>NW_016808463.1:230580-288262 GCF_001698545.2 Rhinopithecus bieti | reverse complement strand
TATATATATATATATATATTGCATTGCTGCAGTTAAAATTAAACATCGATGCCCCCCAAATCCGTGTCTCCCATCCAGAACTCCCTCCTGAGTGTCACTCTCCTCCATCCTGCTGCCTTCTGGACATCCTCGCTTGGCTGCCCCACAGCACCTGATTTGAGTGCATCCCAAACTGAGCTCATCGTCTTCCATTATAGCAGTGCTTCCTCAAGCTGGACTTGCTTACATCTCCAGCCTGATCTCTTAAACCTTCCCCCAGATTTTTATGTTTCAGTCTTGTTAAATTTCTTTGTTTTCCTAAACTCAGTATGTCTTTCCTAACCTCTTAGCTTTTACACACACTATTCTTTCTGTCTCTGACCCTGCCATTCCTTCTTTACCCACCTAATTTCTACTTGTTCTTTACCTACCTAATTTCTACTTGTTCTCTAGATCAATTTATCTGGTCAGGCACTGTGTGCCTTACTTCTCTCCCCGCTGGATTATATGCCCTTCTTGTGTACTTGCTTAGTATCTGAGCTTCCCCTTTTGAAGCTCTTATCATGTTAGTTATTTGGCGAGGACCTCCAGTTGTCTCTATGCTCCTAAGGGCAGGAGGTCTGTTGTCTCTGGCCCTGACCTAAGTGTCTAGACATACTAGTTGCTCATTAAATGAATGAGATATACTCAATTTGAGTTTATTTGATCCAATAATATTATAAGTTATAGTTTGTTAATTTTTAAAATTAGAAATAATTTTTAATCAGTTGGGGAATATACAGTTAACAATATAAGAAAACAACTAGCTTAATTGTTTTTCCTAGCTTAAAATTGATTATTAAGGATAATAGGAAAAATCCGATGCTACTTAAGTAATTTATGTCCCAGAATAAGATTTCCATGGAGGGTTAGAAGTGCGGTATTGTGGTTAGAGATAACAGCTCTCCTATAAAATGAGGTGAGGGAGTGAGGGGGGCATAGGAGAGGTTGAGAGGAATGGCTGTCTGGGCAATGGTGTTCTAATCTCAAAACCTTTTTGCAACCCATCTTATGGATCCTAGAACTCGTAAAACACTAATGTATCTTCAGTGATTCTGATTCATTAGAAGTGAGTAGGGGACCAGGAATCTCCATGTTCTACAAGCTGCCAGGTGATTTAAATCCACATAGTCTACCAGCCAAACTTTGAGCAAACGGTTTTAGAAGATCCCCTAAATGTACTGTAATCTGCATTTTAAAGATGTTCCTTTGGAATCATCGTTTTCTTTTGCTTATTGTTTCCTTACTCAATTTTTATCTTCAGCAGCATCTGGGCACCCAGCATGTTTTGGATAAATGCATGAGTGAATGAATGAATGACTCACGTCTCTATATTTCTTTAACAGCCAATTACAGTTTTTAGTCAGGAAGCATGAGAATGCAAGTCAGAGTATGTACTTTTTTTCACATTCATTTTTCCCCAAGTAATGTTGAGTTTTTTCTTCACCAAACATTTATGGAACATGTTTTATTGGGGAGGTCCCATGCTGGGTGTGTGGGATACCGAGGGCACTCTTTCCTCACAATGAGCTCCCAGTCCATTGGGGGAGGCTAACATGCCCAATAGCAATTCCAGTACAGTATCTTTGCTGCATTAATAAAGGATGTTCAAAATGCTATGGGCACCTGGAGAAAGGGATGAAGAGCTCCTCCTCCTGCAGAATGAACTGAGAATTCTATTTAGCTCTTAGTGTAAGAAAGGCTAAATTGAATAGGATTATAGTATACTTCTGCAGATGACTTGCAATTGATTAAAAAAAAGCCATGATTTTTTTTTTAATAAGAGCTATGGTTTGTTGAGTAACTAGTGTATGTCCAATACTTAACATATATTATTTCAATTAATCTGTACAGAAACCCTTTGAAGTGGATGTTATTAACCCCATGTATAATGGGATTATAGGTGGGGAAGCAGGGTTAGCTAGGAAAGCAAAGCAAACAGTTCAGGAACCCAACAGGCACTACATGAAAATACAGAAACTTAACCTGGATTTGTCTGACTCCAGAGCCTTAGCCTTTTCCACTGTGCCATGTATTTTCCCTAACACTGTCATTAATTGTTATAATAAATAACGCAAATTTGTTTAATGTTTTAAAGGGCAGAGCTATTTGATCTATGAAAACCTGTAGATTTTCATGATTTTAGCAATGCAGGTCAGTTATTCTGCTATTAAGGTGATGGTTGGTATCTTTATTTATCATTTAAAATCCCTTTACTTTGGATTTCTAGTAAGTCCAGTTCCATTGAGAATTGGTGACAAAAGCAGAGAAAGTGAAAGGATGGATTAAAATAAGATTTGCAGTATTATTTAAAAGTACAGCAGTGTGTTTTAGGCTATCACTATTACTTGAAAGTACACTGATGCATTTACGCTTAAACAAGTTTTTTAAATGAGTCCACACACTTAAATAGAGTTTATGGTATCTTAGAATAATTGGAGCAACTGCCAGGCTCCTTGTCTATATCAAGAATTTCTGTCCTAGAAGACACTTTTTCTGTACAGGAATTACAGTTACTTCCATCTGGTGCTAGACACATTTTTTAGCATTAAACTAGAGGATCATTTCGAGGAGCGATGTTTTATTCAATTAAGCCTAGGAAACACACTAAAAGGTACATTCTCCATTACTTCCTGGAGGCTAATTAGGATGTAAGTCTGAGATCTGAACACTACTTGTAGCTTCTGCTTAGATGTCTGCTTCAAGCCTTACCTAATTTTTCCATAGGAACCTGGGGTTTTTAACTATAAGCATATCAAAGTGGTTGACATGGAGAGGTATTTAGATTTCTTCCCATTAAGATGAAAAAAGCAGATAGAAGCTGACTGGCAGTATAGAGGCCATTTTAGTTAGGAGCCCTCTGCAGTCTTTATCTTGTTACCCTTCTGGGTTGCTGTGGAGGTTAAGGTCTCCAGCCTTTGTGAAAAGGGCTCTTTGGAATTGTAAATATGATCTCAAACAGGAGAGAGGTATGAAAGCAAATTAACTGTAGATGTTTTTTCCTGAACTGGCCATCTAGTTGCCAAATAATCTGAAATCAGAGCCCAGATCAGGAACTGCAGCTTCTAATAAGTTACTCTATGACAATTTATACTTTTTTTCCTTTTGTGTGTGTGTATGTTTGTTTTGTTTTAAATGTATAGGAAGCTAGGTGAAATTGCTTACTATAATCAACAAGTTCTTATGGTATAGGCTAAAGATTAAACATCAGAGGGGATAGCTAGATTAATCATTGGAATCTACAGGCAATCCAAAAAAACCTCAATTCAGGTGATCACTGTAGCAATTTTGCTCCCAATAAGTTTTTCTCAAAAATGTTAATCAGAAAAGCAGAGATGACTGAGATGAATGCTGCTGGATCTCTCTATTACCAGTAAGTCAAGAATTGGAAGGCAACATGGATCTGAGTAAATAGCCCAACATAGATTGGCTGGCAGGGATTAATGAGGGAGACATTCCAGAAAAGGGGTTAGAAAAGAACAGACTCAGAGAAAGAATAAACATGAAAACGACTTAGTCACAGTTGTGCTGGTTTGTGACTGCAGGGAAGATTAAAATGGTAGGCTTTCTTAAGAAGGTGCGTGTATTCTAGTTTTCTTGTGTTTTGTTTATTTTTAAACAAATTTTAACCTTTTAATTTCTTGTTCCTTGCCTTTTTTGGAAAAGCATTATAGGAAATGTTTTAGGAGTAAGGAGGCATAATTTAAGAAGCATAACTGAGACAGGCAATAAAAATTGTTTTATACTTTGTTTTGCCTGGACTCCTGGGAGACCAATATTAATATCTTGCTAGTTTCCAAGAAACAAACAGGAGAATGAAAGGGCCAGAATTCTATCTTTGAAAGTATGGAGAATGAGGGTGGATATGATTGAAGCAAACAAACTATGAAGGATGTGAATAGAGTGTCCGTGTTACATCTCAGAGTGCCTGAACTGGCGAGCCCCAGGGTATGGTGAGTTGGGAATTATGCTAAATACACAAACTCTGTAAATTGATAAATACTCTTTGACCTCACAGGGTGAGTAACTGTGAGAAGTACTAGGACATATAACTTTACAGTCTGGATATTACATTTTTGGGAACCTCTTACTCCATGAGATTATACAGGTAAAAATATGGATTATTTCAGGAGATATTTAGATAAATTCATGAAAGATGGTTTTGTACGAAAATAAGAGGGGGTAAGAGATCTTTGGTCATTGACAACAAATCTAATAACGGTAGCTATTATTTGTTATCAGGCACTATGCTAAATAGGCACTTTTTTACATTATTTAATGTCATGCTTTAATACCATGAGATATTTGTTGGCCACATTTTACAAATGAGGGAACTGAAGCTTAGAGAAGTGAAGTAACTTGTCTGAGTTTACACAGCCAGTAAGTGTAAATGGCATTAGGCCAAGGCATTCTGAGCCTATGTCCTTAACTCTTCAATGTGTATCACTTTTCTAAGTATGGAGAGATATATACTTTTCTTCTATAGACTATATCTTAGAACTCTAAAATCAATAAGAAAAGACAGCTAATAGAAAATGGACAGAATAGAAAATCCTGATAGTTAAGTAAGATGTGAAAAGATACACAATCTCACTAGTGAATAATGAAATAACATTAAAACCACAGTGAAGACCATTTCATGTCCACCAAAATGGTAAAAATTAAAAGCCTGACGGTTCTGAATGCTGGTGAGAATATGAAGTAACCAGAACTCTTGTTTACTGCTTGTGAGATGTAAACTGGCACATCTACTTCTGGTAATGGTTGGGCATTACACTGCTGAATTCTTGTCCAAGTTAGGGCCCACCAACAAATCAATATTTTAATCACATTTAGATAATGTAATTGGTGACGGAGTAGAGGGGGAAGCATCTGATTAAAATAATTCTGAGTAAAAAACTGGAAAAGATAATACATATTTAAAGACCTTGGACTTGAACAATGTTAGCAATATTTTTTTTCACATGGTAGAATTTGGGAATTATGGTATCTATTTTTATAAGTTCACTCAAGAAATAGAATTGTGATGTGGAGCTGTTGGAGAATAACTTATGTTGTATCTTACCTGAATCTTAAGTGTTACATGCTTTATCTAGCTTGTTTTCTCCTTTTCTGTTGTAATACTGGTGTATGTCCCTCAATCTTGGTATATTTTGGTGTTAGCTAAAATTATCAGTTGCTAACAAAGGCAGATCACTAGCATGTAGGAGATTTTTTAAATGGGGCCTCTGAAATTCAAATTTGATTCAGTAAGTATCCCAAAATGAAATTCTCTGCACTAAATTTGCCAAACATACACCTTCTCTAGGATTTTACCTCTTTGATGAATGTAGAAATACCTGAGCATTGATGTGATGATTTCTCCTCACACATTCTTTTTCATAATCTAATATCCTATCCTGAACACTTAAGGCCAAATGGGAAATGATATATCTGTGTTTTCCAAAGAAATTTTAAAATCACTTCAGCCATCGAGTTTGCATGCTGATTTATGCTGTGATTTTTGCAGGGAAGACTAGGAGAGCTGGAGTTGCAGTTAAAACATGGAAAAGAAGAACCTGAGGAGGTGCAGTACAAAAAGAGCACAGCCTGGCTCTGGTAAGGGTTTGTGTTCAGCTGCCCGTTATTTGTCATGGGAAGTGAGCTATGAGGGGAAAGGTAACTACTTTAAAGGCTTTAAGATTAGCAGGTTTAACTTCTATATGAGCCTGAAGGGGAAATGACAGAAGAGCTGATAGATGTATTCCCTAGACAGAAGATGGAGAGCTTTATTTATAAATTATACATACACACATGCACACGCACACGCACACACACACACATTCTAAAACAATGTGGAAACAGTTTGCTTTTTCCCTTTTCCACCTGTAACTGATTATTTTATATGCTTTTGAATGAAAAATTCTGTTTTTCCCACTCTGTTCATTGCTTTCCTACCTCACATGTAGTCAAGGATTACTTCTCCCCTCTTCTCCTGCCCTCTTCCCCAAGACATAATTATTAGGAGCAACTTTACCACGTCATGGCTTTAATTTCTTTGGCAGACATTTCCTCGGGAATTCCCACTATATTATCTAGAAATATATTAGTACTGGTTCATAAAAGCAACTTAAATTGTTACATGGGTTGAGAAGAATACCCTTTCATATTTGTGTTTCACCAGCCTAAATGTAAGTAAAGTGCCCAAATAGCTTTGCCTACAACCACAGGTTGCTTTAATCTGAAAATCTGTCCAACGGTTATTTAATTATAGGTTTTCATTTATTGACAATTAGCTCATGTAGAAAAGCAGAAACTGTGTGTGTGTGTTTGATTAATTGTATTCTAAGCCATATTTTCTAGATTTGTAAAAAAAACGGCAATGAAGTTTAAACATTATGATATTGGATTTAGGATTAGAGAGTTTTGCATCCTATTTGCTTATACCTTTTGCATTTATTTTTAATTTAATCATCTGAAAGTGATAATTGGTGAAGTAGTATATTTGCTAAGTTCTTTAAAATATATAGAAAGACCTATCGATACATATTGCTGGTGAAACTCATGAGCTGTGTATATATGGGTATAAAGGAGACAGGTCCCTAGAAGTTTCTTAAGAATGATATAGGCTGGGTGTGGTGGTTTACGCCTGTAGTCCCAGCATTTTGGAAGGCCAAGGCAGGTGGATCATTTGAACCCAGGAATTCAAGGCCAACTTGGGCAACATGGCAAAACCCTGTCTTTATTAAAAAAAAAAAAAAAAAAAAAAAAAAGAAAGATTTAGTTAAACCTGCAGTGACTAATAAGCTACCTTGAAGTGAGCTCTTCATCATCCTCACTTAATTGGAACACAATCCCAAATCTAAGTAAAGTCGTCACTTGATTTATTATTTCAAAAATATTTATTGAGTGTCTGTCATGTGCCAGGCACTGTTCTAAGCACAGAGGAACAGTAGTGAATAAAGCCCCTTCTTTGTCCTTCCAAAGCTTATACTTGAGTAGATGGAAACCTATAATAAGCAAATAAACAAATGGAATATGATAGAAGTTGATTCGTGGAGGAAAAACAAAGTATGATAAAGGGAATAGAGAGTGAATGAGGCTTGAGGGAGGTTGGGGGGTGGCATTACCATTTTCTGTAGGGTGTTCAGAGTCTTTTTAATAATGTGGCATTTGAATGAGACCTGAAAGAAGTGGTGGAGTGAGCCAAGCTATATGCGGAAGAGCATTCTAGGAAGAGGAAACAGTGAATTCATCATAGGCCCTGGGAGTGTACCTGGCAAAGCCTGTGTGGCATGGAGAGAGCAAGGATGGAAGTAGTAGATGTAAGAGTAGAGAAGTTCAGGAGATTGCAAGGTGGAGAGTCTTTGTCAGCACAAAGAGGACTTTGTGAGTGAGATGGAGAAACATTGGCAGATCTTAATCATAGAATTTGACTCATGGTTTAAAAGGACCACTCTAGCTGTTACGTTGAAAATACACCCTGCGGGACATGGTTAGGAGTCTGTTGCAATAAATTAGGCAAGAGATAATAGTGTTTTAGACTACGATGTTATTGTGGAAAAGTAAATTGATTTTGAATCATTTTAAGCAGATACCATATGATATAAATGCTAATACTTGAAATAAAGGATGGGAAAGAAAGGGATCAATCAAAGATACCCCAAGATTTTAACTCTAAACAAAAGTATGGCATTTCCATTTAAGACAAGGAAGACTAGAGAAAAGCAAGTCTGCGTAGAGTAGGAATCAGATTTTGGACTTAGGCCTGAGATGCCTCATTAGCCTCCAATTAGAGATAGCAAGCAGGTTGTTGACTAGTCTGTAGTTCCAGGGAGAGCTCAGGGCTAGAGAGGTGAATTTAGAAAACATCAGCATATTGATGGCATTTAAAATCATGATGCTGGGTAAGGTCACTTAGGGAGTGAATACAGAAAGAGAAGATTTCAAAAGATTGAGCCCTGGTTCTATATTTAAAGGTGGGGAAGATGAAGAGGGAACCAATAAAGCAGATGGAAAATTAGTTATCAGTGATGTAGAAAAAGAAACAAAAGAGAGTAAAATCTTAAAAGCCAAGGAAAGAAGGCGTTCTAAGACAGGAACAACCAACTGTGTCAAATGCTGCTGTTAGGCTGCAGAAGATAGGGACCAAGAATTGAGCATTAGATTCAGTCTCTTGAAAATAATTGGTGATCATGACGGGAGATGTTTTGGTAAGAGTTATTGAGACAAAAGCCAGGATCTAGAGAGAGTGGAAGGAGATAACTAGGGTCATCAAGTATAGATAATCTTTTATAGGAGTTTTGATGTATAACAGACTAAGAAATGGGGCAATAGCTGGTGGGCTTGTTCTTCTTTCTTCTTTTAGAGGGTGGATACTACAGTAGGTTCACATGCTAAGGGAAATAATACAAGTAGAGATGGAAAAATGTGTGATGCAGCAGAGAGGAGGGAGTAGAGAAGTAGCTTTAGTGCACAAGTGGAAGGTTTGACCTTAAATGTAAGTATACAGAGGTCATCATTTGTAAATATCCCACATTGACCAGTGAAATACTACGTTGAATGGACTATATTCCATTTAGGAACACAGAAACGAGACAGTACATTTTAGAGAAATTTACAGTCAAATGCTTTTGAAAAATAAAAGATTGAGATCTATAGGAGGTATTGCACCTGTCTGAAAAACTTGCCTCTTAAGAGTGACTCAGAGTGCTGAATAGCTAAGATTTTATTATATATCAAATGTAAGTATTTATGAATGTCAATATAATTTATATTTAAATGCAATAACTTTAATAGTATTTATGAAACCTTTAATTTATAAAATTCAATGTTTATATTGAAAACAATCCTTTTAAAAAAGTAAATTTGACAACAAGTGGTTATTTTTTACTTTATCTTGAAAATTCTATGTTGAATTAAAAAATTAGGTTCTGTAAATATTTGAATTGTACATACCTTCTTTCTAACCCACAAGCATAATTATTTTCTTTTGGCTTTCCTGTGACTATATAACCAAAGTTTGAAATTGCATTTTCTATAAACACATAGCAACCATTTCATATATACAATTTGGAAATTGTAAATTGATGTTTTGGTGAGCTCTCAGGTAAAAAAGAGAGGCTGTCTTAGTCCATTTGGGCTTCAAAATGCCACCACATTGGGGATTAGGATTTCAACATGTGAATTTGGTGGGGTATGCAAACATTCAGTTCATTGTAGAGACTAATATAATGGACCCTTGTATACGCACCACTCCATCTGAGATAATACTGTTACAGTGCTGTCGTATATCCCCTCTCAGTTACACATTCACCTCCTCCTTGCCTCAACTCAGCGACCTCATGAACAGGAAAATGAAGCTGTCTTTGAAACAGAGCCCTTATTACAGTTCTTTCACCTTACACTGAAATTCTAATATAGTTTTAAGATCTGGAGCCATTGCTGGATGTTCTTATTAATTGATGAAAAAGAGAAAGGAATGATTTCTTGTTCTACCATAAACTCTTATTTATTTTCCATCTTTATTGCAGGGTTAGAGACATACTGACTGATGAGATCACCAAGGCAGCTGCAAAGTAAGATCCATTTAGTCTTTTATCAAACATTTTTTATAAATACTTTTTCCTGGCAGGTACATGGTACATACATTTTCTCCTTTTAGGGCATGTCAAAGGATTTTAAAGTACTCTTCAATTATTGTTCAAAAAAATTAATCTTTACCCTTTCTTATAGTAGGTGAATTCTTACTACATGTCTTTTTGTGAAAATACAGAGGGATTGGTACTAACATATAACTTTTACATCAGGAGTCACTGAAGTTGAGCCCCTGCTATATATACCTAACAGATGACATGTGCTTTGGCGTAGACTTAAAGGATTGTAATTTAGTTCAAGGGGATAAAAAAAAAAAATCCTTGCTAATATGAGTTATGTTGGTAGTACTTCCTTTTGTTCCATTGGTGTTATTGGTTCAGCATATCTAAAACTTGAATTTTAAATACTAAAACTAATGCCAAGGCCCATTAAAAAAGCAGTTTTAGTCATATGCTTATGGTGTCTTAACAAAATTACTTGATTGTCACTGCCTTGATGATTTTTATTTATCTTAAGCCAGCTCTCACTAAAAAATACCCAGAACTTGCTTGAACAATCTCTTCAGGTTCCTTTGTTAACTAATAAGTTGACTAGTTGTTCCTGGCAGTAAGTTACATGCCAGTTACACTCCTCCCTTCCACCATCTCCTTTAACTGCTGCCATTTCTGTTTGACTCCTTTCTTTTTCGCCTTCAGCTAACATAGATATACCTTTGACCTGGAGAATTTCATGTGTATTGAAAGTCCATATCATCTAGAAATTTTTAATTGTAGTATAGTTTATCCTTTTCATGTCATAAAACCTTCTGTAGCTAAATAGATTTTGCCTTAAAACAAAAAATGATCTACCTTAGAGTTAGCTTTCTATCAGTAATTTCTTAAACAGACACTTAACTGTGAAGTCTGATCTCAGCAGATTATCACTAATCAGTCTCATGTCTTCTGGATAAAGATAAATAGAAGTGATAATCCTCCCCGACTCAGTCCTATGGAAGGCACTGGGAAATACCTGTTGATAAAATGAAAACTGAAATACAGAGAGCTTAGATAGAGACTCATTTATGTCTTTTTTTCCCCGTTTGGTGAATTGCAGACACAGTGGGAGAGGGCACAGTTGCATATCAGAGGGGGAGGGGATGCTGGGATGAGAATGCAGGCTGTCTTTGACCTTTACCTGTCATAGTTTGTTCTCTTAGGTAGTCTACGTATATCCTATTAAAAGCAGTGCTTTGACCTTTGCAGCAAAAAGCTTGAATGCAGAAGAAACTACTAACTTTCTCCTAAAGCACATTATAATTTCTCCTGTCTAGTAGCTATTGCAATTTTCCATTCTAAAATTGTATTCTAGGGTGATTGTGATGTTCAGATTCATAAAGCATCACTTCTTGACTAGTACCTAAAGAAAGTGTGTTCACATGAGTAAAAATGATTCATATTCTCATGGCATTGCCTTCTCATCAAAACTTACAAAGTATCTTATAGACCTTATTTTAATAAAGCAATCTTGACAATACTAGGAATGGCAGCAAGTGAATAAGAGATATTTCAGGTCTGGAGGCTGAGAGATTAGTGATAGAGCCGGGGGAAAAATCATTCTGTCACCCTGTCATCTTCTTCCCACTGGCTTCCTCCAACCCTGTGAGGTCTTCACCACTGCCCATTGCCAGCTTAGCTTCCCTATCCTTAGCTGCGGCTGCCACAGGCTGATTTGGGTCAGGATAGGGCTTGTTTTGTTCAGAGCTAGAAGTTAAATGCAAAAAGTAAAATACCAATCATGGGAAGATCCTGGTTTGTTCATTTAATAACATTTTTAAAGCTTCAGGGATGGGGTAAGGGAGAATCAGAACATGTATAAAACCTGATGATTGATGTAAATTTATTTCCATTATTATTTATTAAACAGATTTAAACCTGAAGATAAAAATCCCTAAAGTATTGAGTCACTTTACTAATATGTAATGTAATACTTTGTCTATAAGAAAACATCAGTGTAACTCATCCTTCCTTGTGCTTTTTAATTAGATTAATAACATCATTTTGTTTTAAAGGACAATTTAATTAAAATGTCAGTGGTGTTGCCTAGATAAATACTGTATGGATGCTGACATGTTATTATGCAAATTAGTTGCTGCCATTTGACTGTTAGGGGATAGTTATTTGAGCAACAAGGTGATGAGTTTTTACTGAACCAGTTGTAGATTCCCACCTCGCCAGCTCCTCCTTGAATTCATTTCACTAAGTATGTATTGAGTACCTTCTATCCATAAGTCATTGTGGCAGGCATGAAGGGAATGCGAAAAGTTAGTCATGGTACCTTTGTGAAATGTGTAACTTGGCCTAGGGCTGCACTGTGTAGAGTGGACTAGGTTTTTAATTCAAAGATTATTGTCCAAATATCGGTTCATTCTGCAACCAAAGATCTTATTACTAGTGGTTTTAAATAAATTTTTCTCCATTACTTAAGAACAATACATGCTCAGGTATGTCAAGACTAGTGAAGGATTTGAAATAAAATAGTTTTTGGTACTGTTTTAAAACTGAGGCTAATTTCTCTTTCAGAATTTTGGGGTTAAAAATAACTTTTATGTTATGTTGTCTAATATATTTGTTTTATGACATTTGATACCCAGATTCTAATGACCTCATGTTTTCTGCAGGATAATAAAACTGGGACTCTAATTCTCAGATCACTCAGAATTTAAAACTATTTTTAAAATTCAGCTTTAGGGATTCATGACCATTTTGCAGTAGGAAAGGCCTCAGGATATTCTGTTACAAGGAAGAGATACTATTAGAAATAAAATATTTAATTTCGTTTTTATTAAATGATTTTATGGCTAGTGCACCTAGGAGTGACCAAATCCCACCTTGTTTCCTTGTGTTTTCTTATTAGCTATATGAGTGCTCAGTAATTCTCTTTGCAGTACTCTAGCAAAACCCAGTTTGGATCCATCTGCTTAGACCTCAAGGCTTCCTTCCCATTTTCTCCTCCAACCCTCCCCATTATAAATGTTGATGTCTTACTAACTTTTGACAGGCCTCATGGAGGAATAAATTGAGGTGGAGGGGAGTGAACAAAATGATCAAGACTTCAAGCCTTCACAGAGCTTACCCACTCTAAAGTGGGACTGAGAGGGGGAAGGAGGGATGAGTGAATAGGTAGATGGAAGGATTTGTTAATGGCAAGTCCTGAGTCCCATTCTTACCAAATGGAAGCAGAAATGCAAGAAAACATGTGTGCGCCAACAATTTAATACCCACTGACTCAGTGTTCAATTGAGACTATGGCTTGAGACTGGAGGTACTAGGCTCATTAAGGGAGCAGAGTTGAAAATCTTCCTTATCCCTCACATCTGTTGTAGTCCTGCCCTGAGGTAAGCAGGAAGTGGTTCTTGGATCATGCACTGAATTCAGATTCAAGTTTCAAGTCCAAATTTTAGGGAACATTGTCTGTATTTATGGGAAACCACATCATAGGACTGAGAACTGAACGATCTGATGGTATGGGTGCTCTTACTGCTGGAGTTCTGTTATAACAGAATTGGCAAACCTAGAGCATCTCATTGGTGTCCCATAGGGGACTTTATAGGATCAGCTAATTATGGAATAATATTAAATGTACATTTTCCAATGGTAAGTATATTAAAAGGTTCAGGTTTTATGTTAAATTCCGAAGTCAAACATAAGAGTTTATTGCTAATATTAGAAGGCTACCATTTAGATGATATAAAAAGGCAACTTTCAGACCAAATAGTCTAAAACAGCCCTTTTCCTTTGCATTTTATCTGGGGTCTCCAAATTATATTTCAAACTGACTTTCAGGTTGATAGCTTTGCCATATTAAGAGAAAGAAAGAGAGGATAATAATGAGTGAGAAAAGCTGCCGTGTGTCAAATTGTAAGGTGTGCAGTCTGAAGTGGTTTGCTAGAAGCCAATTCAACGTACCAGTGCTTCAGAAAAGCCAAAGACCATTCTATTCGGCTGGGCTTATTGACATAACTGTCTTAGTTATGTTTTTAGAACAAATCAATAATTTTAAATAGGCCAAAATGACACAGAAGAGAGCCTAGGAAATGTAATGTTAAATGATGAAATAAAATTTAGGAAGAAACAACTTACTAAGCTTGGATTTTAAGTTATAAAAGGCATAATGACCCATACTACATTGATAAGAGTTCAGAATCAGCTCTAGAGTCAGAAGGAAGGAAAGAAACTGTTGGCCTCAGGGAACAAACAGACCTGCATTTACAAGACTCTGTGAAGGAATGAATACAAGTTGCTTTTTGACTTCATCTACCCTCCTGCATTCGCTCTTTCTCTTCTCCTGGTTAATACCAAAGTTCTCTGTTGAATTTTTTTTCCTTTTGAACAGGGAGAGTCCGGTAGTGAAAGGCAATGCGCTGTTAGCTCTAAGCAGCCTTGCTGTCATCGTGTCTAGACATGAAGCCAGCCTCTCCTCAGACTCTGACGGGCTCCTGGAGGTTAGTTGGGGTAATTTAAACAATTGGGCTTTGGTTATGTCTTTTTAAGCCTGGCTTTAAGTAGCCTGGCCCTGGACTTACAAGGTTAGATTCTGTGATTATGGCACCAAGTTATGGTACTTGATGGGCCTTTATACTGTGAGCCTTAGTGTCTTCCTAACTTTGCTGCTTTTCTGTTTTCCTTTCTCCATCACAGTTAAGTGGTCATATCTATTTGAAGGTGCCAATGTTATGCCGTAGGGGTTATCTTTTTGTGATTACATCAGTGGTAACCAGTCTTACAAGGTTAACTAGGCTTACTGAAAGTGAACAATGCTGTCAAAATGATAAATAAGCAGTGTTTGAGTGAAAAAAATGTACTTTGCATTTTAATTGTAGATGTCAATGACAAAGTGCCTATTCATTTTTGCAAGGCAGTTATTTCTTAATTAAACATGTGGTGAGCTGGCCACTGTTCATTTCCAGTGTACTTTCTTGGATAATTCGTATCTGTCTAAATAAAAAGGCATGAATTTATTCTTGTTTTAAGTCTCATTATCTGGTTGCCATCATCATATAGAGATGACATAACTGAGTTGTTAAAAAATATTGGCTTTGGAATAGGAAAGTCCTATATTTAGATCCTATTACCTCCACTTACTACCTCTATGGCCTATTTGTAGCAGTTTCCTCTTTCAGAACCTATTTCCCCATCTGTAAAATGAAGGGATAACAAGACTCACCAGATAGGATTATTGGAAGGATTAAATGAATTAATATATGTGAAGCACAATAGCTCATAGATACTAAGCTCTCATTAATAATAACCATTCAAAACTATTCAGTCTCTCTCTGTCCTCAAGGAGTATCTTATGGGCTAACTGTATTCTATTTTTGTTGTGGGTTTTTTTGGTGGTACACTAAAAACAACCAACTCTGATGACTCATTTAAACAAAAAAGGAACAGGAAGTATATGGAATCTAGAAGCCCATGGAATTGAAGGCAAAGCTTAAAAACTGAGTTTTGGGAAAAACACGAACCAAGGCAAGTTGGGGAGTCCAGGCAACAGGTACTAACGAAACATCTAAGCAGACCACCTCCAGTGGGCGAGAACAACTTCAGTCATGTATTGTCCTTGTATCACTTACTTAAAATTCAGAGTCCCTTGGGTCCTAGGCCTACCCCTTGGATAGTGTAGGACAGCTAGCTTGATTGAGCATTTAACCTTCAAATAGTGGGGAAGACGGAACTCTGCAAAGGGTGCTACTGCCAGTAAACAGAGAATTGGTGCTGTGTGGCAAAAGCCATGGATATATATTACATGTAGGGAAGGGAATGAGGCCAAGGCATTATTGCATGAATGATATTAGTTAATTACCCTATGAAAATTTAATTTTAAACTTACAATCTTACTAATAAGAAAGATGGAAATTTTATAGAGAGGAAATGTTTCATGTCTTTCAGAGAGCCATGGAATATTTTAACAGAGGCAACATGCTGCATAGATCTACAACCTAAAAAGTCAATGCCCCTTTCTATGATCCCTTCACTTTGGTGTTATTTTTGTCAAACTACCAGTTATACAGTATTTTCCCCAATAATAAAGGGGTCTAGCTCAGAGTTTGAGTTCCAGCCTTTCTCACTTTCTCCTCCACACCAACACACTGCAACACACATTGAGAAACCACACAGTCCAAAGATGGGGCTTTGCTTTTATTCATGATGACCTTGCCTTTAGCTATTACTCAATGCAAATTCAAGACCTCATTATTTGATTAAAGTTGAAACTTTCAAACATTATTCAAACCTGCATATGACCACCAACAAAAGATTTGAAGATGTGACAGCCTTGTTTGATTCAAGGAATTACAGTAATTCCAGTTACCATGTGAGTTAATGAATGCTTTTGACATCCATGGTCATGAGTGACTTTAATAACCAAGTTTTATTTTTAATGAGTGGGGTTTTGTTGTTGTTTTGGTTTTGTGTTCTCTTTCCTCTTCTTTTTCAAACTGAAGATGATTCATGTTTTCTACCTAATCTTTCAGTGAGTTGGGTGAATGTTGTCAAGATGCTTGAAATGACAACTAAATGTTAATAGTCACCAGAAATGCTAGGGATGTTGATCAGACTTTTGTGGGCTGTTTATTGCCTCCTTTGTCAAATAAGAAGTCATAGAAATGAGAAATTTTGAATTGTGTTTTTTGCACATCTGTCCTTTTAACCTCCATATTATCTTCACTATGATTCACTCAACACAGGAGAGCTCTGAAGGGCTCTTGGATAGTTCTGTTTTGCAGCATCTATCCTCTTCTGCTAACTTGTTCATAAAAGGTAAATCTTATTTCTTTTGGGGCACAGGTGAGGGTAAAATGTGTATTTGTCAACTACCTGTACACCTCATACGTGCATGCTCCTAGTCCAAGCAGATGAAGTTTACTTTTTGATGATAGCACTTTATTGTTTAATATAGAAGGGAGTTGCACCCTGGATTTAGAAATAATCTTTAGATTTGTTTTCTTTTTTCCATAATCGTTTCATGTTTTTAATTCATCTGCAGGTTCAACCTAATTTCCTTTCAATGAAAGAGTGGATTTCCATGGTACTTGATACACTCTTGGTCATTGTGGATAGCCATTACCAACCCAGAGGGCAGCTTCTCTCCTGGTTTTATTATGTAAGTGCAAGAAATAAAACACGATCAGAAAACTCAAGGGTTGACTCTTAGGACATCAGTTGTTCACATGAAATCCATTATATAAAAGGCCAGGCACGGTAGCTCATGCCTGTAATCCCAGCACTTTGGAAGTCCGAGGTGGGCGGATCACCTGAGGTTGGGAGTTCGAGACCAGCCTGACTAACATGGAGAAATCCCGTCTCTACTAAAAATACAAAATTAGCTGGGCGTGGTGGCGCATGCCTGTAATTCCAGCTACTTGGGAGGCTGAGGCAAGAGAATCACTTGAACCCGGGAGACAGAGGTTGTGGTGAGCCAAGATTGCACCATTGCACTGCAGCCTAGGCAACAAGAGAAAAACTCCATCTCAAAAAAAAAAAGAAATCCATTATATAGTGTAATGATTCTCATCCCTGGCTATTTGTTAGAATCACCTGGGGAACTTTAAATACACACACACACAAGAAATATTATATATATAAAATATGGAAATATTATATATAAATTATAAGAAATGTCTAAATATTATTTATGTATGTACATATGCATATATAACATATGTGAAATATATATATACACACATATAAAAAATACTGATGTATAGTCCCCACTGCTGATTTAATTGCTCATGGATAAACTCTGGGCATCAGCATTTTGAGAGCTCTCTCAGTTATTCTAATGTGTAGTCAGGGTTGAGAGCTACAGTTGTAGTAGAGTAAACGGTGTCTGAAATGTGGGGACTCCAAGTTTCTAGCCATGGTTTTTTTTTTTCATTTCAGGTTGTGTGACCTTGGGCAATTCACTCAACCTCTTTAAGTCTTTTCGTCCTTATTTAGAAAATGAAGGAATTGAACAATATCATCTGCAGTAATTGTAGCCCTTGCTCCCCCCTTCTTGTTTTTGTGACTGTTGACACTTACTTCATCATTTCTTATTTTCTTATCTGCAAAATGAAAGTAAAATTAATGCTTTGCCAACTGTCTAAAAGACTGTGAAGATCAAATAATATATTTTATGTAAAATGTTTTGCAAACTGTAAATACTCTGTAAATACAAAGTAATGTTGTTGATCATTAAGAAAAAAAAAAAGCCACCTGTTACCCATCCTCTGTCTTCATGCTTGCATTCTAAGATTTGAAGCAAAATGAGAAAACACTTTTTTGTTTAGGTTTCCTTTTCCTTTTATTGGTGGTAGTACATGCTTTATTTCTGTATCTGTGTAGAACTATTTTGGTCCTACCCTATTACTATCCATTGCCTAGGGAATTATAATGATCATGGGACAATCAGCTGAGTGGCAGAGGATTATAGTTGATTTTAATAAAAATACAATACAAATTCTGAACTGTTGCTAAGATCATGAATTTAGCCTAAAACCTCAATGCCGAAGGTCTTCTCTGTATATTGTGTGTGCCTCTGTCCTCCTGCCCTTGGGAAGATCAGGTATGTATTCATCAGGCGCTTTGGGTTTAGAGCTAGATTTTTAACGATAGTCAAGGTTAAAAAAAAAAAAATGACTTATGAGATGATGTAGAATTAAATTAGAAGGTAAGTTTTGCTCAAAAAGTTAATTGCTGTATGATGATTTACTTTTCATCAGAAGTGTTGTTATTTCTTTAATGATGAATGAAAACTTTAGATGCTTATGTGGAGATCTTTGTAATAACTATCTAGTTCAGATATTCACCAGAGCAGGGCACTGTATGAAATTTCTCATATGCTGCTTAGTTCTTGCAAACCAATAAAAATAATCTCTTTACTGGTCAGCTCTGATTGCCTCTTACCTTTGTGAGATTTTGTATTACCATACTTTTCAAAGCCGTGTTTTAAAAGTCACTTTATTTCCTGTGTGCTACCATCTGGGTCGTTTTGAGTAACATTATCATTAAAATAGTGCTATATTAATTTAAAGTGTAACTTAGTATGTTTGATTTTTATCCTTAAAGTACCAAAGCTTAGAGAGCAAATGGGCCTAGAATTAAAAACACATTTTAATGTGCTTTGACTGCAAGGGACAACACCATCCTTATGGTGTGTCTGAAATTTTAAATTGGATAATAGTGAGGAATGATAAACGGGCTTTCTTTCCCACTTGAGACATATTTATAAATATATATAATGTCTGGTAGAGCTCTCTAACATGGGATTCTTATAGAAGCTGTTCATATTCAGCTGCTCTGTCATTTTATTAGGGCTGTTATTCATTTCTTTTCCCATAATTACATGTAGGAAGGGGCATATAGAGCTCTCCATTTCATTTTGAATAGCTGGTTATTGCTTTGTAACCAAAGGCTTTTAGGATTTCAACTTCCTTTTTAATTAAAAGGAATTAACCCCCTGTAGGAAATAATCCATCTACTGGGAAGTGTTCCCACCAAAAAATTTTGGGAGATGTGCCAATAGATCCCTGTGCTAAATTTATACTTGTTTCTCCATACTAAAGTTAAACTCTTTTCTTCCCTTTTCCTTTCTTTCCTGGAAAACTCCTAGCTTTATGGACATTTATAATGTGACTTGCTGGTTTGTCCAAGCTCAGATAGCTTCAATTTTTTTTTTTTAATATATACCCATGTGGGCTTCTAGGAACACTGAAATTGTTTCAAGCCTTATAGTGAGGGAATTATAACCTTTAAAAGGAAAACACTTGTAATTTGGTTTTTCAAATTTAAAAGGATATTATTAATTGATTATTTAGTAGCAAAATGTTTCATTAATAATGAAAACATAATCTATAGACAAAAATGTTTGGATTTTTAAAAAATGTATTATTTTGGGTGTCGGCCGGGGTGTATCTAAGAGAAGCTTGTGTGGTTTTATAGTGCTTTTGTGATAGGTGTGCTTCCTTCACGTTGTAAATAAAAGGCTAACCCTGTTTTCTTTCTTTGGCATGTCCTAGAAGTCCTATTCTGGTGAAAACACAGCTAGTGCCATTGCCCGTTCTGCTGCCGCCACGGCTTTGTCTCTCCTTGTGCCAGTTTTCATTATCTCTTGCAAAGAGAAGGTTGAGGAAATCCTGAGCATGCTGACTGCCAGGTTACCTGGGAAACCAAGTGCTGATGAGTCTCCAGCCGTTCAAATCCACATGGGCCTTGCTTTAGGGATGTTTCTCTCTCGCTTATGTGAAGAGAAACTCAGGTACAGTTTATTAAAATATTCCTGCTTTTCTTCTTTGTGATTTTTTGCAAAGGGTTTTGTACCCATACACACCTATACATAAACATTGTATCTGAGCAACATGTGTTTGCTAAACTTTCTGAGACGGGCAAGTTGATCCTTTCTTCTTTATGAGTAAATTTATCTATCTAAAACACCATCGTGGAGGTGTTCATGTATTTTAAGAGTTGCTAGTATTAAAGCGATTGGTTACTTGAAAATCATTTCATGCTTACGTGAAAGCCCCAGGTACCTATGTGTGGTGGACATGAGAAAAGTCTAATCTCATGGTGCTCCAAGTAAAAAGCTTCTTTTTTTCTGGTTTATATGGGATGAAAATAACTGCCAATCTTTTGTTGATATCACTGTAAAATGAGAGGAGAGGACTGGCATATCTCTAGTGCCTAAGGGGTGTTGGAAATCACTGAATCACCTGAGAACTACATGTACCCGGCTTTAAATATTGCTTTTTTTTCCTGTGCCCTAGCCACATTTTTATAATCCTTAAAGAGTCTTAATCTGTGCATATTATACTGTGTGCTTTGTTCACTTTGATTGCTCATTTTTGGACTGCTAACTTGACCCTTGAATGGAGCTAATGGAATAGACTCAGGTGGAAAATTCCACTAAATCGGAAAGGTTTTTTTAGTGCATAAGTCTACTTTTGTTTTGTTGTTCATACTGCTTATTCTTTATTTTCTAGCACGTCTCAGAATTTTATGTATCTACATTGATTGTAGTGGGATACAACATGAATATTTGCTTATCATGAATATTTTGATGTCAGTGACTTGGAATTATCCCTGTTTTCCTACATTGGAAATATGATAGTAGGGAGAGGCATTCTGTTGTGATATTAGATTCTTTTTAAATTCCTGGTTGGCAGAAATTAGCTGTCCAAAGGCAAGAACTGGTGTTGGTGTGGATAAACTAGATGACACTATGCTATATTTATTTCAGTTTGAGACCATTAAGTTCACAAACATGAGTATGTGAAACTTTTATGTGAATTGCTATTGATTTGGGGGAATACCATATTTCAGATGATCATTTTCAGCTCTTAGAAACATCTGTCAGATGATTGGGATGATTCTGTTAGTCTTTGAGGCCATAAGTGCAATATGGCTAGAATATTCATTTTGTCCTATTCACCATCACTAATAAACATAGATCTTGTTCTGGAGATGAATAAAAAACTGCCCTTTGCATGTGATTTGACTGTTACATATCTTATGTGTGTGACAGAACACAAAGTATTTTTAAAGACTTAAAACTTGAAAGTGATTTTTTTCCCTTTGCTAGTATGCTACAAATGACAGTCTCTTCACCATCTGTGTTCATGCTCTTTCTTTGGTATCTTTTCAAGCAACATGTTTTGCAACTAAAAATGAGCCGTGGCAGTTTAATTCGAGGCAACTCATTTCATCCTATTCTGGCTCTGACTACTTTCTTCACTAACTTAGGAGGAGATGCTGCTGCTTTTAGGCTGACAAGCTTGTATTTGTGGTTAACTTAATCATGCTCCCTGGAGAAACCTATGATGATTCCCCCAAAACTCTTGACCCTGCTTCCTAGGTTGTCTTCCACTCCTGTCTGTCTAACTTGAATTCACACCTGAAGGAAACGCTGGGCAAAGACATCAGGAAGCTCCTTCCTTAGCTGGGCACCCACTGAATAACTACAAATTTTAACTTTGCCCTAGTGTTCCTGTGTTTGATAGCGTTCTCCTTCTACTTAGGGTCTGTGTGTTAGTAATGCCATTACTAATATAACTATTCATGGCTCCCACCTTCCCAATTTGTTGGAATTGAGGAATCTCAAATATTTGCCTTTTGATACTAATAAATTTTTTTACCAGGTAGTAACGATACTAACAGATAATTTCATTTTTGGAGAAAGTTTAAATTTTTTTCTAAAAGCAAGTGTTTTGAGAGCTGTTGATTTTGACTAGTCAGTGACATCAAATGTATCCCAATGTGGTCCTTTAATGGGAACAGAATTAGGACAGTATGTTGTTTTTCAGAGACTAAGAAATCACCGTGTAGAAGAGAATTATGAATCACATCTGTAATTGCAGCACTTTGGGAGGCCGAGGTGGGCAGATCGCATGAGCCCAGGAGTTTGAGACCAGCCAGACATTGTGGCAGATGCCTGTAGTCCCAGCTACTCTGGAAGCTGAGGCATGAGAATTGCTTGAGCCCAGGAGGCTGAGGTTTCAGTGAGCTGACATTGTGCCACTGCACTCCAGCCTGGGTGAGAAAGCAAGACTGTCTCAAAAAAAAAAAAAAAAAAAGAGAGAGAGAATTATGAAAATCATTTCGTTTTTTGCTAAGGCTTTTGAAAAATCTCTTGAATATAAGTTCCAATCTAGAATTTATTCAGAAGACTCCTGAATATTGTTCCACAGCTTCTTGCTTCTGTCATAACTGCCAGAAAATACAAGTATGATTTCTTTAGCATTTGTTTAGGATATTTAAGTATATTTTACTCCAAAGGACAACTTTTATAGGATTTATTTAGCTAAAGCTATTAAGTCTGTGTGTGCGATGCGAGGGGTGTGCGTGTGGGCGTTTGTTTCATTGCAAAAAATCCTTCACCTTGAGCAAAACTGCTGTAGTCTTGGTTTGGGAAAATGTTTTAAAAAGTGCTCTCTGGTTGTCATTCCTGGAGTTACATTCCACTTAGCATGATCTGAAGTAGCAATATGAGAGTTAAGATGTATGAATCTCTCGCTACTACAATGTCAGTGATGAAGCCCACAAATTGGCCTGAAGGGACAGCCATAGAACCTTTTAAGTTTTATTTTACTATGCAAGTCATACTTCACACCCAGGCATTTATAAAATCATCAATTGCTGTATAAATGCAAACACATATAGGTCTAGGATTTTTCTCCCCTTAAAAAAAAATGTAAGTAAAGGAATAGAATTTACAACCTCCACAATTGAGACATGAAATCAGAAGTGACAGTCTTTGCAAGAAAGAGGTTTGGAATGATTATTGATAATGTCAGCTTAATAGGTTAAGTATTCTGAAGAAAATCACTTAAGCATTCTTAGAAATATTAATTTGGAATTCTGAATTTATTTTTTATTTTCAATGACTTAAAATTTGAACAGGCTGAGAAAATCGAAAATAGGAGATTTTGTGTTTTTTGGTTTGCAAGTGATTATACTGCTCAGAAACCCAATTGTTGAATAATTTGTCAAACTTAGTTTCTGTAACTACAAAATAAGCATATGCAACTCATCAATATTGTTACTTTTTAAAAGAGAAATGCTGGTATTTCCAGTAAAATATTGAGAGAATAATGTTGTATTAAGCATTTTGGACAGTTGACTAATTTTAAATAATTCATTGTTTCCCCTTGATCTTTATCCAGTGATATATCTGGCCAAGAGATGAACCTTCTTCTGATGAAGTCTTTGGATGCCCTGGAAAATTGCTGCTTTGACACTAGTCTTGAATACAAGTATGTTGTTCCTATTTCCACTCTCACAGGTACTTAGACATTGCTTCCTACACTGCCATAAGTCTTGCATGCTATGGAGAAATATTTTTTATTTTTATTTTTTATTTACGTAGGTTACTGGGGAACAGGTGGTGTTTGGTTACATGAGTAAGTTCTTTAATGGTGATTTGTGAGATTTTCATGCACCCATCACCTGAGCAGTATACACTACACACAATTTGTAGTCTTTTATCACTCACCCTCTTCCCACCCTTTCCCCCTGAATCCCCAAAGTCCATTGTGTGATTCTTAAGCCTCTGTATCCTCATAACTTAGCTCCCACTTATGAGTGAGAACATATGACATTTGGTTTTTCCATTCCTGAGTTACTTCACTTAGAATAATAGTCTCCAGTCTCATCCAGATTGCTGTGAATGTCATTAGTTCATTCCTTTTTATAGCTGAGTAGTATTCCATTGTGTGTGTGTGTGTGTGTGTGTGTGTGTGTGTGTGTGTGTGTATCTCACAGTTTCTTTATCCACTCATTGATTGATGGGCATTTGAGTTGGTTCCACATTTTTGCAATTGTGAATTGTGCTGCTGTAAACATGCATGTGAAAGTACTTTTTTGTGTAATGACTTCTTTTCCTGTGGGTACATACCCAGTAGTGGGATTGCTGGATCAAATGGTAGTTCTACTTTTAGTTCTTTAAGGAATCTCCACACTGTTTTCCGTAGTGGTTGTACTAGTTTACACTCCCACCAGCAGCGTAGAAGTGTTCTGTGTTCACCGTGTCCACACCAACATCTATTATTTTTTTATTATGGCCATTCTTGCAGGAGTGAGGTGGTATCGCATTGTGGTTTTGATTTGCATTTCCCTGATCATTAGTGATGTTGAGTGTTTTACCATATGTTTGCTGGCCATTTGTATATCTTCTTCTGAGAATTGTCTATTCATGTCCTTAGCCCACATTTTGATGGACTTGTTTGGTTTTGTCTTGCTAATTTGTCTGAGTTTGTTGTAGATTCTGGATATTAGTCCTTTGTCAGTTGTATAGATTGTGAAGATTTTCTCCCATTCTGTGGGTCATCTCTTTACGCTGCTGATTTTTCCTTTTGCCGTGCAAAAGCTCTTTAGTTTAATTAAGTCTGAGCTATTTATCTTTGTTTTTAGTTGCATTTGCTTTTCGGTTCTTCATTATGAAATCCTTGCCTAAGTCAATGTCTAAAAGGGTTTTCCTGTGTTATTTTAGAATTTTATAGTTTTAGGTCTTAGATTTAAGTCCTGGATCCATCTTGAGTTGATTTTTGGGTAAGGTGAGAGCTGAGGATCCTTCTGTACAGTTTTATTTTCTTACATGTAGTTTGCCAATTAAGCTTACATGGAGCTTACCAATTACCCCAGCACCGTTTGTTGAGTAGGTGTCCTTTCCCCACTTCATGTTCTTTTTTTTTTGATTTGTTGAAGATCAGTTGGCTGTATTTGGGTTTTTTTCTGGGTTATCTATTCTGTTCCATTGGTCTATGTGCCTATTTTTATACCAGTACCATGCTGTTTTGGTGAATGTGACCTTATAGTATAGTTTGAAATCAGGTAATGTGATGCCTCCAGATTTGTTCTTTTTCTTAGTCTTGCTTTGGCTACATGGACTCCTCCAGAAAACTCCCAGAATTGATAACAGAATTCAGCAAAGTTTCCGCACACAAAATTAATGTACACAAATCAGTAGCTCTTCTATATACCAACAGTGACCAAACTGAGAATCAAATCAAGAACCCCACCCTTTTTATAATAGCTACAAAAAAAATAATAAGATACTTAGAAATATACTTAGGAATATATCTAATCTACAAGGAAAACTATAAAACACTGCTGAAAGAAATCATAGATGACACAAATGGAAACACATCCCATGCTCATAGATGGGTAGAATCAATATTGTGGTAATTACCTTACTGCCAAAAGCAATCTACACATTCAGTGCAGTTCTCATCAAAATACTACGTTCATTCTTCACAGAACTAGAAAAAACAATCCTAAAATTCATATGGAGAAATATTTGTAGGATGTAATTTTGAATTCCTTTGCAGAGAGTTTTCAGTAATAAATAATAAAAAAAACTTATAATTAAAGCTTCCTTGTTCTGAAAACCATATTTCAGCAATAGACAAATTGCTTAAATTCAGAGTAACAACTATCGTTTTGCAGCTTACACCTTATATTACTAAGACCTTAGTTTTGACTTATGTTTATCATACGAGGCACATGTATGGGGACATGGATACATGACTTAATCTTTTTTTTTAAGTATTTATTTTTATTATTTATTTATTTATTTATTTAGACATCATCTCTTGTTGCCTAGGCTGGAGTGCAATGGTGGAATTTCGGCTCACTGCAACTTCCGCCTCCCGAGTTCAAGTGATTCTCCTGCCTCAGCCTCCCAAATTGCTGCATTACAGGCATACGTCACCGTGCCCAGCTAATTTTGTATTTTTAGTAGAGGTGGGGTTTCACCAGTTGGTCAGGCTGGTCTCAAACTCCTGACCTCATGTGATCCACCTGCCACTGCCTCCCATAGTGTTGGGATTACAGGCGTGAGCCACCCTGCCCAGCCGACTTAATCTTTTTAAAGATCTGTTGAGGCCATTTGAATTTGATTGGGCTAAGAGGGCCTTTGACTGATGATTTATGTTTCCCTGTGAAATAACGTGGCTAAGAAGTAGAAATGGAAGCAAACACATTATATCAGGGATTACCAACCTGCTTAGCATTAAGAACCTTTCCCTTCCCCATGCTAACCCCATAGTTTTTAAGGATTTTTGTCTATTAAACTAAATACTTTAAAATTTATTTTCTCATTTCAGTAATGAAAGATAAAAATGAAAAGGAATAATCAAAAAAGAATACTCAAAAAAGTGTTAAACACACTCATTTAATGAGATATTTAATGTTTCAGTTAGTCTATGTGACTTGTGTGGGTGAATATATGGTTTTGTTAGGCTTTTGGAAATAATGACATTCTTGAGGGAGCTACATCATAGGTTTTTGGACTTCCACGTGTTTTGGAACCTCAGGCATGAATCCTCTGGGGTTCATTGTTACTAGGAACTAACAGATTATAAGCATTAACTTCCAGTTTATTGACTCATTTACCTTTTGATATTATGGGCACTGCTCAAATATGCATTAAATCAGTGTTTTTATTTCTGGCCTTTAGGAACATAAGTGTAAAGCTACATACATACTTTCTATACTGTTAGTTTCAGACTGACAAAAGGGTAAATGATATGGTAGTGGTAGCTGCATGTGTAAAGGATTTCATCAGGAATAAATAAAGTAAAATGTCCATTTAGTAGGTGGTAGTTATGGAATCTTCTTTCAGATACAGGCTAAGATTGGAGAGGAACTAGTGCCACTCACCTAGTTTATCAAGAAACACTTTTGGGGTCAAGTGACTTCTTAAGAGTGTGGTTTGAATATGAGTAAAGAAAGAGTTTGATGGCATGGTTGAAGTCTCTTGAATGTAGAAAATGATTAATGAGAAAAATAGAGAAATTTAGCTGTTATTTGAATTCAGTGAAGAGTTGAGATTTTGAACCTAATCCATGCATTTGTATTGTTGCCTTTTACAACCAAGGAATAAGATATTTTTATGTCTCTTTCCATCCCTACTGCCTCCTCATACCACCCAAAGATGTTCATTATAGCTGTAGCTTAAGATGTTATAAAGTTTGGAAAAAAATTGAGATTAAGATGCCACAGGCTTCAGCCAGTGGCACAGTCAGGAATGTCTTTCAGGCATTGTCTCCATCAGTTTTCAGGAAGGTTGTTTTAATGTGAGGAGTACCATGGGGATGAATTACCCACCATGCAGATGCTGAGGTGCTTAAAAACTTCATGTGTCTAAGCATATTTAACTTTAAAATTTATTTTTATTACTAATAAGATTCTTATTCCTTCATCCTTACTTTCTTTCTTGATTCTTACCTTCTTAATGAACAACTGTATTGGTAGGCCTGGACTTCCTGTCCATTTAATGGAAACTTGCCTATTAGAGCCCAATTAAAAGCTCAGGCGCTTCGAGAAGCCCTTCCTCCATCCTCTTCAAACTGTTAGTCCTACAGTTAATGAAGTTTAGTGCTTCATCATTACTAATGCTCTCTAGGTGTCAGTCCTTATGCATTTTTGGTTTTGTTTTGTTTTGTTTTGTTTTTTGTTTTTTTGAGACAGGATCTCACTCTGTTGCTCAAGCTGGAGTGCAGTGACACAATCATGGCTTACTGCGAGTTCAACCTCCTGGGCTCAAGCAGTCCTCCTGCCTCAGCCTCAAGTAGCTGGTACTACAGGCATATGCAACCATGCCTGACTAAATTTTTTATTTTTTGTAGGAACAGGGTCTTGCTGTGTTGCCCAGGCTGGTATTGAACTCCTGGCCTCAAGTAATCCTCCCAACCTTGGCCTCTCAAAGTAATGGGATTACAGATGTGAGCCACTGCACCCAGCATAGTTCTCTTTTTGGCTTCACATTCAACTGATACTTACTGAGCAGCTGTATACCGAGCTAGGCATTTTCACATCTGTTTCTCATGGACTTACATCCATGTCACAACCTAAACATGATACTGAAGTAGGAATCATCATCACTTTGGTTTACAGATAAAGAATGTGAGTCTCATATAGGAGGCTTGTTCAAGGTCATATACTTAGCAAGTGGCAGAGCCAAGAGAGGAACCTGGGACATCTGACTTCAAAGCCATTTTTCTTACATAACACGGTATGGGTAACACAGTTCAATAGAAAGAAAGCAATTTGATGCTTGACAGTATGCTGTGTATTTATTTTTTTCTGATGTGCAAATGTCACCCACATTTTTTTTTTTATTTTTTAATTCTTTCTTCTGCTTTTCTAACTAGACCCAGACTTGAAAGCCTGGCTCATGGTGTAAAGTATTCCCTTATCTAATGAGATTGCAGGAGTCTAGGGCAAGCCTCCCTCAAGTTAAACAGTGGAAGTCTTACTAGAAGGTAGTTAATAGATGTGGGAGCGTGCTCCCTCAAATGATAGAATTCACCCAGAGCAAATTCACCAAGCTTCCCTGATTTAATGGACGTGTCCCTACTGGAAGAACCGCACACCTGGGCTGGCTGGTATTGGTGAGCCTATCACTAACATTTTACTGCCATCTAGTGGTAGCTGATTGTGCCATTGTGATCCTCACAGCCCTAACTGTAGTCATGCAGTCATCAACGACCCAAGCTTTGGTTAATTACTACTGAGCTTTTACAAATACGATAACATTTGTATAGTGCTTTGCCCTTTACAAAGCACTATACAAATGTTAACTGTTATTAGAACTATTTATTAGATGGCCTAGTACTTAATCTGCAGAATTGCCTATGGTAAACTAGGGAATTGAAGATTCATCTCTGATTAATGTTAGAAAAAAATATAATTATATCTGAGTTGATACAGCAACACAAACATCGGAATTGCTTAGCTTTTAAGTTTCAGGATTTCTTTTGCTGGTGATATTTTAATATATTCTGATAATAGATTCAACTACGTAATGACTTAATAGTGTATGGAATTTAAAAACTCAAATTCTCTTTATCGTTTGTTAGCACTCTTACAGAACATTTATGTTAGCAATTCCTAAGTTCAGTTTTATACCCAGTATTATAATTTGTTTTTATTTCCTCTGTCGAAGACACCAACACCTAATTCCTTTTTGCTTTCAGTGGACAGAAAGATATAAAAGCCAACTCTGCCCAAGCTATTCTTGGTTCAAAGCTGGCAGACATATCAAAGAGAAGCTAGAATGAGGTAAATATGTGGAAATGCTGAACTAAGCACCTGGGGGAACATTTTAAGATTTAGGACAAAAATAAACACATTAAAATATAGAAGATTTAGACATCAGAGGGAAATAAGGAATAAAGTTTTAGGATGACGTTCTTGGTGCATACTGGAAAATTGAGTGAAATGTGAGGGGACCTATTTAGAGGGGCAATAGGTGTATATGCCATAACAGTGACATTGGCACATGTATATACATACACTGTTATATATTCATCTGTTACACCAGTCAGTTAACTGCCATTGTAGCAATGAATAGAATCACTAGTGAATTATAACCTTGCTTAGGTTATAGTAATAATTGCTATGATAAATTTTAGGTAAATGTGGACTAGAAACAGAAACGTCTTTTTCAAAGCCTTAATGTCTCTATCCCCTGAGGTGATAAAAGAGGGGCTTCAATCTAGGGGATAAAGATTTTTGTGTGCCCAGGATAGCCTGAAAAGCAAGACTTACATACTTCCTTGTTTATTCAGAAAGATAAACCCTATTGGCGTGAGCTTTGAGAGGAATTTGTTTTCCAGATGAGCCTAGTATTCCTCTTTCTGCAGTTAGCCTGGCAAGAAACAGAAACTGAATTTTCTTGGTTGAATCTTGCATGATATGTTTGGTGAATTCTACTACTCATAAAATTTGCCTCCTACTAAACATAAGAATCAAGTCTTGCTTTTTTCTTCTGTAGATCTTCTCTCTACTCTAGACTCTTAAAATTCTTCATTTGGTTAGTTCTTCAGCTTTCAATAAATACTGGTTGAGTGCTTGTATATGCCAAGCAGTATACTAGGTGCAGCAGATACTGTGGTAGAGAAAAAACAGAAAAGGTGTACCCACCCTTATGGAGCTTTGAGGCCAGGGAAGAGATAATAATCAAACAATCCCCCAAATAATTTTCATCAGAGTTTATAATTAAAATTATATGAAGTAAATTAGCACAGGGTGCTGTGGGAGAGTATTAAAGAGGCTCTCTGCTGGGCGAGGAATGATGTCTCTGAGGAAGTAACATTTGAAATCTTAAGCATAGGTAGCAGTTAAATAGTCAAAGAGGGAACAACGTCAAATTTGTCAAAGTATTAATCAAATTTTGTCTAATTATATCTTTGGTCTAATTCTGTCAAATGGTTGTATGCATCAATATAGATTCTATACTTCCCTGGAGATTCTAAATAATAGCAAAGGCTTTACATTCATATTAGTCAAGAGTAGCCTTTCCTCTTCCATAAATGTGATTAGTCTCAAAAGCATGCTGTATTGAGATCTTAGGTGTTGCTTTAACTGGTCAAAAATGCATTATGCTAGTTGAGCTTGTTAAGTTTACGAAGCTGTAACAGTAGTTCTGCCTGACTAATGATAGATTGTTACTGTAGTAGCTTCTTTACGAAGGATTTTTGAATGGCTGATTGTTATGCAACAGAAACTAGAAAAACACACTTGAGATATGGTGCCTTCTCATACGTATTCCATCATGGCACCATGCAGGGCACCGAGAGGGGCCTTGGGTTTGGCAGATGGGACAGAAGGCTAGAAATAAAAAAATCCTCTTGTATTGGCTGCGCTCTGCTGGATGCTCTCTGTGTGACCTTGAGCAAATCCTGTAGCCTGTCTATCCTTCTGGGTGTCTTCTTTTAGGTGTGGGTGCTCCATTTGCAAAGAGGTGTTGGGGGAAATAACTAACATGCTTATAAAATGATGCAAATGTTCTTGACACTGACTAAGGGGATAGATGCCGTTTAAGAGCAAAATGACCTAACGTGGGCATTGAGATACATTATCGGAGAAATGCCCTGGAGTGTCTTCTTCGGCAGCAGATATCATGATGAGAGGCAAGGCAAGCCAGAGTAAGGGTGATTTCTGAAAAATATTACATTTTCTCCATTTAAAAAACAATGACAAAAGCTTTTTTCTTTAAAGTGTTACCACAAGCTGCGTCATCTTACCATACTATCGTGAAGTTTTCTGAGAGAACAATTATTTTCTTTAAATGGATATGTATTCATTCAGGAGAATTGGGACACAAAGCCCTAGGTTTCAATTGAATTGTCACATGGGGTAACTTTTGACAAGCCTGTTATTTGTCCATTTTCTCTTCTGACCCAGTGATATTCTGCAGGATCAGAGGGGAGAGAAGGATTAATGTCATTGTGCACAAATACACAGTTTCTTTAGGAAAGAAATTCCACTTGTTGAAGTTGACTAGGAAACATGAAACACTTAGCAGTACTTCATAATCATGCCTTGCATTTATCTTCTTTGCTATTAGTCAGATGTCCTCAGCTCACATCCTGAATTTTAGTCTTTTCTCTCCTTATGCAGTTGATCACAGTATATTCAACATGCAGGTAGGGGCGATACAGGAAAATCTACAGCATTTCAGTAATTACGGGCACAAATAGAGCTGGTTTATGCCTTTTCCTCTTCTCACCCATAAAGTTTAAGTCAAACTATTTCCTGCTTTTGTTTTATCTAGGGGTGCACAGCACTAGCATGGGCCACAGATACCTGTTCAGATGTCTGGTGTTCGTTTTGAGGGGAGAGGTGGGTGTACTTGTCAGGGATGATGGGGCACACCAGCTACTAGGCAGCAGAATTTGAATCCAGCCATCTCACTGAGGTTTGAGAGCACTGTAAACCCCCATGGTAAGTGAAGAGCAATTATGTGGATTTCTTATGATCCTAACACCTCATCTTTTTTGGCATCCAAGCACGGGCTGTATATTGGGAGTTGGACTTGTTCTGTCCCTCATGAGCCACAGCAGCCAAATGCAGTCCCGCGTTCACGTGGCAGCATCGCTTCGGAAGCTGTCTGCGTACCTAGATGACAGTGGGAGCCAGAGCAGAACATTTCAGGAGGTAGGAGATGGAGGTTACATTTTTTTCCCCTCTGTTCTCTTTTGTTTTCTTCTTGCCACTTATTTTGGACTTATCATACTTTGGTAGCCCTATAAATTAAATTCTTCCTCAAAGAGAAAATCTGAATGGCAAACAAACCAATGTTAGATCATAAGGTTTTCAAATTGTGTGGCAGTTTAAATCAACTTAGACTTAAATGTGGCATATAAGATAAGAGCCTTTAGTGAATATAAAACCTAACTCAGCATCACTAGAAGGCACTTTCTAAGAAGAGCTGCAATTTCTGGAAGAAAGTTAAATAGAGATTTTTAGAATTGTGCTCAAGCCAAATGTAACTTTCAAAAATGGCCAGGAATAAGCTTCAGAAACTGCCGATCAAAAGGCATTTAATTTTTTAAAATGTCAGCTAGCATAAAATATTATTGAGGAAATTCCCTTTACCATACTTAAAAAAAAGTTTTTTTCTGCTGTGGTGCAAAAATATGCAGAATTGGAGTTCATGTGACCCAGTTCATGTGTGTTAACCATATTTTTAGATGGAACATTTCAGGCATGTGTCATGCCCGTCTCTGTTTTGTCCAGGTGAAGCTGGACCGCTTGTACTCTTCTTTGAGAGGAGCAGAGTATGACCTCGTGGCCTGGCCGTATTCTCTCTCTCATTAGAACAGATTCTATTTTATCCCAGCCTGCCCACGAGCTATTGATGAGTACATAATGGCTGCTGTGTTTCCCTGCTCAGCTCCTCTGCTTTCAGCAATAGGACTTGTTGAATTGGTGAATTTCTTTGGGCACAGAGGAATGAAGTTTTGTTCTAAGACATGCACTACATTTCCATTTTTAAAGCAGTGTAAAGTGTGATTTAAAAGTACGTATTTTTTTTCGTACAAAAGAGAAAATCTTGCAACCGAGGAGCAAATTGATTATAAATGAAAGCAGCGTTTTAATAACTGATGCATCTGTGATGTTTTGATTTATAAGGCCTTAAGCAAGCAGTTTTTTCTCCCCTCTGATGTTTTATTTTTCAACTTCTACCTTAGAAACCACTTACATTTTTCATGCCGTATCAACCAGTGCTAGAAGTTGAATTTTCTACTTTGTCTTAACAGCATTCTTATAAGGGAGGTTTTTTATCACGAAAATATGAGGTAGCAGAGAGGGCATGATTAAATTTGATGTGCAAAAATTGAGACTCAGATAGATTGGGTGACTTGCCCAAAGTTACTTAGCTAGTAAATGGTCAATTTGGGACATATTCCCAAATCTTGGCTCTACTCCCACCATTCTTTTTTACTCTTACTTATTCATTCATTCATCAACATATTAAGTTCCCACACTAGTGCTATGAGGCAGGTATTAGTATTCCTATTTTATACAATTTGTCTGACTCCAGAATCCATATTCCTGTTCCAGTTATGCCCCACTACTTCTCCTATGGAATCTTAATGGAGCAGTGTTTCACTTCTTTGAATTTCCTCTCCTGTTTGGCCTTGGATGGGAATGCATGGCAATTAATTAGTAGCACCCACTGGTGATGAAAATCTGTTTCCTTCTACTGTTGATAGGTGCTGTACTCTGGCATAATGTGGTAAAGAAATGTACTATTATGAGTCTAAAGACCTGGGTTTGAATCCCTCCTTTGTCACTTGCTAGCTACATGAAACTGAGCTTCAAAGCTCTTACTTAGGAAGTAGGAATAGTCATACCCATCATCACATTGTTATGAAATGTTACAATATGAGTTAGGTAGCAAAACAGTGCCTAATCCATGGGAAATGTATTTGAATCCAATTCTTACTCTGGAGGGAAGTTTGACAGAATATCTTGTCAACTGAACCAAGTTCTTTTATTTTTCCTCCTGAAGACACATTTTTCTGCTGTATTTTCTTCTCAGGTCCTTGCCTACACACTTAGCTGTGTATGTACATCAGCGTTCAGTGCTGGAATTATTGAGGCTGCAGAGGCTGAGGATGTTATGAACAAGCTTCGACTGTTAGTGGAGAATAGCCAGCAGGTTGGAATGTGTGCCCTGATTATTTCTCTCTGTGGGTCTCATGCTGCTGCTAAGTTCTGCTTTTGACTTACTCTGAATTAGAGTATAATGGGATATTTTTTGTGTCTAGAACTGAGGAACTTCTAACTATTCTCTTCTCTCACAGCTGTAGCCAGCAGTCACAGATGTCTTTTTCTCTCCTTATCCCCTGTCTCATTCTGTAGACATTTTTTTTTCTTTGAGAGTGTATTGACAGACTTTTCTCTCTCTGTAACTATTGCTCTATAGTTATAAGATCATAAAATATATGGCTAGGGAATATAAGAATTATATAAGCCTAGAAACAAAAATTTGTAAAGATATGAATACATAGAAGACTCTGATAAAGTCAAACTTCAGAAAATTCAAGGCAGAAAATCTCTACTCATGACCAGATATGTATAGGAAAATTTAAGTACCTGTAAACTAAATTAAATAACCTTAAAATGTTTCCTCTGAAATATTATTCAACCTTAAAAAAGAAGGAAGTTCTGGCCGGCTGCAGTGACTCACGCCTGTAATCCCAGCACTTTGGGAGGCCAAGGCAGGTGGATCATGAGGTCAGGAGATCGAGACCATCGTGGCTAACACGGTGAAATCCTGTCTCTACTAAAAACACAAAAAATTAACTGGGCATGGTGGCAGGCACCTGTAGTCCCAGCTACTCCGGAGGCTGAGGCAGGAGAATGGCGTGAACGCAGAGCTTTGCCAAGGAGACAAGATCAACACCCACTGGCACTCCACCCTGGGGCGACAAGAGCGAGATCTGTCTGTCTCCAAAAAAAAAAAAAAAAAAAAAAAAAGAAGGAAATTCTTATGTGTACTAGAACATGGATGAACCTTGAAGGCATTATGCTAAATGAAATAAACAAATAACAAAAAGCAAACACTGTGTGCTTTTACTTACATGAGCTACGTAGAGTAGTCAAAAGCATAGAGACAGAAAGTAGGTTGGTGGTTGCCCAGGCCTATGAGAAGGGAGAAATGGGGAGTTACTGTTTAATGGGTGAAGAGTCTCAGTTTTTCAAGGGAAAGATCCTAGAGATGGATGGTGGTATTGGTTGCACAGCAGTATGAGTGTACTTAATGCCACTGAACTGGTATTCGCAGTAAAGATGATAAATTTTATGTGTCCATTGCTACAATAAAAAAAAAACTGAAAAAAATATTTTATCTGATTACACATGCTATAGAATTTCCCCATGTGGATTTTTTAAAGGTTTCTTCAGTGTCTTAATATTGATGATAATGGTTTATTGCAGAATTAATTGGTTTGAAGCTTGTAATATTATTGTTACTGTTTTATGGTTATATACCTGCTCAGTTACATTCAGAGTAAGTTTTGAAAAATTGAAAGGTAGAAGTTTTCATATACTGTGCTTATTATGGGATGTTTTCTTTTTGTTTAGGAGTTGATTGACTTTGTGTGGTCTACCTTGGTATTTTCACCCTGACCTCTTCCGATTGTTTGAGCTAAGCTGCTCAATAGTGCAGTATTACTTTCCTAAAATAAATTACTCACTGAAGCTGAATTCCTTGCAATTAGACCCTGCAGCTTATGATGCAAACCAGTCTAGATTACAAACAAAACAAAACAAAACAAAACAAAAAAACACTAAGTATCTGATTTTTCAGATGACAAATATAACTTGTCAGTAGGAAAGTTAGCACTAAACGTGTTTAAGTTGCTAGTTATAAACATTCCAAATCTGTGTCTTTTTTTTTTTTTCTTTTTCTCACCCCATTTTTATTTATTTATATCAGACTTCAGGTTTTGCCCTGGCTTTAGGAAACATAGTTCATGGATTGTCTGTGTGTGGACATGGAAAAGCTGAAGACTTGGGCAGCAAACTACTTCCTGCATGGATCAGAATTGTTCTTACAGAGGTAGAGGTCACCTGTTGTATGCTATTTCATGTTTTATAATGGAAAAGAACTACTTTATTGGATCACTTGTAGGAGTTGCTGAGATATATACATTAGTGGTAAAATAATAGGGAATTTTAAATGAAAGAGATCACATACTTTTAAATCCCTTATAAATAATGCATTCTGCCAACTATTATAATTTTTTTGAACTGGCTATTTTGTCTGTGTTTTAATTTTAAGACAACATTTTGTTTTTTGAAAAATAAAAGCAAGAATCTACCCATGATCTAACAACCTTAATCTGTTACTTTTTAGTCTGCTTCCATTTTGGGTTCAGTTATACGGGTTATGTTGACCCTATAAGTTTGCTACCATTTCGACCATTTATTTCTCTGTGTCATAATAAGTTTTATAGAATCTAAACCCAAGGACTGAGTCCCTCTTTTCATATTCTGATGCTTTGTTTTCAGGGCACTCCCACGATGCTTTGTCTGGCAGCTCTTCACGGCATGGTGGCCTTGGTAGGCTCTGAAGGGGATGTAATGCAGGTAAAGAAAGGAACCATGGAGGAGAAGACATCTAAATGTGTACACAGCCGTAGCAGGAGAAGAATATTCAGTGTCTTAGTATGCTAAAAACAGAAGGATTTATACTCATGGTAACAGTTATACCAGGCTTTTTAATGCCTTGCTGTATGAATAATTGCACTTAACCAAGGATTATTTCTATAAAAGTTTGTTCTTTGTTTAATTTGGTTTGTAGGGATTAAACCTGGCCAACTTAGGTGCTCTCCACATATTTCCCTGCCTGAGAAAAGATGATTGAATGATAAGAAATTTCAAAAGTTATTTGTGGCTGGGCGCGGTGACTAACGCCTATAATCCCAGCACTTTGGGAGGCCGAGGTGGGTGGATCGCGAGGTCAGGCGATCAAGACCATCCTGGCGAACACGGTGAAACCCCGTCTCTTCTAAAAATACAAAAAAATTAGCCAGGCGTGATGGCAGGCACCTGTAGTCCCAGCTACTCGGGAGGCTAAGGTAGGAGAATGGCATGAAACCGGGGGTGGAGCTTGCAGTGAGTGGAGATTGCACCACTGCACTCCAGCCTAGGCGACAGAGCGAGCTCCGTCTCAAAAAAAAAAAAAAGTTATTTGCAAGAAACTCCATTTTGCATCTGTAATGTCTGATGTATATCTATGTAATTGTTCTTTAACTTCAAAATATTTTCACAGTGGACATATATATGTTTAAGTTTGTAAGTAATTTTGAAGGAACTCCTTTTTTTATGCAGTAAAAGTTGATTGAGTGATTGCTTACATGCCACAGTGAACAGTTACCAGGAAATCAATGATAGATAAAGCATGGGGCCCTGCTTTGAGGAGCTCATAGCTTATGTATTTGAAATAGAAGGACGTAATGATAAACTATTTCATAGCTTAGAAGATGGATAGCTCATGCACCGGGAATATAACTCTTTACTTTTTTATGGGGGTGGGTGGGATGAGTATTTCTTCTTATCTTTCAGCTGAAATCAGAAGCCATCCAGACCTCTCATTTTCCAGGCAGACTTAATGAAGTCATTAGAACCTTAACTCAGGTGAGAAAATGAATTTAAAGTCCTTGGGTGGGAAAACATATTCTCCTTTGTTGTCTTTTTTTCTATCACATAAAACAACGTGTTTTACCTGGAAAATGGGAAAGTCTCTGGTTATTTCCACTGAGTTCAAGAGGCATTTGGGAGTGATGTATGGACCTGTGTTCACTGACAAACTTGCACTACCTTTGGGGGAAAAAAAAACTGGCATTTTTTTAGTAAATTTAAGTTGGCATTGAAGCCTGATGGCTCACACCTGTAATCCCAGCACTTTGGGAGGCTGAGGCAGGCAGATCATGAGGTCAGGAGATCAAGACCATCCTGGCTAACATGATGAAACCCCGTCTCTACTAAAAATACAAAAAATTAGCCAGGCGTGGTGGCGGACGCCTGTAGTCCCAGCTACGCAGGAGGCTGAGGCAGAAGAATGGTGTGAATCCAGGAGGCGGAGTTTGCACTGAGCCAAGATCGTCCCCCTGCCCCCCACCAACCCCGCGCTGAGCGGAAAGGGAGAGAAAAAAAAAAAAAAAAAATTAAAGCCTGATTCTGCAAGGAATGTCAGGCCCTAAAGATAAGGAAAAAGAGAAAATGATCAAAGGGCACGGCAGATCTTGATAGAAAGGTCAAGGGGCACTAGTTCAGATGTCACTGATAAAAATATTTGGGCATATCTTGACTAAAGAATAGATATATTACTCTGCTAAGAAATGTTTTTATCTTTTAAGATTTTTTAAAAAAAGGTTATGTTTGTTGCATAAAATTTGAAAGCACATAATGAAAGAAGCTGAAAAAAATCACCGATGGTCCTTCAAACCGGAAGCAACTGTTATTGATATTTGGTCATACTTCTTTTCAAGTATTCTTTTGTTTGCATAGTTGGTATTCTTACTGTATATAGAACTTTATATTTTATTATTTTCATTTAGCATACTTGTTTTCATTCTTGTAAAATGTAGCTGATAATACCTACCACATAAAGGAGCTTTAGTCATTGAGACTTTTAAAAGCAAACAGAAATCTCTAAACAGACAAAACTCTCTTTTGCATGTATGAATAGAAATATACTCAAAAAAGATTCTACTGAAATTTAAGTTGCCATAGTGTGGGAGAAAATCTGTAAATGAAAATTATTATTTTAAAATCCTTATGAATGATAAAGCAGCAGTAGAGCATAATTTACAGAAGAGAACAAAATGTATCCCCTTCCATTTTTAGAGGTATTTTCATCTTAAGTAACTATCACCCCTTTTCTACTTTCTGGATTTTGTTTTTTTGCCATTTTTTTTTTTTTTTAAAAAACTTCGAGACCAGTCTCAGTGAAACTTGAGAAAACCGCTAGTATGATTAAATTATTTCTGCTATGATTAAAGAATGAATCATTCATTCATTCAGTAGACACTTGTTGAGTATCTATATGACCTAGGTATGGTGTACTAGACACATGATATTACATCTTGTCATAGGACTGCTCATTGCCAGCCAAGCCACCACCTTCTAAATGACTGGTGACTTTCTGTGAGTGACCTTTTATTAAATAGAACTTGGATCTTATCCCATCATTGAACTGTTAACTTTTTATTTGTAGGTCATTAGTGTCTCTGGGGTGATTGGTCTCCAGTCAAATGCAATCTGGCTTCTTGGACATCTTCATCTATCTACTCTATCCTCAAGTCAAAGTAGAGCCTCTGGTAAGATTAAAGTCGTAAAACACTGTAGCTGAAGGGAGGGGTTGCTGACCCAGCGCTCTGTACTTTGTTAAGAGCATCAATCTTCACAGCAACCCTAAGTAATGGGTATTACCATTTCTGTTTTACATCAGAGGGAAATGGTGTATGGAAAGGCTTCCTGACTTACCCAGGGTCATGTGGCAGTAAGTGTTGGACATGTGGTTTAAACTCAGATCTTTTGGCCTCCAAAGCTCATACTCTTTTTACTCCTTCTCTCTGTCTCCCTTAGAGAACAGTTTAGACATTCAGTGTCCTGTATTTCACAAATGAAGAATTCATGGCTCAGAAAGATTACATGAGTTACATACAGAGTTAATTTGGTGACAAATCTAGAAACTAGGAACCAGATCCTTCAAGCTTGGAACAGATTTATTTTGCTAGATGTAATGGTAGTTTGTATAGTATTCGTGTTTCATTTAAAGTCTCTTCATATTTGGCTGGAGTTGTTCTGGCCTCTGATTTTGAAAAAATAATGGGGTAAATACATTTAAAGGTGTGTACCTTCTTAGCCTTGGAATTGAAATTCTGGGTCTTATTATAACAAGGCCTTTTCTATTTCTAGCATTTTGGTAAAAGCAGTAAAATATATTTGCAGTCCCCACATGCGTAATGTGCATTTGTACTTGGAGATTTTATGGAGAAGGCATGACTGTTGATACATCTGCTCCTTGCTCTTTATAGGACTTTGACCCACTGGCTATCTTGGACCCAGGCCAGAGAGGTTTAGGTACCAATGATTCCTTATTAAAACCTAGTTTTACTTACCCACTAACAAGTAGTCTACAGATGGCATTAACGCAAATGTGGGCCTCTGTAATTACCATTTTCCTTTCTTTCAGTCATTCTGTAGCTATGGAAATAGGACACTGGTCCACAGCCTTGGCAATGTAGTGAACTTTAGACAGCTAAAGTTACCGTATTAAAATGGAAAAAATAAGAAAACTTAGTCATACTGGAAGCCCTGGGTAATACTAGTTTTGAAGGGCAGGGATCTCACAGTGTCGTGGTAAGATAGGATATTTATGTCAGGCTTTTACTTTTTTATGTAGGCTTTTAATTGCCATATTATGGGGTACTTAGTCTGGCCCGCATGTACTCAAATCAGGTACTAGTGAATCATCATACACCCAGGTTCTTCTGAACAAAATGATTGTGTATCTGGAAAAGTACAGCTACTTGTTCCTGATGGAATTTTCCAATTGAGTCATTTCTTACAGTAAAAACCACCTCATGAAACAATTATGGGAAACTGGAAGGAAAAGAATTTAGGAGACACTCAGGACTCAACTAGCATAAATGTCACTGCTTCACCATTCCAGCTCAGCAACCACATCTGGTTATTTGCACATGTTGGTCACTTAGAGGTCTCTGCCTTAGGTAAGGGACTGGTGCTGTTAATACTAGTTGTTGAATTTCTGTGGTTCATATATCTGATTCAGCATGTCCTGAAGTGGTACCTACCTCAGCCTCAAAGCTCATCAGATTCCTTGCTGACTCTGAGGAGGTCACTGGATTGGGGCTCATTGATGTGACAATATGGAAAGGATTTTTTTTTTTAACTGCTTCACTCAAGTGTTCATCCTCTGTGATTTTTTTTTTTTCCAGACTTTACTAAGTTTGCCACCATTTTAGATTTGCTTGCATAGCTTAAGTGATTGCTTCAAGGCCAGTCACTTAATCTAATAGAATTAGTTGCAGCCACAAAGTATTGTGCTGAGATTAATGGCATAAACATCTCCAGTTTGTCTCTAGGTTGATATGGCAGCATGAGATCATTATCTTTCCTTCATTAGGCCTGCCAAGTTCACTGGTTAATTTGATCATTTTCTGTCTCCACAGTTCCTACTGACTATAGCTATTTGCCTGAAAGCAGTTTTATTGGAGCAGCCATTGGCTTCTTCATTACAGGAGGAAAAAAAGGCAAGTGAGCACATTTCTTGAATTTTATCATTCTATCTGCATGTTGTTATAAGCAAATTTGTATACCCTAAGCATGCCTCTGTAGAATCAAGCAATACAAATCTGAAGGGGTGAATATTTTCGTCTGCTAAACCATCTTTGCAATAGAGATGACCAGCAACTGGCTACAATAATTGGTACATAAATATACACATTGTGTGGTTTCTTAGAATCACTGTCCCTGACCATGGGTGGCTCTGTGAAAATCTTAATCTCCCATTTGGCCCTTTCAAAAGTACAAGCACAGATTACATTTCAAGTGAATGTGATCTAGAAAGAGAAAACATACTTGGGTGCAGTTTCTATCCCAGGATCTGTCTTGCAAGTAGATCTTCTCCCTGCATCTTTTATAATTATTCTGTGTTGTTGAAAGCACTGGCTCTAGTTCCTATTTTTAGTTTGTGTTCTTTTCCTTGCACACATTTGAGCCTTTGTGATTCTGTATTGCTGCCACCCCCATTAAAGTACAAGCAACTTGAAGACAGAGATTGAGTGGCTTTTGTTTTTAACTGGAGCCAGAACAATGCCATGTAACTTATTGAATAAATGTTCCTTAATAATACACATATAGTTTTCAGGGCTGTGAGGAAAAAATGGATTAGAACTGAACATGTCATGGCTCAGGAATAAGCCTCATTAATGTGGTATTCGTTCATTGATGGATTTGCTAATTTTATTTTTCCTTGGCTAGGTCAGTCTTCCTTGGTTAGGTCAGTCTGGGCAAAATCAGTCCCTGTATTATAGCAAGACCGTCCCAATTTTAGAAAGGAAAAAAATAACCAAAAAGACTGGAAAAAATCTGGAAGTGGCAGTTTGATTTGTGAGGGTCGTGGAAGTAAAATCTTGCCTTTGGAAGGGAAGTTAAAGCTGTGTTGTCTGATTTCCCACTGGGTACAGTAATCCCTGGAGCTTCCAAATTATGAATATTTTCATAGCCTGGAGACAAATTCCATTAATTTCTGGAGTTCTAGAATTTGTGCTATTATTCTAGGGTCCTGAATTAGCATGATTTACTTATCCTCAGTAAAAATTGACATATGGTTATGTCAATGTTGTACATGACACATTTATATATAAACAGATCATATATTATAATGTACAACTAGTTCATTGTTTATGTTACCATAAATTAAGTCTACTTAAAATAAATATTATAGTAGAGATGTCTTCATTAGGAAGAAATTCTTGCTAAATGAGCATCTAAAATTTTCATGGCCAAACTAATGCTAGGAATATGTATATATTTCTGCTGTATTTTGTGTTAGGTTGCTTATTGATACGTAATTTTAAAATGAGGTGAGATATTTTCATGAGAAATAAAAGTAAAATTCTTAAGGTCAAATGAAAGATAGACTGTTTTTCTTTTCTAGTGAATAAAATGTTAGTCTACCTCCCTAGATCCATATTTCTTGCCAGACATGAATTTTCTCTGAATCTTATGGGAAATTTTGGTTGAATGTAACATTTTTATGATTCTGTAGTCATGGTACAAGAGGAAATGTTCTGCTATAAGGCTGAAAAATCAAGTGGAACTGGAATCAGTGTTGTTATGTGCAGTCTTGCTGAAAACTGTTTTAAAACAAATAAATGAAGTATTAAGAATGCCATATTTATTACCAATCAGATTTTTGGCATTTTCAGGTTGTGGGAGAGGGCTGTCGTCTTGTCAGGTTTGCTGACTAGATTCAGAGGAAAGTCTATTCAGCCTTACACATTACTAATGATGACCCCAGAGGAGTGGGGGCCGTGGGAGGCTGACCTCCGCCTCCAAAGCCCATTTACAAAAACAAAACCAGACCCTGCTCTATGGGGCTAAATGGGATGGCCAAATGTGGAGGTGTGCATGCAAACGAGTGTTTTCTTCTTCAATATACCCAGCTCATTTGAATTTTAATAACTCCCTTCTGAAGCAGCTTTTGAGTTTAAATGTCTGGATGTCACTCATCAGAGCCTGGTGGGGCTGCTGATAGGAAGGATGGCAACTTTGGTGAACTCTTTTGAAGAATAAATGGTTTTAGAAAATAAAAATAATGCTTAGCATAGGCAGAAAATTTTAGGGATGGCATGGTTTCATTGCCTCTGCGTGCTACTTTTAACTTGAGCAACTCACTAGAGGAAAGAAATGTGATGGGCCATCCCCAATCCACATTTGTGCCAGGATGAGATTGGGCATGGTGTTCTCAAATTTAGCCAATCAAATTTGAGATAGTGAATCTGTTAATCTGTTTTCTAATGTTTAGGGCTTTCTCACTTAGGATACTAACTTTAGTACTCATGTGATAGAACATATAAGATGTTCATAGCATCCATTCTTTCATGCAGACCCACATTTTAAAGCCATACTAAGTAGATGAAATTCCTTCAGTTTTTAAATAATTCATTTCATGGTTTTGACTATAACTGGTTTTTGTTTGTTTGTTTGTTTTGCTACACCATGTGACATTCTCCTTTCTTCTCTCATAGCCCTGGAATTCCTCTATCAGATATATTGTTCCCTAATCTTTTGTCTTCATTATTATCTATTTTTGTGAACATTTCTTGACTATGCTAGGCTTAAAATCTTTGCTTATCATATAACTCCTCCTAACATGGATTTTTTCCCCTTGAAGAGCCTCTGATTTTTGACTCTGACTGTTTTGCTTCTTTTCTACTTTTATTCTTTTGTCTGATTTCTGATTTTCTCAAGATCATAGGCTGTTCAGATCTCATCAAGATTTTATCCACTTCCTTTGTAATACATCAGAAACATTTAAAGTACTTAATAAATGTGATTCTTTCTAAAGCTAATATGAGATATTTCTATATAATATCATTATTTTTGTTATTATATTGCTGGGGAATGTGACTAACACTTTCTAAGCTTATATTTTCCTATTAGGTTTTAAAAGTTCCCAGTAAGAAGTATTAACTAAGCAAACTATATTTAAGTCCATGTGATAGTCATTATGAATGGCCTTCTTTCTTGATATGGATTCACTGGTCAGTGATCTGCATATGTAAGTATTGGGCTTGTATACGAAGTACAGGTAGGCGTATGCTCCTTCAGTCATTTTTGGACTATTAGCATGAGAGGTAATTGTTGAGAAAGAAATATGCCAAGGGAACAGACTTAGTGAACTCTTGAGTGTAGAATAAATGATATGAGAAAGCTGTCCTATTTTCTGATGAAATCATGGAGTTGGTTGCCAAGATTGTGTGTGATTTTTGAGTATTTTAATTTAGGAATAGTTTACCTGTACAACTCTTTAAAAAATGTCGTTGGAAGTCAGTATATATATATATAACACTAAGTTAAAAATGTATAAAGAAGAAAATAAGACAATCCTCTGTCATGTCACCACTTGGAGATAGCCACTATAGATATGTCCTTCATAATGTCCTTCTACATGTATGTGTATGTGTTATATTGTACCATAAAATTTATATTATTTTATTGTCTTATTTTAAAAAAATTAATAACTTTACATGTAAATGGACATAATTAGCACCCATGTCTTCCAAAAAAAACCTTGAGGAAGTAAGAGAAGACTCCTATTGCATGGTTTTCTGGACATTTGTCAATAGGATACGTTTTTGGTGTGTTTGATTCCTTTTTTGTTTCATGAGGTTTGTTTTCATAAACCTCATGAAAATGTTTGGAAGGAAAACTGTCATCAATTATCCCATGACTCTACAGCTGTTACCATTTCTGGATGTTACTTAATTTGTTGGTTCTGGGATTACAAGCATGTGCCACCACGCCTGGCTAATTTTTTGTATTTTTAGTAGAGACAGGGCTCCTCCATGGTGGTCAGGCTCGTCTCGAACTCCCGACCTCAGGTAATCCGCCCGCCTCAGTCCCCCAAAATGCTGGGATTACAGGTGTGAGCCACCATGACCGGCCTGTATTTCTGAACTTAATGTTATATTATAAACTTTCCCTGTTTTCATATATCACCGTAACAATAATATAATAATAACTATTATCTATGAAACAAGGTCTCTGCTCTGTCACCCAGGGTGAAGTGCAGTGGCACGATCATGGCTTACTGCAACTTCAAACTTTCCGGCTCAAGTGATCCTTCTGCCTCAGCCCCTCAGGCAGCTAGGAGTGCAGGTACATACAACGAGGACCAGATAATTTTTTTACTTTTTGTAGAGATGGAGTCTCACAATGTTGCCTAATCTGGCCTCAAACTCTAGCTTCAAGCAATCCTCCTGCCTTAGCCTCTTTAAATGTTGGAATTACAGGCATGAGCCACCATACCTAGCATAATTATCATTTTTAAATGACTAGAGAATATTTCATCAAATTCATAAGTCATAATAAACTTAATCATTTTAGTATTTGCTATTTTAAAAATTTCAATTTTAGTGAACATCCTGTTTTTTTTTTGTTTGTTTTGTTTTGTTTTGTTTTTTTTGAGACAGAGTCTTGCTCTGATGCCCAGGCTAAAGTGCAGTGGCGTGATCTCAGCTCACTGCAACCTCTGCCTCCCAGGCTCAAGTGATTGGCCTTCCTCAACCTCCCAAGTAGCTGGGATTACAGGCAAGTGCCACCAAGCCCAAAGATAGGTAGGTAGGTAGGTAGGTAGGTAGGTACGTAGGTACGTAGATATCTTTTTTTTTTTTTTAGTAGAGACGGGGTTTTTCTATGTTGGCTAGGCTGGTCTTGAACTCCTGGCCTCAAGTTATCTGCCCTCCTCTGCCTCCCAAAGTGGATTACAGGTATGAGCCACCATGCCTGGCCTTTAGTGAACATCGTTATGCACATAGCTCTCTTCTGCTACAGCTTTCCTTCAGGTAAATTCTCGGTAATTTAGTGAGCAGGAGTCTGAGGATTTGGTGACTGTAGGGATGCCTCGGTCTCATTGCCCATTGTACCAGTTTTCAGTACCTCAGCCCTGTATGAATTTGCAAAAATATAAAACATAGAGATTAAAAGCATAGGCGTCAGGCTTCCTGGGTTCGTATCCCACTTCCACTACTTACTGGCTTATAACTTCAGGCAAGCTGTGTCTGTAAGCTTTGACTGCTTCTGTAAAATGGAGAAAATAATTAACTCTTTTTTATAGAGTTTTGTAAGGATTATGAGTCACTTTATATAACAGTACTTATAAAACAATATAAAGAATAAATTCCTTCTATTATAATGTCATATCAAAAAGCAGCCCAATAAACAAATGATAACAATAAAAACCAGTAAGGTATAAAATGATGCCTTAAGACTACTCTCATTTGCATATAATTGCCAGAAGGTCTGAACATTTGTACATTTATTTACTGTTTAAAAGGTTGTTTTTTTTTTTTTAAGTAAATTTGGAATTTTAAAAAAATTTATTTTTTAACTAATAATTATACATATTCGTGGAGTACATAGTGATGTTTTGATGATATGTATAGTGATCAGATCAGAGTAATTAGTATATCTATCATCTCAAACATTTATCATTTCTTTGTGTTGGGAACATTCAATTCCTCCTCCTAGCTACTTGAAACTATGTATTATGGATAACTATACTCACCCTACAGTGGGATGATAGAACACTAGAACTTATTCCTCCCATCTAACTGTTGTTTTGTATCCTTTAACAAGTCTCTCCCTGTCTCTTTCTTCCCCCTGCTCTTTCCCAGCCTCCAGTATTCTCTGTTCTACTTTTCACTTCTGTGAGATCAACTGTCTTTTTGCTTCCACATATGAGTGAGAACATGTGGTATTTAACTTTCTGTTCCTGGCTTATTTCACTTAACATAATGTCTTGCATATCTGTCTATGTTGCCATGACCAGCCGGATTTCATTCTTTTTGATGGCTTAATAGTATTCCATTGTGGATATATACCACATTTTAAAAATCCACTCATCTATTGTTGGACACCTAGATTCATTCCATATCATGGCTATTGTGAATAGTGCTAAAATAAACATGGGGTACAGATGTCTCTGATATGATTTCCTTTCCTTTGGATACATGCCAAGTAGGAGGATTGTTAGATCATATTGTAGTTCTATTTTTAGTTTCTGAGGAACCTCCCTACAGTTATTTATAGTGGGTGTATGAGTTTACATTCCCACCAACAGTGAATGAGTTCCCTTTTCTTCACATCCTCAACAGCATTTGCTGTTGTTTGTTTGTTTGATAATAGCCATCCTAACTGAGGAGAGATGATATCTCATTGTGGTTTTGATTTGCATTTTCCTAATGATTAGTGATGCTGAGCAGTTTTTCATACGTTTATTGGCCATTTGTATGTCTTTTGAGAAATGTCTGTTGAGATAATTTCCCCATTTTAAAATAAGATTGTTTATTTTGTGCTGTTGAGATGTTTGAGTTCCTTGTATATTCTGGATATTAGTCCCTTGTCAGATGAATAATATGCAAATATTTTCTCCATTCTGCAGGTTGTCTTTTCATGTTATCGATTATTTCCTTTGCTAAGAAGCTTTTTAGTTTGATATAGTCCCATTTATTTTGCTTTTATTTTCTATGCTTTTGCAGTCTTATTTATAAAATCTTTCCCTGGGCCTGTGTCCTGAAGCATTTCTCCTATGTTTTATTTTTGCAGTTTTATCATTTTGTGTCTTATATTTATGTCTTTGATGCATTTTGAGTTGATTTTGTAGGGTGAGAGATTGGGGATCTAGTTTAATTTTCTGTATATGGATAGCCAGTTTTCCTAGCATCATATATTGAAGAGACTGTCCTTCCCTACTGAGTGTTCTTGACATTTTGTCAAAATCAGTTTGCTATAGATATGTAGATTAATTTCTAAGTTCTCTATTCTGAATTTATTTTTTTTGTATTTTTTTACCCTTTTATTTTGAAACAATTTCAAACATAAAAAAAGTTGTATAATGCATAGAAAAGTTGCAAAATTGTCTTCCTTTTTTAACAGTAAGAAAACTCCACATTCCTTTCAGCCAGAGGCACTATTCAAGTTTCATCAACAATCCCAGTGATGTTTTTAATAAAAAAAAAATCTCATCTAGAATGTTGCTCTGCAGTTATTTATTGTGTCTCTTTGGTCTCCTTCAACCTGAACACTTCTTCAGTTTTTTCTGTGACTTCTTGACTTTAACTAGTTTTAAGATTAGAAGCCAGTTATTTTATAGAATGCTCTTTAATTTGGGTTTGCCTGATATTTCTCATATTAGAGTTAGGTGGGTCACTTTTGGTAGAGTATGACAGACGTGTAGCTGTGCGCTTCTCACCACATCCCATCTGTGGCACATGACGTCTGAGCTCCCTCCACTGGGATGGTGAGCTTTGATCACTTGGATAAGATGTTGTTTTCTAGGTTTCTCCACTATGAACTTACTCTTTTACCCTTATCTTCAATAAATCTTTCGTGTGGAGATGTTTTGAGACTTCACAAATACTCTATTTTCATCCGATTTTCACCTATTAGTTTTAGCATTCACTAGTACTTTTGCCCAAATTATTACTGTGATAGTTGCAAAAAGATGATTTTTAAAAATCCATGAATCCATCTACGTTTTTTATTAGGCATTCTACTGTTAAGAAAGGGTTTCTGTCCTCTTCTCCTCCTCTCCTCTCCTCTCCTCTCCACTCCTCTCCTCTCCTCTCCTCTCCCTCTCTCCTCTCCCCTCCTCCTCCCCTCCCCCTCGTTTCCTCCCTCTCCTCCCTCCTCCCTTCCCCTCCCCTCTCAGTTCCTTTCTCTCTCTCCATATTAGTGTACACTCCTAAATTCCTATTTTATTTAACTATTCAATTATCTATTATTTTGATCTTCAATTTGTCCAATAAATTGAACAAAATGTTTACTTTGACCAATAAGAGCCTCTACAAGTTGGCTCTTGTGTCCTTTTGACATGACCCCCTCATGCTTTGACTAGTTCCTTTGTGGCACAAGAAGATGTCCTAGGTTTATTTTGTATTATCCCCAGCCCTGTAATAGATACTCCAGGTTTCTTTTAGTGGAGATTGGTGTTTAGAAGCTAACATCTGTGTGCAAAGCATCTCATTGCTGGCTGGGGTAATCTTTGTCTCTAGGCCCTTTCAATGGACAGAGCTAGGAAATACATGTTCTTATTCTCTCTCATCTATATTTATTTCTGTATGTAGCTATATATGTAATGAAAGTCTTTCTTTTTCTATTTGTAACTCCCTTCCCTGACAGTAAGAACCTTGGCTCTCTTTATCCTCAATATATTTGCTCATTTGTCCAATCCTCCTGGATGTAACTGTCCCTACTGGACCACTGTCCTAAACTGCCTTCCTCACTCAGGTCTCCACTCGCTGCCACCCTACTTTGTGGCCTTCCTGGTTTTAAGGGGCCTTGGGATATTTTTGCTTTTAATAAAAAAAGTTATTGAAATATTCGGTCTTAAGATAGAAAACCTATCAACCTTTAGTGTCTGTCTGATGTATCAGAATCATCGATTGATTTTAAAAACTTTCTTGATTGTAGTTTCTTTCAGGGGACTAGGCATCTCTTAGTTTCCACTAATAGGCAATGCTGTAATTCTCTCTGCCTGTGTTTTCTGTGGACTTAGTCTGGAAAAAATCCTACTCATCCTTTTCATCTTGATTTAAATATTCTTTCCTTGGTGGGGGAAGATAGGGGCTTCTGTGATGTTCCCAGATTAAGTTAGATTACTTATGTAATACTTTCCTATATGTTTTCATGGTGCTTAATATACATGTCATCATTTTCTCTTTTTTTTCTTTTTTTTAATGTGTCATCATTTTCATAATTATTTATACTTCTTTATTTAAAGTCTGTCTTTCCTACTAGGTGTGATTTCCTCAATGGATGGGAAGAATAGCTGTGTTTTATCTTAAATACTTAGAACAGATTGACATGTAATAGTTTTCTAATATTTGTTGATCTATAACTTTAAACATATACACAAATACACACACACACACACACACACACACACACACACACATACACATACATATGTACACTAGATAATTCTAAGCTAAGTTACCTGTAAGCAACATTTAGCTGGAGAAAGTGAAGATATGTCCAAACCACAAAAGCAATATGCTAGTGATGGAAAATATACAGACTCAGGCTGTTAGCCCACTTGTTGCCAGACTTTTTACTATAAGGGTTGCACATGTGAATTGTGGCATTGAGATCTGATCCTCTGTGTAGCCAAAGTATGTGCAATAATAGGTCCTGTTTTAATGCATTATGTTTGGATATACCGTTTATATCAGGGTTCTTTGAGGCTGTCAACTGGATGAGAGATTTAAAGTAACTTTGTTTCCAGGTTTTACAACATATGGATCTTTTTAACAAGTACTGTTAGGCATTCTCAGTCCCAAATCCATTATCTGTAAAGCATTTCATTATTTCTTTTTATCTAAAAAACTTGTTTGAAAGACAAAGCACTGTAATAAAAGAACTGATCATTCCTGTTGTTTAGATGTGGATTCTTTTGTCCAGTGCTAAAGATCTCTGGGGAAGGAACTAGTTCACTGTGTTCTCCCTTGGCTTTGAGACTCCCTCTCCATACCTTCCCCAAAATGCATGAAACAGCCAAATATTTTCTCCATTTCCAACAGCTACTATAGTTCCTCTCATTCCAGTTAGTGTCCGAATCAGTTCCCTACAAATAGTGGAAAATTTTGTGTGAGTCTAGTTATACTACTCAGTATTGATTCCTTGCCCTTTTAAATGTGGAAGATTTATTTCATTATTGGACTGATGTAATTTTTCAACCCTATTCTTTGTTGCTGACACTTGCATGTATATTAGATCAATTCTAGTGAATATAGAAGCAACGTGTAAAGTGCAGTTATTGGTGACAGTTGTCCTGTCAAAGGAGAGCTCATTGTCTTAAGAATAAAACATCTGGAAAATGGTCATATTTCACATGAGCTCCTGGTATTAGAAGACAGTTTGGATGCGTTTCCTGTTTCCCTAGATCCTCTGGAAACTCCAAAATCTTTGTAGTGGATTCTCTCAAAGTACCTGGAAAAAAATTTTTATGTAATTTTGAAAATACTCAATCTCTGAGAGTTTTTTTTAAGTAGAACTGTATTTATGAATAATGATTTCCAGTACAGAATTTGATACATTGTTCTTAAATGGAGAGATGTAATTCTTGCATAGATATTTACTATAATGAATTATAGTTTATTAAACTATTTCTATGAATCGTGTGCCAAAAGACCCCAAAAGCAACTTAATTTTGTGAGTTTTTTTTAATGTGAAATAAAAGACTTCTATCTGCAGCCAATGTTGTGTAGAGATACTTAGTGCATATGTGTAATCAGCATGGAGTTGTGTGAACAGACAACCAGTTAACTCCTATCATAGCATTTTTTAATCACATAATTTATTACACCTGATTTTGCCTTGCCTGTTTGTTCTCATATTAGAATATAAGCTCCACGAGCATAGGGACCTATACTATCTTGTTCAACACTGCCTCCACTGTTGGAGTCAGTGCCTGATACCTAATAGATAGATACTCAGTAAATAGTTGAATGAATGAATGTGTTTATAAATGTATTTACTTTATTTGTCAGAATTTTTTTTTTCCTTATAATAGCAGTGGTTGGCCTGGTGCAGTGGTTCATGCCTGTAATCCCAGCACTTTGGGAGGCTGAGGCAGGCGGATCACCTAAGATCAGGAGTTCGAGACTAGCCTGGCCAATATGGTGAAACACTGTCTGTACAGAAAATACAAAAAATTAGCCAGGTATAGTGGTGCGCACCTGTAGTCCCAGCTACTCGGGAGGCTGAAGCAGGAGAATCGCTTGAGCCTGGGTGGCGGAGGTTGCATTGAGCCATGGTAGTGCTAGTGCACTTCAGCCTGGGCGACAGAGCGAGACTCTGTCTCAAAAAAGAAAAAATAATACTAATAGCAATGATTAACTCTCTAATAATACTTCTTGAACTCCCAATATTACATCTCAAGATGGAACACAACTAAAACACCGATTACTGGTAGCATAGCAGAGAAGAGTGTCAGGTGTGTTGAGCATCAACTTTTTTTTTTTTTTTTTGGAGACAGAGTCTTGCTCTGTTGCCAGGCTGGAGTGCAGTGGCACGATCATGGTTCGCCACAACCTCCGCCTCCTGGGTTCAAGCGATTCTCCTGCCTCAGCCTCCCAAGTAGCTGGGACTACAGACGCGTGCCACCACACCCAGCTAATTTTTGTATTTTTAGTAGAGACGGGCTTTCACCATGTTGGCCAGGATGGTCTTGATCTCTTGACCTTGTGATCCATCCTCCGTGGCCTCCCAAAGTGCTGGGATTACAGGCGTGAGCCAGAGCATCAACATTTTTAAAAAGTGAAAGAGTGTTTGTTGGAGGGGAGAGAAGCATCACTGGAAGGCACACTGCTAGTTTTACCTACCTGTTGGCAGGAGGGTGCAGGTTAGTGGGTAGCTAGCCTAAGGAAATGTGCTGATTTTTGAGAAGGTGCTGGTGGAAAATAAGTCTAAAATATTGGAGAAAGGCCTGGATTAGAAGTCTGGATTGATATTCCTCAACATATAAGTAAAATTTGAAACTGTGAAAGTAGATGACCTTTCACAGAGGAAGAACACAGAAGCTTAAGGAAGCAGTTATTTCAGGAATGAGGGCATGGCACCCTTTTATATGGAAAAGTGTGGAAAGAAAGACTGAGAAAATACCCTTGAATTAGGCATTTAGATGACCATTAGAAATCTTAGCAAGGGCAGTTTCGGTGGAGTAACAGGGCCAATGTCTACGTAGCAGTTGTGTTAGGGTACTGTTTATTCCAGAAAGCAATGACTCGGACGTCAACTAACTCAAAAATACTTATTGCAAGGATTCTTAGGTTTCACAGAAATCCAAGGACAGAAACTTTGTTTCTGGGAGTATCAAGAACAGAAAGGTATCAGGCGCTGAGACTGTATCTCTCTTTTTCTCTTTTTCAGGGGCTGCATGGTATCAGTGTCTCTTGTGGTTTCTGTTTTTTTCTTCTAAAGACTCATCCATCCCTTTCTAAGCTCCTTATGCTTTTTTGGTGATAAAATACATACAACATGCCATTTTAACCGTTTGAAAGTTTTCAGTGGCATTTAGTGCATTTACAATATTGTGGTGCCATCACGACTATTTCCAGAATGTTTTCATTACCCCAGAAGGAAACATTAAGCCCATTGAACAGTTGTTCCCCATTTCCCATTTCTCCAAGACCCTAGCAACCAATAATTTGCTTTCTGTCTCTATGTATTTTCCTTTCCTTTAAATGTCATTTAAATGGAACCATACAGTATGTGGCCTTTATGATTGGCTTCTTTCCCTTGGTATAATGTTTTCAAGGTTCATTCGTGTTGTAGCAAGTATCAGTACTTCATTCCTTTTTATAGCTGAATAAAAATACCATTACATGGGTATGCCACATTTTATTTATGAATCAGTTTATGGACATTTGAGTTGTTTCTACCTTTTGGCTATTGCGAGTGATGCTGTTATGAATATTTGTGTACAAGTTTTGGGTGGAACACCTTTTTCAATTCTCTTGGTGTGTATATATCAAGAAGGGGAATTGCTGGGTTGTATGGTAATTCTGCTTAACTTTTTGAGGAACTACCAAACTGTTTTTCTACTGTGGCTGCCCTGTGTTACATTCTTGCAAGCAATATAGGAGGGTTGCAGTTTCTCCACATTCTTGCCAACGCTTATTTTCCATTATTATTACGGGTGCCAACTAATTGGCTGTGAAGTGGTATCTCATGTGATTTGGGTTTGCATTTCCCTAATGACTAATAATGTTAAGTATCTTTTCATGTACTTATTAGCCATTTGTATATCTTCTTGGAGAATTATCTGTTCAAGTCCTTTGCCTATATTTTTGAAAAATAAATTACCTGTTGTTGAGGTGTAAGAGTTCTTTGTGTATTCTGAAAATAGACCCTTATTTATAATTTGCAAATTCTCCCATTCTATAGATTGTCTTTCATTTACTTGATAATACCATTTAATGAAAAAAGTTTTTGACTTCAACAGAGTCCAATTTATCTGCTTTTCTTTTGTTGCTCAGGTTTTCAGTGTCATATCTGTGAATCCATTGCCAAATCCAAGGTCGAAGATTTACCCCTGTGTTTTCTTCTAGGAGTTTGATTGGTTTAGTCCTTATATTTAAGCTGTTAACCCACTTTGAGTTAATTTTCATGTTTAGTGTCAGATAGGGACCTAACTTCCTTCTTTCGCATGTGAATATCTAGTTGTCTTAGCACCATTTATTGAAGAAATCATTCTTTCCCCCATTGAAGGATCTTGGCACCCTTGTCAAAAATCCATTGGGTATAAATATATACATAATTTCTACTCTCCAGAGTCCAGAAATAAACCCATACACTGTTCTATAAGTCTGTCTTTATATGTACTAATACCACACTGTTTTGATTACTATAGCTGTATAGTAAGTTTAGTATGCATGAGTTCTCCACATTTTTCTTTTTCAAGATTTTTTTTAGCTATTTGGGGCCCCTTGCAATTCCACATGAATTCTAGGATTGGCTTTTTCATTTCAGTGAAAAGGACTCTGGGAATTTTTATGGGGATTGCACTGAATCTATGGATCACTTTGGGTAGTATTATAGTTTTAGAATATTCAGTATTCAAATCTGTGAACACAAGATGTCTTTCTATTTATTTAGGGCTACTTTAATCTCTTTAGCATGTTCTATACATTTTGGTGTATAAGTCTTTCCCCTTGGTTGAATTTATTCCCAGGTATTTCATTCTTTTGAGTGCTATTGCAAGTGGAATTGTTTCTTAATTTCTTTTTCAGATTATTCACTGCCAGAATGTACAAACACAACTAATTTTTGTGTGTTGGTCTTATACCCCGCAACTTTATTGAATTCCTTTATTAACTCTATTAGTTTTTAAAAACTTTTTTGGGATTTTCTCTATATAGAATCCTATCATTTGCAAGTATAGTTTTATCTCTTCCTTTCCAATATGAATGCCTTTTCTTTTTCTTGTCTAATTCCTCCGGTTAGAACATCCAGCACAAAGTGGTGAAACTGGGAATCCTGTCTTGTTCTTGATTGTAGAGAAAAAACTTTCAGTTTTCACCATTGAGTATGATTTAACTGTGAGTTTTCACAATTTTCTTTATCATGTTAGGATAGTATTGTGAGTGATTTTATTAGAAAAGGGTGTTTGTCAATGCTTTTTCTGCATCAATTGAAAGAGTCATGTGGGCTTTTTTCCTTTGTATTATTAATGTTAAATATTACCTGATTGATTTTCTTATGTTGAACAACCTTTGCATTTCTGGGATAAATTGTGTTTGATCATAGTATATAATCCTTTTAATATGCTGTTGGATTCTGTTTGCTAGTGTTGAGAATTTTTGCATCTGTATTCATAATATGTATCAGTCTCTGATTTTCCTTTTTTATGGTGTCTTTGATATCAGGATAATGCTGATCTCTTAGAATAAGTTAGGAAATACTCCCTTCTCCTGTTTTTTTTTAAGGAAATTGAGAAAGATTGATGTTAATTCTTTAAGTTTCTGGGAAAATTCACCAATGAAACCTTCTGGTCTTGAACTTTTCTTTGTTGGGAAATTTTTGATTGCTGATACAATCTCTTTATTTGCTATAGGTCTGTTAAACTTTCTGTGTATTCCTGACTCAGTTTTGATAATTTTGTGCTTCTAGGAATTTTCTATTTAATCTACGTTATCTATTCTGTTGGCATACAGTTTTCATAGAATTCTCTTACAATCCTTTTATTTCTGCAAGGTCCATATAAATGTTTCCATATTCATTTCTGATTTTATTTGCATGTTCTCTAATTTTTTTTATTAGTCTAGCTAACAGTTTGCCAATTTTGTTTACCTTTTCTAAGTTCCAGTTTTTGGTTCTTTGTTTGTTTGTTTTTTTTTTTTTTTTTTTTTTTTTTTTTTTTTTTTTTTCTTTTTTTTGAGAGATGGAGTATTGCTCTGTCACCCAGACTGGATTGCAGTGGCGTGATCTCAGCTCACTCCAACCTCCACCTCCTGGTTCAAGTGATTCTCCTGCCTCAGCCTCCTGAGTAGCTGGGATTACAGGTGTCTGCCACCATGCTCAGCTAATTTTTGTATTTTTAGTAGAGATGGGGTTTTACCATGCTGTCCAGGCTGGTCTCGAACTCCTGACGTCAGGTGATCTGCCCACCTTGGCCTCCCAAAGTGTTGGGATTACAGGCATGAGCCACTGCGCCCAGCCTGTTTTCTTATTCTGTACTTAATTATTTCCACTCTAAACTTTATTATTTCCTTCCTCTACCTTTGGGTATATTTGCTCTTCTTTTTCAAGTTCTTTGAGGCATAAAGTTGGAAATATTGATTAGAATTATTTCTACTTTTTTTTTTAAAAAAAAAAGCCCTTTTAAAACAGGCATTTATTGCTATAAATCTCCAGTACACTGTATTTGTGCAATTCCATAAATTTTGGTAATTTTATTTTATTTTATTTGTCTCAAAGTATTTTATAATTTCCCTGTGATTTCTTCTTTAATCTGTTGGTCATTTAAGAATATCCTTTTTACTTTCCATTTATTTGTGAATTTTCCAGTTTTTTTTGGAAATCTGTTCTTGATTTCTATTCCATTGTGTTTATGAAAATACTTTGTATGGTTTTAATCTTTTAAAATTTATTGAGACTTGTTTTGTGGTCTGACATGTGGTTAAGTCTTAGAGAATGTTCCATGTGCTCTTGAAATGAGTGTGTATTCTGATGGTGTTGAGTGGAACTGTTCTAGCTATGCCAGCTAGATCTCTCTGGTTTACACTGTTGATTAATAAGGATCCTTTATATCCTTATTAATTATACGTCTAAATATTCTATTATTGAAGGTAGAGTATTGAAGCCTCCAACCGTTACTGTAGAGCTAGCTATTTCTCCTTTCAATTCTGTCAGTGTTTATGTATTTGGGGGCTCTATTGTTTGATTTGTATGTGTTTATAATTGTTAAATTTTTTTCTTTTTTTTTTTTTTTTTTGCAAGATCTGTTGTTGTTTTATTGCTTGAGTATCGATGGTATAAAAATACAGTACTCAAGAGCCCATATCATCAGTTACATAAAAAAAAAAAAACAGTAAACACTTATTCCATCTTTATAAATAGACAGGTTGCTCTAGGAAGAGAAACCATGCAATAGACACTAAAGTAAGCTTTAGAAACAAACATTTAAATCTTTATTCTCAATTTAACATTTTCCAAAAGCACATCGTTTTTAGTCTTTTGAAATAGAATAGTACCAAGTAAATTTAAAATGTGCCTTGTTTCTGCCTTTCTAGATGCCATTACATTTGCTTACTAAGCCACTTCTTGAGTTAAAGAAATAAAACATACACACTGCTTTCTAGAGCTTAAAATTATGTCTCTTTAAATTAACACCCATCTCTCCAGCAGAGGGAGCAAATAAGCTTTTGTATTTTCGTTTCTACCAAAATAACTTCTTTGACTTACTATGTACTTTTGTATAAAACATTTTGAATGCTACATTAAAGAATAAATTTGTA
>NW_016808463.1:224812-227861 GCF_001698545.2 Rhinopithecus bieti | reverse complement strand
GAATTGATGGGTGCTGACGAGTTGATGGGTGCAGCACACCAACATGGCACAAGTATAAATATGTAACAAACCTGCACGTTATGCACATGTACCCTAGAACTTAAAGTATAATTAAAAAATATATATATATATACAATTTTATGACATTAAGCATTAATGTGACATTAAACATTAATTAAGCAACTATCACCACCATCCAGCTTCAGAACTTTGAAAAATGAACATTTTGCATATTATAACAGGGTAACTTGGAGTATTAGAGTCTTTCTTTTCCTCATTGTTTGTTTTTGTTTCTTGCTGTGGGCTATGTTCAGTGACTTCTCAAAATTGTAAAGCCTGTCTGTATTCTTTCTCTTTGAAGGCTCTATTATTTTAGCCAGTGATTAGCTAGTGTCTGCTGGAGAGTTCCTTGAACACCAGAAGTCAAAAAAAGGAAAACAAAAAAGACTCTGCCTTTCCTCCATAATGTGATTATTACACATTGCATGCCTATATCAAAATATTTCATGTGCCCCATAAATATATACACCTACTGTGTTCCCACAAAATCAAAATTAAAAAAATACTCCACCACCACTTCTGCTTCTACTTTTAAATCTCTACCTATTATGCTGCTATTTCTGAATATGCATCTTCTTTTTTAAAAAATTGTAGTGATAAGTACATAACATAAAATTTACCCTCTTAACCATTTTTTTTTTTTTTTTTTTTTTTTTTTTTTTTTTTTTTTTTTTTTTTTTTGTGGGGCACAGAGTTTTGCTCTTACTGCTCAGGCTGGAGTACAGTGGTGTGGAGTGTTGGCTCACCACAACCTCCACCTCCCGGGTTCAAGCAGTTCTCCTGCCTCAGCCTCCTGAGTAGCTGGGATTACAGGCATGCGCCACCATGCCCGGCTAATTTTTTGTATTTTTAGTAGAGATGGAATTTCTCCATTCATTAGTGTTAATGTGAATGTATATTCATATTGTTATGAAACAGATCTCCAGAACTTTTCATCTTAGAAAACTGAAACTCTAGCCATTAAACAATAACTCCCTTTCTCCCACCCTTCTCCCTAGCCCCTGGTAACCACCATTCTATTTTCTTTTTCTATGAATTTGTCTTCTTTAGATACTTCACATAAATGGAATCATACGTTTTTTTGTGTGTGAATGACTAATTTAATGTAATGGCCTTATGTTTCATCCATGCTATAACATCTAACATGATTTTCTTTCTTTATAAGACTGAATAATGTTCTTGTTATGTATATACTGCATTTTGTTTATTTATTCTTTCATCAGTAGGCATTTGGATTGCTTTTACCACTTGGCTATTGTGAATAATGCTGCTATAAACATGGGTTTGCAATATCTCTTCAAGATCTTGCTTTCAATTTCTTTGGGATATATACCCAAAAGTGAGGTTGCTGGATTATATGGTAGTTCTAGTTATAATTTTATATTTATATAAAATAATGTGTAATTTTTTAAGGAACTGACATAATGTTTTATATAGTGGTCACACCATTTTATAATCCTACCAAGTGTACATAAGTGTTCAAATATCTCCGTATCCTTGTCAACACTTTTTATTTTCTGGTGTTTTTGTTGCTGTTGTTTTTATAGCCATTCTAATAGGTATGGGCTGATATCTCACTGTGGTTTCGATTTGGTTCGGTTTTTTTGCCTTCTGATTAGTGATATTGATTGTCTTCATATGCTGTTGGACATTTGTAAATCATCTTTGGGAAAATGTCTAAGTTCTTTGCCCATTTTTATATGCTTCTCTTTTTTTTATGCTACTCCTTTTTTAGCTGCTCGTTTTTCCTTTTGTTGATTCTCCCTCTGCCCTGTCTTTTTCAGTTTCTGGTTACTTTGCTTTTCCTGCTAATTCTGCATGTGCTTCTCTTTTCTCCTGTACTTCTTTCTGCTGTTTTTCATTTTTCTTTCTCTGCCTGCTTTTTGAGTATCTATTCATTTTGCTTCGGTTTCTCTTTTCAACTTCTAATAATTCTGTTACTTTTTCTGCTGATTCCACATAGCTTCTCCTTTATCCTATGTTTCTCCTTTTTGCAGGTGTTTTTCCTTCTGTTGATTCTACCCTATTCTTCCACCTTTTCCGTGTGCTGATTTTACCTCTGCTTCTCCTTGTTCCTGTGTTTCTCCTTCCTGCAGCTATTTTACCTTCTGCTGACTTTGTCCTGTTCTGCTTCCCTCTTCTTTCAGTATCTGCTAATGTGGCCTCTGCTTCTCCTTGTTCCTGTGCTTCTCCTTTCTGCAACTCTTTTGCTTTCTGCTGACTGTGCCCTGTTCTGCTTCCCTCTTCTGTCAGCATCTACTGATGTGGGCTCTGCTTCTCTTTTTTCCCATGTTTCTCCTTTCTGCAGCTGTTTTTTTTTTTTTTTTTTTCTGCTGACTCTTGCTTCCTCCCTTTTAGCATCTGCTGTTTTGGCCTCTGCTTCTCCTTTTTCCTATGCTTCTCATTTCTGCTTCTGTTTTTGCTTTTGCTGACTCTGCCCTGCTTCCCCCTTCTTTCAGCATCTGTTCATGGCCTCTGCTTCTCCTTTTTCCTATGTTTCTCCTTTCTGCAGCTGTTTTTTTTTTTTTTTTTTTTTTTTTTTGCTGGCCTTTTCTTCCCCCCTTTTTGCATCTGCTTTTTTGGCCCCTCCTTCTCCTTTTTTTTTTTCTACTGACCCTTGCTTCCTCCCTTTTAGCATCTGCTATTTTGGCCTCTGCTTCTCCTTTTTCCTATGCTTCTCATTTCTGCTTCTGTTTTTGCCCTGCTTCCCCTTCTTTCAGCATCTGTTGATGGCCCCTGCTTCTCCTTTTTCCTGTGTTTCTCCTTTCTGTAGCTATTTTTCCTCCTGCTGATGCTACCCTACCTTTGCTTCCACCTTTTAACATCTGCCAGTTCGGCCTCTGCTTCTCCTTTTTCCTATGCTTCTCATTTCTGCTTCTGTTTTCACTTTTGATGACTCTGCCCTACTTCCCCCTTCTTTCAGCATCTGTTCATGGCCTCTGCTTCTCCTTTTTCCTATGTTTCTCCTTTCTGCAGCTGTTTTTTTTTT
>NW_016808463.1:205922-224549 GCF_001698545.2 Rhinopithecus bieti | reverse complement strand
TTTTTTTTTTTTTTTTTTTTTTTTTTTTTTTTCTTTCTTCTGACTCTTGCTTCCCCATTTTAGCGTCTGCTAATTTGGCCTCTGCTTCTCCTTTTTCCTGTGCTTCTCCTTTCTGAAGCTGACTTTGCCCTGTTCTGCTTCCCTCTTCTTTCATCATATGCTGATGTGGCCTCTGCTCCTTGTTCCTGTGCTTCTCCTTTCTGCAACTCTTTTGCTTTCTGCTGACTGTGCCCTGTTCTGCTTCCCTCTTCTGTCAGCATCTGCTGATGTGGGCTCTGCTTCTCCTTTTTCCCATGTTTCTCCTTTCTGCAGCTGTTTTTTTTTTCTACTGACTCTTGCTTCCTCCCTTTTAGCATCTGCTGTTTTGGCCTCTGCTTCTCCTTTTTCCTATGCTTCTCATTTCTGCTGCTGTTTTACTTTTGCTGACTCTGCCCTGCTTCCCCTTCTTTCAGCATCTGTTCATGGCCTCTGCTTCTCCTTTTCCTATGTTTCTCCTTTCTGCAGCTGGTTTTTTTTTTTTTCTGCTGACTCTTGCTTCCCCATTTTAGCATCTGCTAATTTGGCCTCTGCTTCTCCTTTTTCCTGTGCTTCTCTTTTCTGCTGCAGTTTTTCCTTTTGCTAACTCTGGCTGCACATCTGCTTCTCCCGTCTTTCAGCATCTACTGATTCTGCTACTTTTTCTGATGATTTTGCCTCTGCTTCTCCTTCTTCCTATGCTTCTCCTTTCTGAAGCTGTTTTTCCTTTTGTTGACTCTACTTCCACTCTGATTCCCCCCTTTTCATCGTCTTCTGATTCAGGTGCTTTTTTGCTGATCCTGCCTCTGCTTTTCCTTTTCCTACCTCTGCTTTTCCTTCTGTTGATTCTGCTTCTCTTTCTGCTGATGCTAATTTCCTTTCTGCTGCCGATGTTGATCCTGCTGCTTTTGCTCCTCCTTGGTCTTCTACATTTTAATGTGTTATACTATTTCTGACCTCCTCATAGCTTCATGTTTACATGGCCCTTAATGGCTATTCCATTCCTAATTGCACTATATGTTTCCACTCACAAATGCTCCACTATCTGTTTTTCAATTTCTAATTACCCTATACACACTCCCTTAAAAAGGAATGCGATATTAAAGTAATGGTACTATGTCATAGGCAGCTGATTAACTGATGGACTAGCTGTTACACAGCCCTTAGATGCTCACTTCTAGAATAGTCACCATGGCACAGGCTGGGAAGCAGAAAAACTAGAGACTCCCATGTTACAGAATGCAGTCTAGGACTACATAGACTAGGTAATCCATAGTCCATAGAAGGGAATGTACCTGAGTCAGCAATCCTTATTATCTCTGCTGGAAGTAGATTGAGGTGTAAGTGAGCAATGAGGTAGTAATATAAAAGAAGTTACTTAATTTTGAGAACTAGATAAAAAGACAAGAGTGTGCAGAGGACAGCTAAGTAGCAATGTGGAAAATTTTTATCCAGTCAAAAAGGAAAGACTGTAGACAAGTAGAAGAATGAAATCGTGTCATTTATGGCCACCTGGAGAACTCATGTTAAGTGAAACAAACCAGCCACAAAAAGATAAATATCACATATGTGGAAGCTAAAAAAGTTGATCTCATACACGATGCCAAAGAAAGTTGATCTTATATAGAGGTAGAGAGTATAGAATAGTGGTTAATAGAGGTTAGGAAGAGAAGGAGGATGGGGCAATAATGAGAGATTGGTTAAAGGAAACAAAACGAGGAATAAGTTCATATACGGGGAATAAGTTCTGGTGTTCTAAAGTACTGTAGGGTGACTATAGTTAACAATAATTGTTATTTCCAAATAGCTGGAAAAGAGGATGTTGAATGTTTCAACATAAAGAAATGATAAATATTGGAGATGATGGATATGCTATTTATCCTGATTTGTTCATTGCACATATGTGTGAAAATATCACTCTATACCCCATAAATATATACAGTTATTATATATCAATGAAAAATTTAGAAAATTTTTTAAAAAGAGAAGAACAGAGGGAGCAAGGTTTTCTGGCAAATGGAGTTGAAATTAAGAGCACAGAATTGAAGGGTTGATCACAATTGAAGATGTGATATCAGATCCTTTGATGCTAGAAGGAAGGAAGGATTTGTTGGCATTTTCCACTTCCATGATGGTATGCAGGTGTTTTACTGTTATTTTTCCCTTTCTGTTATAGGTCCTGAATCTGTTCCTCCTTCCCTTCTTAAATTAGTGATGAAACCCATAGCAACTGTTGGAGAAAGCTACCAATATCCTCCTGTGAACTGGGCTGCACTTCTCTCTCCACTTATGAGGCTAAATTTTGGTAAATATCATGTGTTTTTACATCTTCAGACTTTGATTTTAGTATTTGACCTGAATGGAAAAACAGATTCTGTGTCACAATGTGTAGTGACCGGATAGACTTTTCAGATCTTGAGGTTTGTCATGTTGGATGGGATGGTTGGGTTACTTTCACTTAGTCATTGAGCCCCTGAGGGTGAGGAAGAAGAGGTCTAAAGACACAGGCCAGATACACCTGCGAAAAACAATGCTTGACTGAGGTTTGCACACCACTGGGAATGTGGTACAGGTTCCATTAAGCTTGGCCTTGTGGTTATCAAACTACATTTCCAGAGCCGTAGGTTTCAAGAAGTACCATGTGGGATGCTGTATTAATTTTCTGTTGCTGCTGTAACAAATTACCACGGTGGCTTGAAACAATACAAATTTATTATCTTTACAAGTCCATAGGCCAGAAGTCCAACATGTTTCTCACCAGACTAAGATCGAGGTATCAGCAGATTAGAATTTCTTTCTAGAGGTTCTAGGGGAGGATTCATTTTCTTTTCTAGCCTCTAGAAGCTGCCCACATTTTTGACTTGTGGCCCCCTTTCCCCATTTTCAAGGCAAGCAATGGAAGGCTAAGGTCTTCTCACACCATCATCTTTCTGGTTCTCTGTAGCCAGGAAAGATTTTCCTCCTTTAAGGACTCATGTGATTAATAGGCTCACTTAAATAATCCAGGATAATCTCTCCATCTCAAGATACTTAACCTTAATCACATCTGCAAACTTTCTTTGCCATATGAGGTAGTGTATTCACAGGTTCCAGGTATCAGGATGTGGACATTATTGGGTACCATTATTCTGCTTACTACAGTTATTTTGTGGTGAGAAGCAAACAGAGTGCACACCTCAACACCTTGAGTTCATCCACAGCAACCTATTTTATACAGAATAGAGTTACACGTACAAATATAATTTAATGTACTTTTTCCCCACCCTAACTTGAAAAATAAAAATAAAATAAGAAGGGGGAATGAAGAGCAATTTAAACGGTATTGTAAAATTATATGTGTTTGTGTGTGTGCCTGCCATGAGTGCTCTATCCTTTATAGTAGAGTGCATATGATATGCAAAACATGATATATAAAACAACTTGTATACTGTAATTTATGTGCAGTTTCAGAGACAAAGATAATTTTGACTATATACAATTTTTCACTTAAATGCTTTCATATAAACCTAATCTCTATGTAAGATATAATGTCACCATACTGGGTTTCCAGAGATTTCATTTGAAAAATATGTTCCTCTGTCCCTCTCCTTCTTTTGTGTGCTATGTTGAAATGTTTGTGTTTCAGTTAAGTCCTTAGAAAAAGGAAGGAAAATAAGGTGCTGATTGGAATCTTACTACTAGAAAGGCTCGATGACTAGAGAATGTGACTGTATCTTTAAGCCATTCCTCACCTTGATATATTTCTTCATGGTCTGCATATGAGATGGCGAGAAGGGAAAAACAGAGATCAAGAGATTACTCGCTAGAATATTCTCATATTTTAGATAGTGTTTGAGTGTGTAGGTTCCTCTGGATATCATAAGAGAAATTCCCCTATCTAGTTCAAGGCTCTTGCTAGTTCCAAGACTTGGGACTGTGATGCCTTTGGACACGTTATTTTGCCTCATAATTAACAAGTCTCTTGAAATATCTCTTCTGGTTTACTGAAGTTCTGTTACCTGCAGAAGTCACATAAGCAGATGCTTTAATTGGAGATATTAAAGCCTGAAAATGAGTCAGGAAAGTAACTATCTATTCAGATTCTTTTCCTTTCTTGCCTTTCAGGTGAAGAGATTCAGCAACTGTGCCTTGAAATTATGGTGACCCAGGCACAGTCATCCCAGAATGCAGCTGCACTATTGGGCTTGTGGGTGACGCCACCACTGATCCACAGTCTGAGTGTATGTAGTAACTAAGGGTGTTGGCCAACAGGAGGATATCGTTCTTTAGGAGGAGATTAACATTCATTTGGGTGTGTGTTCTCAAAGTCAAGAGGAGACAGATGAGATCTTTTTTTTTTTTTTTTTTTTTTTTTTTGAGACGGAGTCCCGCTCTGTCACCCAGGCTGGAGTGCAGTGGCCGGACCTCAGCTCACTGCAAGCTCCACCTCCTGGGTTTACACCATTCTCCTGCCTCAGCCTCTGAAGTAGCTGGGACTACAGGCGCCCGCCACCTCGCCCGGCTAGTTTTTTGTATTTTAGTAGAGACGGGGTTTCACCATGTTAGCCAGGATGGTCTCGATCTCCTGACCTCGTGATCCACCCGTCTCGGCCTCCCAAAGTGCTGGGATTACAGGCTTGAGCCACCGCGTCCGGCCAACAGATGAGATCTTAACAAAAATTGAGAGTTTGATAGTAGCTCGCCTACATACTGGGAAATTATATAGTTCAGAACCCTGCCATAGCCATTACTATTCATGCTTTAGCTACCATTTATTACAAAAAGTGGAAAATGATGATCAGAGGTATTAAAGTTCCTTTCTCAAGATCATATAGCTAGAAAGTTGTGGAATTATTTGTACTTATGTTTATTTGATTATATAGTATATGTAATTATTTCAGTACATATTAAGAGAAAGAAAATCCATATGTACTCGACTCATCCATGTATTATCCTTCCCTTTTCCCAGAGGAGGCAGCAATTAAACTAACCGAACCATGATTCGGTTAGGTATCACATCAAGGGGACCAGGGGATGTAGGTGGGAGAGTGTAGGTGGAGAGAATAAAAGATCTCTACTAGGCTGTTTAGCTTGAGCAAAGCGTTGAGAAAGAAATGACCCAGTCTGGTGTTTGTGATAGAGGGGCTAGCACTTTTCACATATAGGCCAAGGACAGATAGGAAGAATAGGGCAAGAGATTTTAAGATGTGAAGTTAGTAAAGACGTATAATTTTGATTAGGTTTCAAACTAGAACAGAAAAGCATATTCCATGATTCTTTAGAGGTTTACCAGTTGATATAAGTTAAATGCTGTCATCTTTTAATTGTCTCCATAATCTGGCCTATTCTTCTGTCCTAGGAGGCTTTAATTGTTTGAGAATAGTGCAAAGCTCTCTTATCATTTCCTCAGTCTCTTGGCCTTTGTCCCTGTTCAACACTGTTTCTGTTTTTGTTGTTGTTATTGTTGTTGTTTTTGAGACAGTTTCTTGCTCCATGGCCCAGGCTGGAGTGCAGGGGCACAATCTCTGCTCACTGCAGCCTCTGCCTCCTGTCTCAGCCTCCCAAGTAGCTGACACTATAGGTGTGTGCCACCACGCCCATCTAATTTTTGTATTTTTAGTAGAGACGGGGTTTCAACAATTTGGCACGTCTGGTCTCGAACTCCTGACCTCTAGTGATCTGCCCACCTCAGCCTCCCAAAGTGCTGGGATTACGGGTGTGAGCCACCACGCTAGGCCTGTTTTTGTTTTTTTAAACCTTTCCTACTCCTCCTCACTGTCTTTAATTGAAAGTGGATGCTATCAAGGTCTGCATCTTTCTGTCAGGTATTAACTTCACTCCACCTGTCTGCTCCAAGTGGCTCCCAGCTGCCTGCCACTTACTGAGCCCTTGCGGTGTACCTGGTACCTGCAAGCACTCAGTGAGTACAGAAATCAGACCTAATTTCTCTACAGCCTGACAGAATAATTTTAAAATAGCTTTGTTGAGTTATAATTTATATAGCCTAAAATATGGCTGTTTTAAAATATAAAATGTGATGAATTTGAGTACCTTTATAAGTTTTTCAGTCATCACCAAGAATATTTCCATCACCTGACAAGTTCCATTGTGCTTGTTTGTAGTCAATCCCCACTCCCAGCTTCAGACCCAAGCCACCACCAATCTGCTTTCTATCTGTAGCATTGCCTTTCTAAAACAACCTTTATTCTTATAATTTTACATAAATTATATAAACATTTCATATCAGTTTTAGAAATGCTTTAGAATGGAATTATATATGATATGAATTTTTGTATGTCTGTCTTATTTCATGTCTGAGAGATACATTTTATTATTTCCATTTTAACAGACTTATAAACTGAGGCAAATGGAGGTCAAAGCAAAGTTTGCCTAGCTAATAAATGAGAGAGCTGTGTCTATCTGACTTCAAAGCCCTGTTCTATTCACTCCTTCTTCCTTTTGAATCAGACCCATTTCCAGCCTGTTGGGTTGGCCTCCAAAATTTTCCTAAATTTTACTTACCCTTTATCTTTTAGATCTGTGCTACTCTGTGCATTTGTCTTTGATTATTTACCTTTATTGTTATCTTGGTTAATTAACAATTAAGTTTGTGAATTCATTTTCTTAAATATAAAATGATCTGAGATGGCATATTGTTTAAAATGAGGTCTTGAGAAAACTCATGCAACTACACCGATCTTTTTAGAAATTTGCAGAAAACATTGTTCCTCTGTCCCTCCCCTACTTTTGTGTGTTATCTTGAAAAAAAAAATAGCACACAAAAAAAGTTTTGCCAGATTTTACTTTTTAGATCACTTATTATGCCAGATTTTATTTTTAGATCACTTATTTTAGACTTGCTGCCCCTTTAGTAGCATGCTTATATTCCTAAGAATTTTCGAAGCCCACTTGGTTAAAGTCTGTCACATAACACAGCTGTTACTAACACGCCCTTTCTTGGCTCTCGTGAACTCTAAGGTGTCTGGGCAGTTCTACATGCTCAGCTGGTGGTTTTACTTTGGTCATAAATGGTCCCAGCATGTCACTTCTCCTTATTACTTCCTTATTTTTCTCAGAAGAAGAAATTAATAGTATCAGATGCTCTGTTTAGTTGATTTTCAGCAGATGAGCCTTTCATCTTCTAGAGCTTTTCTTGCCAGAGAATGTGACCTTTTAAAACTGAAAAGTAACTGTCATGTACTTTCAGGAGTAGCATTTTATTCCCATCACTGAAAACCTCCAAGGTTTAAGCTGAGTAGTTCACAGATGGGTTGGCAGATCCATATAAACACATGATTCACCCTGGATCAGAAGTAACTGCAGCAGCCAAAATTACATGCATTGGTGGCCCATTGGACCATGAAGCTGTGGGAAAATGAAGAGGGGAGGAAGTAACCTGAACCTTTTATCTCTCAGTCTACCCTCAAACACAGTGGTGACCTACAGGTTTTGAACATTTCAAACCCAGACTTGCCTATTTACATTCAACCTCTTCTGTTTTACTTCCAGCTGAATACCAAAAGATATCTCCTGATATCTGTACCTCTGTGGATAAAACACATCTCTGATGAACAGATCCTGGGTTTTGTTGAAAATTTAATGGTGGCAGTTTTTAAAGCAGCTTCCCCACTTGGAAATCCTGAGCTATGCCCAAGCGCCTTACAGGGTCTGAGCCAGGCCATGAAACTGCCCAGCCCTGCCCACCACCTCTGGAGTCTGCTCTCTGAAGCTACTGGGAAAATTTTTGACCTCCTGCCAAATAAGATTCGGGTGAGGAACAAAAATATTTACATTCCTGACAATTTATGTTTGGGATATTTTAAAGACTTTTTGGCAAAGTGGGGAGGTGTATGTTTTAAGAATGTGGGTGGGAAGGCTAGCAAGAAATAACCACATTCTTTACTAGGAGTGTGTTTGTTTCCAAGATCTAAATTGAGGTTGAATTTTTAGAACCAAAGTTTTGAGCAAGCTTAGAAGCCGTTTAACTAGTGCTGCACCAGGAAATTTGCTATTATGTCTTTTTATCAAATGCCTCTTGTAGAAGACCAGAAAGCTCAGAAGTCCTTACACTTTGTACCTGGAGAATCCTTGGGCATCATTTCCCATATACTGTTTATATAAAAGGATTTAGCATCAGCCCTTCCCGTCCCCCAAAAGACCTCTGAATTGTAATTTTACAAAGAGGTTAGAAATTTATTTGGGATAAAGGGATTTTGATAAGGAGAAAAGGTATAGCCAAAAGAAAAAACACACACACACACACACAAAAACCCCCACAAAGTAACAGGAAAGATGTCTTCAAAATGACAAAAATTGGCCAAATGATTTGGTTTGGTTAAAATTAAAATCTCATCAGCTGCTGTTCATGGGGATAAGAAAATCTAATAATTTGTCAGAACATTTTGACCCGTTATTTTACACTGTTTGCTGACATGTTTGGGATTTTTCTTTATCAGAGAAAGGATCTAGAGCTGTATATCAGCATAGCAAAATGCCTCTTAGAAATGACAGATGATGATGCCAATCGGATCGCCCAGGTTACTAAGGTAATAACATATCTTTCTATACCTTTTTTCATTATTGAGGCAGAAATTACAATTGAAGAATTGATTTCAGTGTCCTTTTGGCCGAAGCAAGTTGTGTTTCATTTTTGAATTATATCCTATATATAATAATATATCCTATTATTACATGCATGTAATGTAATTGGAAATAAAGTATGTCATTTACTTCTTAGTACCTAGAGCTGAAGGTTGCTGTTACTCGCTTGAGTTTCTACCTAAAATACCATTCAGAACATTGTCACTGGAACATGCTAAGTAGTGTTCTGATGTCCCCTAAAGAGGTAGTCTGCTTCAGCAAGGTCAGAGTTTGTTTCTGAAAAGAATAGAGGTAAGAATAAGATAGTGGTAGAGAACACAGACTCCCACAGTTCTGTTTCTTACTCTGCCACCTGTAGCTATGTGATCTTAATTTAAGCAAGTTGCTTAACCACTGTGCTTCAGTTTACCCATCTGTAAAGGTGGGATGATAATAGTGATCTACTGCAGAGAATTGGTATGAGAATTAGTAAATACAGCAGTTCTCAAATGTTTTAGTCTCAGGAACACTTTAGCTTCTTAAAAATTATTGAGGATTCCAAAGAGCTTTTAATTATAGGGTCATATCTGTTGATATTTACCTTATTAGAAATTAAAGACTAGGAAAACTTCTAAATATTTACTTAAAAGCAATAATAAGAAACCCATAATATATTAACATGATTAATAAAAACATTTAAAGCATAAAAATTTAGTGAGAAAAGTGGCATTGTTTTACATTTTTGCAAATCTCCTTAATGTCTTGCTTAATAGAAGACAGCTGGATTCTCATGGCAGCTTCTTCATTCCATCTGTTGTGAGGTTGTTTTGGTGAAGTATGTGAAGAAATTCCAGGCTCATACAGATATGCAGGAGGAAAGGGGAAATGTGTGCTAATAGTCTTTTCACGTAATTAACGGATATCCTTCTTTTACATTTCACCAAAAAATTCAACAACTTGTAGTTCCTTTTTGTTAAAATTTTTTTTAGACCGAGTCTCACTTTATCGCCCAGGCTGGAACGCGGTGGCGTGATCTCAACTCACTGCAACCTTCATCTTCCAGGTTCAAGTGAGTTTCCTGCCTCAGCCTCCAGAGCAGCTGGGATTACAGGCATCCACCACCACGCCTGGCTAATTTTTATATTTTTAGTAGGGACGGGATTTTACCATGTTGGCCAGACTGGTCTCGACCTCCTGACCTCAAGGTGATCCTCCCGCCTCGGCCTCCCAAAGCACTATGATTACAGGTCTGAGCCACCTTGCCCGGCCAGCAACTTGTAGTTCCTTAAAGGTTAGTTGCAATGTAGACTCTGAAACCATATCAATGAAACTCATATACTTTGTTACATTAAATTCCACTGGTCTGTTTTGTACTTTGGGTCTTTTACCCATGCAGGGTTTTGTAATAGCATACATTAGTCATTTGGAAAATATTGAATCACCGAGCTTTGAAGATCTTCCAAATGTTGACAATATAAAATAATCATACTGTTAGTATCACTACCAGTCTCATCAGAAACTTTTTACATATTGGGAAGCTGCCAGGCTCATAGAAGTAGAAACAAATTTTCCAAAATCTGATTTTCTCTTGAAAGTTCAGATACTATCAGGTATTTTTCTTGAAGTGACAGGTTCACTTCCTTCAGTTTCAAGAAAATAATCTGTCAAATACCCAGGTTGAATAACCATAGTTTTTCCATCAATTATTCTTTCAAGTAAATGGTGTTCTGTGAAAAGAGTGGCTATTTCACAGCCTAATCTTACAAGTGTTCTTCCTTGGCTTGAGACCACCATCATACTTGGGTATGCAGCACAATTCCCTTATGAGTATTTCTCAGTTTGTCCCACAGAATATTTTTTAAAATACTTACTCAAGGGCCAATGTTTAATGGAACTAATAATTTTTTTTGTTTACAAGGATATTTTAAGTGAAATTGGCTTGTGAAAAAAAAATGTCAGTACAATATACAATGAATACTAGTACACTTTGGTGCTAACATAAAAATAGTTTTGACCTCATGGAACCTCTTACGCACCTTGGGGTTCCACAGAAGTTCTGTGTACCATACTTTGAAAACCACTGAATTAACACATGTTAAATGCTTGGAGTGATGTGTGGCACACAGTAAGTACTGTATTTTTTAGTCATCATTTTATTATTATTTGTGTATGTTTACTAAATATCATCATGGACTAACTCCTGAACAGATTTATGGTTTTAATGAAGGAGCCAGGAGATGGCATTACAACCCTCTATTGTATGTTCATGTTAATTTAGCACACAGGCAGATGGGTCATGTGCTGCAGGAAATGAACAGAATAATAACATCCAACTCACCTTTTCTGTTTTGCCCTTGCCATGAAATTCTGTAGCTACTTCAGTTAATAGTAACTAAACAATTTTTTTTTTTTTTTTTTTTTTTTTACAGAGCAACATAGAAAAGGCTGCCTTTGTCAAACTGTACTTAGTCTCTCAAGGACGATTCCCCCTGATGAACCTGACTGATATGCTGAGTGTTGCTGTGCAGCACCGTGAGAAAGAGGTGCTGGCCTGGATGATTCTGCACAGCTTATACCAGGCACGGATTGTGAGCCATGCCAACACGGGTGAGGACACCCTGGGGTGAATATCAGAAACAGGAATAGATCTGCCTGCTGTTGCTTTTAAGTTGCACTTGTGTTCTCAACTTAAAAATTAGTTTAGTGCTTATTGACACAGGTTAGGCCTTCTGGTGCCAAATGAGGAGTTACTTGGATAGAAATGAGCAGTTACAGCTCACAACATCCACTTTTTAGAAATAAGGATGGATTCTTTCGAGGGGTTTTGTATTGTATTTGGCTCTGTAGACCCTCAAAGATACAAACAAGTTAGCTGCTTCTGCGTGTTTAACTTCAGTTTCCCAAACACACAAGATGTCAATTGATTCTGCCTGATGATTTCATGAAAATGGCTTTTGGGTAGTCATTTACCAAACAAGAGAAAACAAACAAAAAAAATTAGCTAGTTATTTTACAGAAGAACTTCTCTGGGGTAAGAATAATCAAATCCTGCCACCCTACCCACAGTAGCAAGCTTGAAACTCTGCTAATGAATCACATGATGTTTTTAGACCATTTTCGACGTTATGCTTTAACAATTACTGAATAAGAGAGCTCCCCCATTGCTCTATCCAGCTTGTTGGTCATATGCTTACAATTTCTGGAGACTACATTCAAGTTCTGAATGGCACCAGGCTCCTGAGGGGTAGATGTGGCTGGGACGCTTGTGTGACTCTGGACAAATTGCTTATGCTTATGTGCCTGGTTTTCCCCATCCATCTCTTGTATTGTTATGATTTTGAAGAAAAACTGACAAGCATGATTGTAATACTCTGCAAGACTGTATCACCTGTAATATCAGCACTTCAGGAGGCCAAGGCAGGCGGATCACCTGAGGTCAGGAGTTTAAGACCAGCCTGGCCCACATGGTAAAACCCTGTCTCTACTAAAACAACAAAAATTATCCGGGTGTGGTGGCGTGCGCATGTAGTCCCAGCTACTCAGGAGGCTGAGGCAGGAGAATTGCTTGAACCCAGGAGGCAGAGGTGGCAGTGAGTCAAGATGCCACCACTGCACTCCAGCCTGGGTGACAGAGCGAGACTCCATCTTGGGAAAAAAAAAAAAAAAAAAAAAAACAGAAATTTTGATGCATCATCCTCTGTGGCAGTCTGAAACAGTTTTTATGTCTGCATTAGTGCCTTTCCACTGACAAATGAACCTATGATGAGAAACTGGACTTTTTTACTCTAAGCCAAAAGTGTATGTATCAGGAAGAAATCTAGTAGGGGTTTCAAATGAAGCATGAAGTTACATGCAATAAACTGAAATAAGTTTGATGTTGCCTTTGGTTCTAACCAGAACCAGCCGGCTCTCAAATGTAGTTCCTGTTTTTGAAACCCATCCTTAGTAGTCTTTACTGTGCTAGGAATCCTGTTTTTGGGGAAAAAAAAAGTGAAAAGGGAAAAAAAGTCAATATTTCTGCTAATGAAAATATAATGGCTGTATTTTGCTTTTCTTTATGTGTCTTTGGGTTAGGTTTCCTCTGTGATTTGGCATAAATTGGGAACACTTATGCAAAGGAGAACTGTAAAATCAAGTAATCGTCAACAATTCAACATTGCTAGTTAGTTGGCATGCCAGATTTCTCCTAGTGTATTTAATGTTGAGACAGAAACTCCAACAAATGCATTTTATCACTAGTGGTCAGGGAAATTTAAAAAATAAATTGGCTTTTGAAAAATCAAAGACCAAAATACCGTTATCTGATGTGAATAATGTCAAAGAACTCTCTCACAGGCAGTCACAAGTCTCGGGTATTGCAAGGGAACATGAAACTGGTTAATGGAGTCCTCACCAGGTGTTCTGCTTTAGTTATGATGGTTGTTACTGATCTGTTTTACATTTCAAAGGAAAACCATGGTCTAGTAAGAAAATACCCTTTTCATTTCAGGCGTTTTGAAGAGAATGGAGTGGCTCTTGGAACTGATGGGTTATATTAGAAATGTTGCTTACCAGTCAACATCCTTTCAGAATATGACTCTTGACGAGGTAAAATCTAGAGGAGTAGTTTATAGCTTCCTTAAAATATAGAACTTATATTAGGTTAGGGCAAAAGTATTTGCGGTTTTTGCCATTAAAAGTAATGCAATTACTTTTGCACCAACCTAAAATATACGCTTCCAAAAGAGGAACATGTTGCTGTTTGCAGCTTTTCTTTCCCTCTTTCCTTTTATTTTAGACACATTTAATGATTCTCTGATGCCACAAGGAAATCAGTATTCTTGCCAAGCTCTTGGAGACACCCAAGGCTGCCCTTTGAGAAATATTTTCAACAAAATATGTTTCTTGACAGGCAGAACACAAACGACACTCGGGGGAGAGAGAACCCAAGCTCCTATGTAGCTGGGATTGATCCCATAAAGAATGTGGGAATATAGGGCTCTGGCCTCCACACTGGCCCAGCATATGGCTAAAAATGCCAGCTTTGAATAGGTTCCTGGAGTGTGTGCAGATAATCTTATGTGTGCACATATGGAGGGGAGTTTTTATCACACCTGCAAAATTACCTATGACTCAAAAAAAGTGAGAACCACTAGTATTAGGTTTGGGTGAGTTTAAAAATAAAGGATTAGTAAATAAAACGAAGACAGCTCTTTCCTGCTTTCCTTCATTGTGTTGACTTAGCTGGCAGCTGTGCATTTTGTAATAGTAGAATTTTTTTTCTGTAGGCATGCTTCGTGAGTATTCTGTTTACTATGTGAGTCAAATTTGCATAACCTGGGCTGTTTTTTGAAATTCTGCCCAGTTTTTCTGAAGAGTTGTATGTCTTGTTGAATTTTAATTTGTGAGTTTAGGAATTTTAAGAGATTAGGAAGTACTTTTTAAACTTTTTTTGAACTTGCATGATCTGTCCTCTTTCTTCTGATTTCCTCAATTTTATTAACTTTCTCTGTTTTCTTACAAAACCTTAAAACACTGAGAAAATACAGATAAGCAGAAAGAAGTGTAGTTTAAATCACAGTAATCCAACTACTCAGAGGTGGCTTTTGTAATCACCATTTCTATAATTGTCTAGATTAGTCTGAAATCTGAACGGATAGATCCTGGACAGGTTTTTAAAATGCCTGAAGAAGCTGGGCACAACGGCACATGTCTATAGTCCCAGCCACTTGGGAGGCCGAAGCAGGAGGATTTCTTGTGCTCAAGAGTTCAAGACCACTCTGGGCAGCATAGTGAGACCCCCCCATGTCTTAAAACACTTGTCTTAAAAAAAATGAAGAAAGACTTGCTCAAAAGTAGAATCAAAGTATACATATTTTTAAAAATTAGTTTTGCCTACATAGTGATAAATATTTCTTCATTCTGTAAGCTCTTTGAAAACATCAAAACAGAGGAACGTTTGGATCTTGATGTGATTAGGAATTGAATAAATGATGTTTCTCCTGAAATGTTAGAGCAATAATAATGAAACTGTTGGGTCTTCTGCCTTCACATAAAGGGACCTCAAAAATCTTCTAAAGCCCAAAACATCTCTTCATTAAACATGGAAACTGAGTTTACTGTTCAGTTCAGTTCCTCTTCTGGGTGGGGGTAGGGCAGGAGGGACTGGTTGGGTGACGGGAAAGATGACATTGCCTCACAACAGGGGCTGTGTATGTGAACATGTGTTACTTTGAATTGTTAAAACATGTGACCTAACGTCATTTCTATTTTCATCGTAGGCTTTGGACTTCTTCTTGCTGATATTTGCAACCGCAGTGGTTGCATGGGCCGACCACGCTGCCCCTCTCCTCCTCGGTCTCAGTGCCAGTTGGTTGCCATGGCATCAGCAGAATGGCCCGGCTGGGCCAGTACCAAGCTTCCTTGGCAGGAGTCCAATGCACAAGGTCACTCTGCAGGAAGTTCTCACTCTGCTTCCCAATAGCATGGCTCTGCTGCTGCAGAAAGAGCCATGGAAGGAACAGACCCAGAAGGTGAGGCTGGCAGCCAGCTGCTTAGCAGGGCAGGCAGCCATTGTCTCTTCAGCAGTTTCTACTGTAGAATTAAGGGGGAGTTAAGTACATCTTGAATCACACCACAGGTTTTTCTACTCAGCCCCAAATCTCAGCCAGATGCAGAGTCTCAGAGTTTGAGGCTAGCCCAGGCTTGGGACAACTGCTGATTAAAAACAACAATAAGGTGGCAACTTGCTTATATCTGGGGGTGAGGTGGAGGAAAAGCCCATACTTGCGTTCATTTATTGAAGGCACGTGTTTTCTTGATCCTGGAGAGGAAAGGGTGAGTATGTCTCAGAGCTCAGAATCTCAAGGTGAGGGTAGACAGAAAGGCAAATTCAGGATTGCAAAGGGTGTGATAAGTAAGATACGGTAGTGATGAGCAAGGGAGGGAGTGATCAACAATGCCTGGGTGGGTCAGGAAGTTTTCTGCCAGGAAATGTGGGTCGGGAGCATCCATCTTCTTGTAGCATCTTTAAGGTTCCCCGTAGCTTATTCCCTTGCACAAATATGCTCCAGGTACCCAGTGTGCCCTGGTCTGTGCTAGATGCCAAACAGAGCTTTGTAAAGGTCCAGTAGTGTCACCCTTGCCCTCAGGAAAACCCAAATTGTTTAGTTTGCTGTTCAGTCTAGTTCCTCTTCTGGAGTAGGGGTGGGGCAGGAGAAGGAGTTGGGTGAAGGGGAAGATGACATTGTGTCATGTTGGAGGCTTTGTATGTGAACATGTGTTACTTTGAATTGTTAAAACATATGACCCAAAAGGAAACATTTTTTGGTTTTTAATATTGAGGTTCCCCAGGCTACCAGCTGTTCTGCAAAGCATGTGGTAATACTGTGCTTACTGTACTTCTCATTATATGTTTCTGACCTGTCCTTAGTACAGTTGGTTGGAAGATTGTTTTTTGAATCTCATTTAATCAAAACTGGCTTTTTATGAAGTTGAAAGCTTAAAACTCACTGTTTGTTGCTTATTCTTGAAATCTGAACATTAATCTTTAAAAGCATTTCTGAACTGTAGACCCACAGTTTAGCTATGCACAACTCCACCAAGTGTCTCAACTAAAATGCTTCTTATTTTTCTTAAATCTAATAAGCATTAGTATTGCTGCCCCAAATTTTGTGCTTTGTGTCCCATTTAAAATCAAATTTTTGCTGGGCACAGTGGCTCACACCTGGAATCCCAGCAGTTTGGGAGGCTGAGGCAGGCAGATCACCTGAGGTCAGGAGTTTGAGACCAACCTGGCCAACATGGTGAAACCCTGTCTCTACTAAAAATACAAAAATTAGATGAGTGTGGTGGTTCGTGCCTGTAATCCCAGCTACTCAGGAGACTGAGGCAGGAGAATCGCTTGAATGCTCCCGGGAGGCGGAGGTTGCAGTGAGTTGAGATCCCTCCACTGCTGTCCAGCCTGGCTGATAGATTGAGACTCTGTCTCAAAAAAAAAAAAAAAAACAATTTAAATGTGGTCTTCCCTTAAATTATTTCTGGACTGGGATACCACGTTCCCTTTGGACTACAATGTAGACCTCTTGCATTGATTATATATTTGTAGTGCTTGATTTTTTTGCTTACCAGTAGGATATTATAGCACAAAACTGAGAAAAAGAAAATCAGCAAAGAAAAAAAATTTTGATTAAAGCAGGGAATTAGGAATATTTTCTTTTTCTCCCTATTTTACTCTTTCTTCAACCTAGCTTCTGTATGTGAAACTAAAATGCCTATTACCTATCACCAATATATGTGTTTTTAATGAACCAAGATTGGCAGCATTCAGTCATTGATAAAATTGCCCTGTATCCAATTCAAAAACAATTCTGGCTGCATCCTGAGAGATCAAACTCATAAATACTGTGAGTGTCTACCTCATTTGCAGGATTTATTCATGGTTAACATGCTTGAATCTTCCCAGTGAATTATTTTATGCCATTTCTCTTGCATTTCAACTTTCTGTTTCATATCCATTTGGGCACAACTGTTCTCATCTACAGAAACATATTTTATTTCAGAAACGGGGGCTTATATCTGATGTGTTTTCTATTTACTGCCCAGCCTAGGAGCCTAGACCAAGCTGCACACAGAACCAGGTGGGAAGCAGTATGATGCAAAGAAAGAGCATAGGGCTCTGAAGCCAAGTGTACTTGGGTTCAAATCTTAACTCGGCTATACATTGAGAGTGGACTTCGGAAAGGTTTTTAATCTCTCTGGGCCTGTCAGAGTGATGAGAGAGAATGTTCCTGGCACACAGGAGGCCCTCTGGGCCCATGTTTACCTCCCTCTTAAAACCTGTATCAGCAACTGGGCGTGGTGGCTCACACCTGTAATCACAGCACTTTGGAAGGCCAAGGCAGGCAGATCACAAGGTCAAGAGATTGAGACCATCCTGGCCAACATGGTGAAACCCTGTCTCTACTAAGAAAAAAATACAAAAATTAGCTGGGTGTGGTGGTGTGTGCCTGTAGTCCCAGCTGCTCAGGAGGCTGAGGCAGGAGAATCACTTGAACCTAGGAGGCAGAGGTTGCAGTGAGCCGAGATCGCGCCACTGCACTCCAGCCTGGCAACAGAGCAAGACTCAATCTCAAAAAAAAAAAAAAAAAAAAAAATCCTGTATCAGCTCTCAAGGTATTCAGCAGGGATATAGGTTTGACTTTGCCAGGTCATTTAACTAAATGGGAGCTGTGCCCAACTTTGCCATATCTTATGCTTGGTTCCTGTCTCATCTGCTCCAGCTGGGGAAGGTATTGCCTAAGAACTGTAATCCCAGCTACTGGGGAGGCTGAGGCAGGAGAATTGCCTCATCTATGTAGGTCCAAAGGACTAACTGTTCTTTTGCTAATGGTAGGATTCTCTTCTTTGACACTATTCTTCATTTTTACCCTAGTTCATTGACTGGCTATTCAGCATCATGGAAAGCCCTAAAGAAGCCCTCTCAGCAAAGTCCAGGGATCTTTTGAAAGGTATTACTTCCATGTTTTATGCTCGACATAGGGGAAAAACCATTATTGTTGTCTGTGGAGCAGAATGACATTCTAGTGGTTGCAGGTTGAGTATCTCTTATCCAAAATGCTTGGGACCAGAGGTGTTTTGGATTTTGGATGTTTTTGGATTTGGGTATATGTGAACGTATATAAGGAGATGCTTTGGGGATGGAACCCAAGTCTAAACACAAAGTTTATTTATGTTTCATACATACCTTACATACATGGCCGGAAAGTAATTTTATCTAATATTTTTAGTAATTTTGTACATGAATCAGGGTACTTGGTGTTAAGTACTTATGTGTGGAATTTTGACACAAGTGCTTGTGTTGTCATATTGAGGCTCAATAAGTTTCAGATTTTGGGGGATTTTGGATTTTTAGATTAGGAATGCTCAACCTATATTGGTTTCTGAATGGGCTAATCTGGAGCTGTTTAGTGTGGCATTTTGAACCAGAAAGTAGACTTAAAAAGAATGCCAGTCCCTTTAAATTTAGCATTTATTTAGATTGTTTTAAAATGTTTTATTGTAATAGTTAAATAT
>NW_016808463.1:186513-205698 GCF_001698545.2 Rhinopithecus bieti | reverse complement strand
CTTATACTGGCTTTATAAGTAGTGTTTTTAATGAGCTTCACAGTATCTTGCCAGGGAAACTAGACACTTCTCATACTTTCAGGCATTTAGATGATTACTGTCTTTTGTACTTCTCTACTGACTTTGTTAACTATGATTGTAGGATCCACAAACATGGAAGATCTTTCTGTAAAACTTATGTAGATTATTTTACTCAGATCTGAGAAGTCATTTGGGCATTGGCTGTATGGAATACAATAGCTCGTTCTTGTCCTTCATGTCTGGTGACCTGGGGGTCTGGAGCCTACCAGCGGCTGCCACTGATCTGATGTCTCTGACATGCTGTGAGATACTACACTGAAACTTTCACCTTCAGAAAGTTGCCTGTTGGCCTATTCTGGAATAATTTATCTGGTCAGACTGGAGTCAGAGTATGATCCATATTTTACCTATTACTATGGTATAGTTTATTGGTTGCCAAACAAGTAAGTAATTGATTCTAATCTGTCTCCTCAGTGGTGGAGGGCATTTGTGTGCTAGAACAGTGCTCCCACATGATTCTGATAAACCACAGAACTTCATTGAAAATCAGGGCTATGGGCCGGGCGCGGTGGCTCAAGCCTGTAATCCCAGGACTTTGGGAGGCCGAGACGGGCGGATCATGAGGTCAGGAGATCGAGACCATCCTGGCTAACACGGTGAAACCCCGTCTCTACTAAAAAAATACAAAATCTAGCCGGGAGAGGTGGTGGGCGCCTGTAGTCCCAGCTACTTGGGAGGCTGAGGCAGGAGAATGGCGTAAACCCGGGAGGCGGAGCTTGCAGTGAGCTGAGATCCGGCCACTGCCCTCCAGCCCGGGCGACAGAGCGAGACTCCGTCTCAAAAAAAAAAAAAAGAAAATCAGGGCTATGGTCTGACATGTTTTCACATTATCCATCCCTAGAGACTTGCTGCTAGGGCTTACTCTGTTTGCCCCTGGGAGTTTGTGCTCACTTTTAATGGCCATAATAATGCTGGTTGCTCCAGAGATATACTCTCTTAGGTCACAAAGGTAACAACTCATACGGATGAGGAAAGCAGTCATTTGGGCCAAGGAAGCTCATATTCACTTGATTATATAGTAGGCTTATTAGATTCACATACCATAATTGTGTAACTGGCTTACCTACATTCCTTCATATTATATTTCAAATAAAATCTCAATATATTTGTATTAATATTCTAAAATAAAATATACAAAAAATTACTTAAAGGAAGTACACAGAACTTCCTATTTTAAATTGATCCCTGAGGGACCTGTGACAGATCAGAAATAGTTTGGACTTGGGGATACATGTTCAGATATACTTTAGTATGGTCATACTTGCTCCATTGAATACATGAACCTAACTTTATTATAGGGTCAGGTTATTCATTGTTGTTTTTTAGCATTAAGTAAATATTTAATGGAAATACCATATTCATGTAGAAAAGAGCACAAATTGTAAGTAGATTTTTACAAAGGGAACACAGCCATGTAATCAGCACCCTCATCAAGAAAAAAAAAAAAAACATCACCAGCATCCCAGAAGTCAGCTTTCATTTTAATTCTGCAATATTTCCCATTAACTCATTACAGGATAACTAAAAAATAAAAAATAAAAAAAAACTTTCCCCCCAATATTTATAAATGGTTTTCTGCCATTAAAATTCTGCCAAAATCTTGATGGGACTCCCTAGCCGTGAACATTAGCCAAGTGAGAAAAAGACAAATTCTGTTCTGACACCTTTTTTGATCAAAATGACCTTTTCAAATGCAGCTATACCTATATTTTGTCCCCTTAGCCACCCTGCTGTCCTTGAGAGTTCTCCCAGAGTTTAAGAAGAAAGCTGTATGGACCAGAGCATATGGTTGGTGAACAGTTTTGCAGTAACCAGCAGCATTCTCAGCTGGATGAGGAAAACTATATAAGTGGAAGAAGTTTTTCAGAATTCATGCCTGGGATTGCTGAGACATGATGCAGAGAGTTAAAGGTCATGAAAAGGTGGCCACATCACTGACAGCTTGACACATGCCTCCTAAGAGAGGAGTGCATTGCTTTAGTACCTGGGCCAGTTGAGACTGAAACAGGAACTTGGATTTTCTTTATTTGGCTAGAGTTCAATGTGGAGATTTTCTCTGTGAAGACTTGAATAGATTATCTTCTCCCTGCTAAATTCCAGTAAAATAATCTTGTCAATTTTGTGTGTGTGTCTTTTGTTTTAAGGCATGGGGGAAGGTGCCGGCACCACTTAGTGACAATGGCATTATGATCTATTTTCCATGAATCTCCGTGAGGATATTCATTGACTCAATGAGTTAGACAAATTTCCTTATTGATGAAACACTCTCTTGGAACTGCTATACACGTTTAAATAATAAGTATAACACTGAATATTAGCTAGATCAGATTCATTAATGGTGTCTATAATTTCCTTATGCTTTATTCTCTTACATGCAAGTGGAAGTTGCGATTCCAAATAGCTTTAGCCAAAGATTAGTTCACAAACTAAGAAATTTAAGAGTAGATCCCATCTGACACAGCTGCATCCAGTGAATCCAGTGATGCCATCAGGCTTTGTTCCTCTCAGGATCATTCTTTGTAGCTGGCAAGATGTCTGCCAGTGACCTCAAAGGGAAAGAAAGGTGTCTGCCCACATACAGCAGAAGCAACATGAGGAGGACTCTGGTTCAGACTGGATCCCTATACCCAGGGAGGTAGGTCACATGTGAGTCTCTGAGCAAGTATCTGGGCCCAGGGAGGTGGGGAATTCTAACTGTCCAGGCCTGGGTAATATGTCCACTCCTAAGTCTCTGGATAGAGAGGGGCCAAGGCAGACCCGCCCAAACCACCTGAACTGGGGTTCCTCCAGAATAAAGATGATGGGGTGCTGGACTGGCAAAAAAATGACAGATATCTCCCCTAAAGATCAATTTTTTCAGTAAGTACAAATCTCTGTCTTAATCAGGGTGAGTAGTGGACTAACGTAAATGAAGGTTTGTGACAGTATTCTCAAGGGCTGCATTTTATTCAATGGCTTGAGACTCAACCAGCATTTAAATTTTGGTCTGTTTGCTAATTACTCTTCTCACAGCCAGTATCAGGGTTCTGTGTTTAGCCAATCATATAAACGTACTGATGCATATATGGGATCATTGGAAGAAAAATTATGCCACTGAAATAATGTACCTTTGTGTCTGTCATGCCATAGCACAGTGCCTGGTGCTGCTCAACCACCATGGAGCTTCTAGCATTCCCCTGTGGCCTGTACCTTCATATTGTCACCAATGTACTTGTCACTTAGGTTTAAAATAGCTTTACTAGTTTTGTTTTCCAAATATATTACTTCCTTAGAGGTTAAGCTAGAGGAAAATGAATTTGAAGGAAGCCAAGAAGATAGAAAATTTACTCTAGAAACCAGCTTCCCTCTCCTTCCCATCCATATATACTTGCTTATATTTCCTACTGATGAGAAGTTGAAATTCATCTAACATTCACTGCTAGGTGTCAGAAAACAGTTATAGAATATACACAAAAGGAAATGAGAAAGGTATTTAAATGCTTCACTACAAAAAAATAAGCACAATAGATGACAGTCATGCAGGAAATAAGGGACAAAACCTATAAAGCAGATAGAAAACAAATATCAGAATGACAGAACAGTTGAGCTTTCAGTTGTATTATATTATTTAACTCTTGCAACAGTATCACAATGAGGCATTTTCTATTTTAAAATGGTGCAAACACAACTAGTAAGTGGCAGAGAACCCAATGCTCTTTCTATGCACCAGGCTCATCAGCTTCCCCTTTAAGATGAAAACTCCCACAGAGGGAAACCTTATTCGTCCTTAATGTAGATTGCTATAATCAAATAAAGAAACAACTCTGCCTCATATCGGTAGACCTCTGGAATTGAGAAGTTTAGGTCTGTAGTGTAAATGAGTAGGTCTTCATGGGTCGAAGGACTTCAGATTCCTGGGCCAGCTTGCAACGTGAATGGCAAACAGGAGCAGTGAAGAGGAAGTGAGCACTGAAGAACGACTCTCTATTTTTTGAGTCAGCAGCCAGAGACTGCCAATGCCCAAGTAAAGGGGTGAAGAATCAGCCTAGTCTTCTAACCCCAAACTGCCCTTTTCAGTTCAGCCCAGTTTCTTCTCATTCAAACCTTTCCCTGCTCCTGCCCTTGACAAGGAAACAGAAGAGTACAAAAGGGAGGAAATAAGATGTTTATTCTTTTTTCTGCAGCTCCTTCTTTTTATTTTGAGCAGCCTTGAGTATAAGATTTGTAGTATTTTCTTATTCATGGGAACCGCTAAAGATTCTAAATTCAAAACTCCAAAGGTTCTTGCATCTAAACATTCTAAGATATAGATCACCAGAATAATAAGACCTTTTCTCTTGATATCTGTATGACCTCAGGTGAGAATTAAATTATTCCCTTAGGATTTTTCAGTTTATTCTCCAGAAACCAGAAGTCCCTGCATTTTTAGGCCAGATGTTCCTAACTTTACGGAAAGTTTCCTTACAAGTCATCTTCTGTTAGTTTTTAAAAACATAAGTGGCCAAGACAAATAGCATGCTGAGATGTACTAACAAATTAATGTGTGGGGTTTGAGCCCTGATAGGTTTCTCAGAAATATCTAAACACTCTGACTCTTGATTTGAAAAGTATACATTTGGAACAGATGTTGGGATCCATGCAAGTGCCTAAAATCCTCTTTGTGTTTTATTTGTAATGTAATGGCTCCATGGTAACCAAAAGGCTTTTAATAATCTTTTTTGAAGTGAATTGTGAGACATTAATGTCTCCAAAATGATTTTAACCAGAGATAGTGGTACTGTAATTATATAAGGAGTCAGATTTAAGGATTCAGTTACTATCTTGAAGTAACTTAGTAACGTTGAAAGCAAGCAGCAGTTTTAGAGGTTTAGCAAACACTTTAGTAAATTGCTGTTTTAGAAGAGAAATCAGATCATTTGGTAAAGAGATGGGGCCTTCATTAAAGCCCGAGGGTAGGTCCCTGTTTGGTCAGTTTGTATTTCTGACCCAACCAGCCTATTCATAGGAACCACTTCAAATGGAACTATGGGACAGAGTGTGGCTGGAACCATTCACATTCTTCATCACTCTTGTGGAAAGACACCCAACAGCATCATCTTCGTTTATGAATGTGTGTCATCACGGCTGTGGTCCTGGATGAGGTAACATGCTTTTATATTTTCTGGGGGAAATACTTTACTGTGATCCTGGAAACTCTAAAATCTCATCTTAAATGTATGATATATATATATAGTATTTATGAAGTTGTGAGTTATGTATTTAATCTGTTAATCTCATAAATACTAAAAACTTTAAAACTACAACTTAGCTCATCTGATTCTTGTCAAACATAGGGAGCTTGTAAGATCATTTCCACCTAAATTATTAAATATGAAACTGAATAAAAATGATTATTCCCTGAGGTTTGGTTTTATTTTTTGGATAAAATGATCTACCTCACAAAGTAGCTGTGAGGGTTAAAATAAATAATACAAAAATATGGTTTATAAATTATAAAATGTTATTGAAATGTTATCACTTTTGTGTTTCACTGCAAATAAATAGCTGTAATGCTTGAACACATTCTTGACATATGTGGGGACTTGGGAAGACAATGGAAGTTTATTAAGAAATTGTTCTTAACAATCAAAACATTCTAGAAGTAGCATGTTAAGATACTTATATAAGTTGAAAGAAAAACAAAACCAAAACTTATGTGTCTTCTAAGTATAAGGCACCCTTTGAGATACAATTGAAATTCATTACCCAATTAAGCTGATAGATTTCTTGAAATATATTTCTAGATGCAGGGGTGGTTTTCTTTAAAGAGAGAGTTGCACACACAATTATAGGCATCTATTATGTGCCACTATACAAGTTTCTGGGGTACAATCTGAACAAAACTTGTTATCCCTGCTCTCATGGAACTTACGGTCAGAGAATATAAATCACCAAACCGTCATGAAGTAAGAACAGAACATGTTATAAATGCCCTACTTCTGCAAAGCCCTTTATAATTTGCAAAAGTTTAATTTACCATATGTCATTTAGTCTTCATAATAACTTTAAGCAGTTAAGGAAACAAACTCAAAGAGTCATTCAGTTAGTAAATACTGGAGCTTGATCTCAAATCAAACCTAGTGCTCTTAATTCCAGACCACATTATCTTTCACAAGACCCCATCACTCAGCTGAATACCATGAAGTAACAGTGGACACCTACATTTATGTGATGAAGTAAGGCATGTTTTTACTAATTGACTTTCATATGGAATTAACTAACCTTATTTTAGATGAGATTTAAAACTCCAGCTACCCTTAGCAAAAACTAGTTAGTAATTCTTATTTGGCATGTTAAAAAACATGTTCAGAACTACTGTTTAAGGATTTTAAAGCCATAAAATTCATCTCTGTTGTGAAAACATTGGTGGCTTTTATATAAGTAGTTCTTATTAGCAGTTTTCTTTCTGTTCAAAGCTGAAATAATTTAGACTCAAAAGCAGTGGTTTTCAAACTTTTCTCTGCATGAGGCTCATTTGAGGAGTCTATCAAAAGTTAGGATCCTGAGCTTATTCCCAGAGCTTCTGCTTCAACTATCTTTAGTGGAGACCTGGAATCTGCATTCTAAATAGGTGACCTTGTTAATTGTGGCTATTGCTCCCTGAACGTACAATCTGAACACTACCCTGGCGAAACATGTCATGTCAACATTAGCATATAACTCAGACTGAGAAGAATATTAAAATTATCTGAACCAATAGGAAACATTACAATTATTACAAAGCAATGATAAATGAGTAGAAGATAGATACTGGGTAAAGGAAGATAATTTTTAGCATATTTTAAACTTAATTTTAAATCACTTTAACACTTAAGTATCATAAAATGTTTTCTCCATATATAAACTTAAATAATTGTAAGATTCTTTCTTTGGGGAAATATTTTGGACATTGAGATTATATCTATTTGTACTTCTGAAACAAATACGGATTCTCACATTTGACAACTTGCTCAAGGCGGGCAAAGTAAGGAATAGTTTAAAAAAAGAAAAACATTAACTTAGGGACCTTAGTGAGATGTAGTTACCATATTATTAGATTGAAATGTTTAGTTTTTAGCAAAAAAAAAAAAAAAAAAAAAAAAAAAAAAAAGAAAAAAAACAAGGCATGAAAATAAACAGGAAAGTATGCCCCTTTCAAATGAAAACAAAACAAAACTATATCTGAAAAAGACTTGATGGTGGATCCACTAAAGGCTGTACAACAACTGCCTTAAGGATGTTTTTTAAAGAACCAAAGAGCATGTGGAAAAAGTCAAAAAAAAAAAAAACAATGGATGAACAAAATGGTAGTATCAATACAGAGAACATCTAAGACGATACAAAAAAGAAATTCAGGAGCTGGAAAGTAAGATAACTGAAATGAAAAACTCACTAGAGGTATTCAAAGGCAGATTTGAGCAGCAGAAAAATCAGTATACATGTAAATAGGACAATGGAAATTATTAGAGTCTGAGCAACAGAAAAACAATTGGAAAAAAGTGAACAGCGTATAAGGATCTGTGGGATCCATCAAGCAGACCAACGTACACATTGTGAGGATCCCAGAAGGAAAAGAGAGAAAGAAAGGGGCAGAGAGAATATTTGAAGAACAGCCAGATAATGACCAACAAACTCCAAGCAGAATGAATTCAAAGAGATCCACACAACTATCAAAAGACAAAGACAGAATCTTTAAAATAGCATGAAAAAATCAATTCATCACATATAAGTGTGATGATTATCAGATTTCTCATCAGAAACTTTGGAGGCCAGAATGCAGTGAGCTCATATATTCAAAGTGTTAGGGAAAAAATATATCATCAACCACATTTCCTGTATTTGGCAAAACTGTTCTTCAGACATGAGAAAGAAATTAAGACATCCCCAGATAAACAAAAGCTAATAGAGTATGTTACCACTAGACCTGCCCCTGCTAGAAATGCTAATAGGGTTCCTGCAGGCTGAAATGGAAAGACACTAAACAAAAACTCAAAGCCACATGAAGAAATAAAGATCTCAGTAAAGAAAAATACATGGGCAATTGGAAAATCTACTACTTTTGTTTTCTACATAGAGACTGTTGCATTTTTAAAAATTGATTTTGGACACACAGTGTATATAATTTTGTGAAACTTAAAGGAGTGATTGACAGATATAAAGAGCAAAATTTTGTATATTTTGAAGTTCAGCTGGCATAAGTCCAAATTACCTTCAGAATATTAAATGTCACCCTATGGTAACCACAAAGAAAACAGCTACAGAATATACACAAAAGAACTGAGAAAGATACTTAAATGCTTCACTATAAAAAAGTAAACTACACACAAAAGATGACAGTAATGCAGGAAATGAGGGACAAAAAAGCTAAGCTATGTAGAAAATGGCAAAATGACAAGAGTAATTTCCTCCTTATCAGTCAGCCTCAAAAAGGAAGAAAATTCTGACATATACAAAATGGATGAAACTTGAGGACATTATGCTAAGTGAAATAATCCAATTACAAAAGACAGATACTGTATGATTACATTTATATGAGGTACTTAGAGCAATCAAAATCATAGAGACAAAAAGTAGGTGGTTGCCAGGGACAGGGCAGATGGGAGAATAGGGAGCCATTGCTTAATAAGTATAGGATTTAAGTTTTGCAAGGTTAAAAAAAGTTCTGGAGATGGATAGTGGTGATGGTTGCACAATATAAATTACTTAATACTACTGAACTGCACACTTAAAAATGATTAAGATGCGGTATTTTATATTTTACAACAAAAAAATTCAGAAAAAAGTTGTCTTAGATATGCTTTCAAAATATCTAATGGTTCCTATTTCATCTATGTTACTTAAATTTGAGAAAGTAAGCCTTTGTCTACACTGTAGAAAATGAAATAGGAATTTGGTGAACATACGGTTAAGACAGATAGTCAAAGAAATCAACTTTGCGATCTTGGTAACATCCAATTAACCAGATAGTTACTGTCTTGACTTCACTATGTCTGGGTTTCTTAACCTGGGGAACATGTACTTAAGTGGAAAAAGAAATTACATCTTTATTTTCACTAACTGATAATGAAATTTAGTATTCCTTTCCATTATGAATATAGGCAACCAACCACAGTAGTATTGTGTCGTCGCCAAAGGAAATGGCAGATCTTTTTATAATTGTTGCAGATATCTCAAATTACTGTCAATCCTCATTTCTGTTTTAAAATAATTATAAATTCACTTGTTTCTTTTGGTTTTCAATTTTAAGAAGTTTTTAAGGTAATCTGGTTTAAAAAAAATTAAAGCATTACTTAATAAAGAAATTTTAATTTATTATAATGACCCAGTAACATGTAGTTTCTCTAATTTTCTCTTCATTTTAGTGATTGATTGTACATGTACTTCAGCAGTGTAAGTAGCCATCTTTATTGGGAGTGACTAAGATTAACCACCTAAAATTTGCAAAGCGTTTCTGTTCTCCTTGCACACTAAAGCTTTTAGTAACTTTTCTTAAAATTTAGAAGGATAGACTATAAAAGCAGAAAAAAAATGAGCTTTTTAAAGGATAATTTTTTAAAATCCAATATATTTGATAAACTATTTCAAGCCATCCCAATACTCAATTGTTTATTCCAAATGTTTTTTTAGTGGAAATTAAGTGACCCATTTTTTAATTACATTTTTATTGAATACATTCTCACATCCACAATATTTTTATACCTTTTACGTAGTTACTGAGATCAAGATCCTTTCCATAATTCCTGTTACCAGAAATTGAGTGATACATCATGATGATACGAATGACTATCAGTTATTTTGCCCACTGATTTTTTTAGGGGATCTTTCAAAGAATTTTCAAAACAAACTGTGAGAACATATGACTTACATTACAGTAACTAGCAATAATTCAGTAATAATCCAAAACATTAATTTTCCTTTTAAAAGTACTATATTTTATACCTTTTATCTTCCTGTAATGTATGTGTGTGTCGTGATTTTAAAATTAAAAGAATACAGAATGGGGCATCATTTGTGTATTTGCTAAAGGTTTACTATTTTCATCAGGGTCTTCTCTTTTGAGATAGAGTATCACTCTGTCACCCAGGCTGAAGTGCAGTGGCTCAATCTCTGCTCACTGCAACCTGCACCTCCCAGGCTCAAGTGATCTCATGCCCCCAGCCTCCCGTGTAGCTGGGATTACAGGCATGTGTCACCATGCCTGGCTAATTTTTGTATTTTTAGTAGAGATGGGGTTTCACCATGTTGGCCAGACTGGTCTTGAACTCCTGACCTCAAGTGATCTGCCCACCTCAGCCTCTCAAAGTGCTAGGATTACAGGTGTGAGCCACCATGCCTGGCCAGGGTCTTCTTTTAAGGCATCAAACCCCAAATAACTTAAAAGATGTTAATGAATACATGACATTAATGAATACTCTATCAGAGCACTAGGGACTGAATCCTGGTGTCCCCCATTAAATTCACATATTAAAGATCTAATCTCCAGCGTGATGGCATTTGAAGCTGGAACCTTCATAAATGGGATTAGTATCTTTACAATAAGAAACAAGGGAGAGATGGTTTCTCCCTCCACCATGTGAGCATATAGCAAAAAGGCATCCATCTGCAAACCATGAAGAGGAATCAGCTAGCACCTTGGAACCTCATCAGGAACTTAATTGTCTAGCACCTTTATCTTGGACTTCCCTGCCTCGAGAACTGTGAGAAATATATTTGTTGTCTAAGCTACCCAGTTTATGGTAGTTTGTTATAGCAGCCAAGCTGACTAAGACAGCAATTAGTACCAAGAAGTACGGTGCTGCTATAACCAATACATAAAGATGTGGAAGCAGCATTGACGTTAGGTAACAGAAGCTGGAAGAGTTTTGAGGGACTAGAGTACCTGGAAGAGTACCGGAAGAGTTTTGAGGTACTAGAGTACCTGGAAGAGTACCGGAAGAGTTTTGAGGCACTAGTTTTTTTGCTAGAAAAGGTCAATATTGCCATGGAGGGATTGATAGAGGTGATTTTGGTGAGGGCTCAAAGACAAGAAGGTGGGAGAGAAAGCCTCCATCTTCATAGAGAACATGTAAATCGCTACGAATAAAATGTTGGTAGACATATGGACAATAAAGGCCATTCTGATGAAGTCTCAAATGAAAATGAGGAACCTGTTATGGGAAACTGGAAGAAAGGTGATCTTTGTTATAATACGCCAAAGAACTTGGATGATTGTGTTCATGTTCTAGTGTTCTGTGGAAAGTAAAATTGTGAGCCATGAAATTAGATATTAAACTGAAGAGATCTCCAACCAGTGTTGAACCAGTGCCTCAGTTTATCTTGACTGCTTAAAGTAAAATGTGACAAAAAATGAAGACAGACTTGTTAACCAAAACGGAACCAGAACTTAAAGATTTGGGAAATTATCAGTTTGTCTGCATTACAAAAAGGTAAGAAAACATGTTTGGTAGAGAACACTAAGGGTGTAGCAGACCAGTCATCCAATTAGATTTGTGTGGGTGTGAACCACAGGCCTAATCAGCCACCCTAGCAGGAACACTGCCAGTTTGTATTGAAAGGAATGGAGATGGGACAGAATGAAGGAAGACTGTTGGACCTCTTGGATTTGGGACCATAGAGCTATTCAGCTGTAAATGTACACTATTCTTCAAGAAAAGGAGAGACTGACCTCAAACGGTGATTCAGAGAACATCAGGGGTACCTTCTCAGTTTCAAAAGGGGCAGTCATTGCCTTGGTTTCAATAGGCCTGACAGCTTCTGCCTGGTGATATGGGGGTCATCCTCCTCCAACATAGTCCTGGGGGCAATACCTCTGCCTCACTGGGTCTTGAAGCCAGAGTATCAGGCCAAAGAGGATTATTCCTAAGCCTAAGATCTCATGGTGTTTGCCTTGCTAGGTTTTGGACTTGTTGGGGACCCATTACAACTTCCTTTTTTCCTGTTTCTTGCTTTGCGTGTCCCATCATTGTATTTTGGAAGCACATAACTTGTTTCATTTCACAGGTTCACAGCTGGAAAGGAATTTTGCCTCAGGATGAACTGTACCTTGAATCTCACATCTGATTTAGATGAGACTTTGGACTTTAGCATTAAGGCAGGAATGAGTTAAGACTTTTAAGGCTGTTGAGATGGAATTTATGTATTTTGCATGTGAGGAGGACATGAATTTTGTAGGGCCAGGTACAGAATGCTATGGACTGAATCTTTGTGTTCCCCCAAAATTCATGTGTTAAGCCCTAACCTCCAATATGATGGTATTTGGAGGTGGAGCCATTGGGAGGTAATTAGGTCATGAGGGTAGAGCTCTCATGAATAGGATTAGTGCCATTATAAGAGACACAAGAGAGTTGATCTCTCTGTCTCATGTGAGGACACAGAAGGACATCTACCTGCAAACTGGGAAGAGGGCCCTCACCAGGAACTGCATTAGCTGGTGCCTTGATCCTGAGTGGAATTGCCAGCCTCCAGAACTGTGAGAAGCATTGCTGTTGTTTAAGCCATTTGGTTTATGGTGTTCTACTTATAGCAACCTGAGCTAAGACATAGGGCTTGGAAAGATACTTAATTTTCTAAACATATCTAATGTTTAGGGTGAGTATTGAATTATTAGCTCTGAAGACAGAAATCTATCTATAAAATGTTATTCTAGGCAACTGTGGAATATATTTTCCACCCCTCCCCTCCTACAAATCTATTTGGGAACTCGGAAGTGAAAAAGAATACATGTAATTTAGGTTATCAAGTTTGGTTTCTTAATTTAATTGAATCTATTGCAGTTAATCTCCTATTTCTCATTAAACTTACAGGAAAATAATCAGACTACATACAATGTAAGTGTAACTTGTATAAAATCCAAACGAAGCAGGAATTTTGGTGAAGCAGGGTATGGAGAATATATATGTCTTAAAAATACAATGTGTGAAAAACATAGCCTGTTATGTCTACAGTTTTGGGGTATGTGCAATCATTTCATGTAATGGATTTTTATCAAACATAAGGTATTTTTCCTCCAGAATACTTCCTGTGTTGTATTTACTGCAGTTGAATCCACAGCCTGTCTTTTCTCATGTCACACTGGAATGCCGTACTTCACATTTTCTTTTTTTTAATGGGAAAGATTCCGAGGATGTCTCTTCTTTCTGAGTACAGATGACTGTAGGTAAAATACATACCTAATGTGGAGAAAGAAGTTGCAAAAGTAAGTAACGTTAACTATTTCTCTGGAAGGAACATTGAGTTTAAAATACAGAGTGCTGTATTTTAAATCCAGGGAGAAGACACTTGCAAGGGAGATGTGAGAAGGAATGCTTAAAGAAGTGTCTGGATTTTATGCAGAAAGAAAGGTAAATAAAACTCTTCTATCCTACTTTTTTTAATGCAAGGAATTCTCTTCCTTTCTTTAGCACAGCTCTCTCCACCTCCCTCTAAAGTTTGACATTTTTGTCTTTTCTCTGTATGTGTTGTTCTTATGTTTGATATCTGTTACCTTCTAGAGATAATCATTATTTTGGGGATTTGTGAAGGTTAGAGCTGGGAAAACAAAAATTTAATAGTGAAAGTTTTTTCCCCAATTTCCTGGAAAATGATTAGGTTTAATGATCAAATTTATTCAAGGGTAAGTTTTGTTCCATACATTTTCTTGAGTCTCTAACACCGACTTCCATTTGCCTGATAGGAAGTGCTAGCTTGAAAAGCCAAACAAACAAGAAACAAAATGGATATAAATGGGAAAATCAGAAATGGCCAGTTCTTCTTAGTTTGACGTCTAGGTTTTGTTTGTAGATACCTGTACACATGGTCCAAACTTCTATATCTCATACATAATGCAGCTATGTTTTCTGATAGTAAAATTGTTCTTATTTGTACAGTGAAAGGGAAATATATGATCCCATGATGCCCAGCAAAAAGCATTATAATCTCCAGGGGCTTCACTAACAAGATCTAGTTCATCATGTCAGGCTTCCTCTTTGGTCTCTCCCATGTTTACCAACCTGTATATTAAGGTAGATGGCAAGCACTAACCAAAAGCACAGGAAAATGCAAAACAAGACCAAAAAAGTCACTTACCTATAAAGAGCATCATGAGATATATTTTCAGCACATATGGGAAATAGATGGATAAGTCAAAGGGCAGCTTGGTGGAATAAGTGCCAAATGATTCAAAATAAGGCAGCGATTGATAGATGGCAAATGCTGTTAAAAAAGAAAAGCATCATGAAGGTTTTCCTCCTTAAGTTGTTACAGGGATGTGTATATATGTCTTCAGAGTTGTAGGATATGTTGAATTTGATAATGACAGTTTTGTAATAGTTGCTGAATCTTTTTGCTAAACCTAGTTTAATACAGAAATCTGAGAAATGATTAAGTTGGCAAGGTGCTTACAGTAGTATGACTTGTTGAATGTTTGTCCATGGTATGCTTTATTGTGCCTACAGAGGAAGAATTTACAATGTTTTTAAAAATGTTATCTCAAAATACATTTGTCCACCTAGCCACAAATAGGGGTGATAGACAGATGAACTTGGAAAATGGTGCATATATTTTCCTCTTAAGAGTTTCACAACACGTATTAACATAGTAGAGATTGTGAGAAATTCTGCAATAAAAAAAAATACCACCTAACCTTTCCTCAATCTAACTGGCCTTAGAATATCTGATTCTTCCTCCTTAACCACCAGTTGTACTTAATAAGTATTTTGAAGAACTCTATGAGAAATGCTGGCCTAAATTATTTTGAGGGAGGGAGCTGGTATCAGGTAAAAAATGATGAAAGTTCGGTAACATTGTATCCCATGTATAAATATTTTTGGTAACATTTCATGGAATGAAATGGTAATATGCTAACATTATGTAAGATGTTATCACTAGGGTAAGCTGGGTGAAGGGTACATGGGAATGGTGTACTATTGTTGCAATTCTTATGGGTCAAAATTATCCCTACATAAAAGGTTTTTTAAAAGAGAAAGATGAAGAAAAGGCAGGAGTTCACAACTGTTACAGCCGAGTGGAGGTATGAGTAGCATCATTATAGGATCTGCCACTGACACCAAATATACAGTTTAAGGTTAACACAGGCCGCACCTATGTCTCTAGCATTTTATCAGCGTAATTAGTTGATCTGGTTATTTACATAAGCTTTGTTTTTATCTTATATTTGTCAGATGGGAAATTATAGTCATTAAAAATTAGTAAAGTTGTCAAAAGTTTAATAGGTTTATTTAACTGTGCAGTTTTATACTTTGGGACATCTGACGTACAGAAACATATAAAGATAAAATTACAATTACCTGTATTCCACCACCCAGAGTTAATCATTATTGACATTTTTGTCATATATATCTCTAGACTATTTTCTGCATATACCTTATTTTGTAATTGCAAGAATAAGTTTATGAAGTGAATAAAAGAATAAGGGTTGTATGGCAACCATATAAGAACATGGCTTTCCTAGAAAGGAAAAGGATTCAAATTATGGAATAACAAGAATGCAAAAGTTTCCTATACATTTATCCATCCTTTATTCCTAGGAAGGGATTAGTTATATTTCTACCTTATTATTTTATATATTCTTTTAAATGTGATTAACTTTTAATTGGCAAATCATAATTATATACATATATGAAGCACAATGTGATGTTTTGATGTATGTGTACAATGTGGAATGATTAAATCAAGCTAATTAACATATCCATCACCTCACTCATTTCTTTGTGGTGAGATTTGAAATTTACTCTTAGCTATTTTGAAATATACATTATTAAGTACAGTCACCCTGCTGTGCATTAGATCTCAAAAATGTATTCCTTCTAACAAACTTTGTACCCTTTGATCAATAACTCCCCATTTCCTTTCTATATTCTCTACAGTACTATTATATAATAAAGATATGTACATGATATTTCAATGAGAGGTGGTTTGATTCTTAAAGAATGGACAATCAGGGTTTTTTTGTGGATTTCAAGACAATTATTCTCTAGATCCATTTGGCATAGTCTATTCCAAAATTAATAATTCTTCCTTTTGAATCAAAACAAATTTAGAAATTCTAACATGATTTACAATAACTTAAGCTCTTTTTATCTGCTCATCAGTAGATAGAAAATACATGTTTTTGTTTTATAACTGGCTTTTGTTATATATACTTTGTCAATGTCATCATTTTATGTTAAATCTATGTCCTTATGTTTTTCCCTTAGTTACCTTAACATGCTTTCTTATTTTATGCCTTCAATTTTCAAAACTTTAATCATGTCTTACAGAATGCTCCTTGCCAGTCTACCAGATCCATTGCAGAAGAAACCATATGTCCTCCAAATATCCTCAAACTCTGCAAACTGATGATCTGAATGATTTGATCTTAAGTTTTAGGTTTATATTTAGGCTATATAAGTAGCCTACTCATATTATATTCAATAATTCATTCTGTGTTTATTGAGCATATATACTGGTGCATAAGAGGAAGGAAGGAAGCAAAGAAACAAGACACAGACATCCTTTTACCCCCACGGAGCTTAGAGTCTAGTCAAGGAAATGGACATTAATCAAAGAATCATACCAATGTGTAATTATGCTGAGATAAGCCCTATAAGACAGCAGCCCCCAACCTTTTTGGCACCAGGTACTGGTTTTGTGGAAGACAATTTTTCCACAGATCGGAGGAAGAAGGATGATTTCAGTATGGTTCAAGCACACGACATTTATTGTGTACTTTATTTGTATTATTATTACATTGTAATAAATAACAAAATAATTATACAACTCACCATAATGTAGAATCAGTGGGAGCCCTGAGCTTATTTTCCTGCAACTAGATGGTCTCATCTGGGGGTGATGGGAGACAGTGAAAGATCATCAGGCATTAGATTCTCATAAGGAGCGTGCAACCCAGATCCCCATGCACAGTTCACAATAGGGTTTGTGCTCCGATAAGAATCTGATGCCTCCACTGATCTGACAGGAGGTAGAGCTCAGGCGATAATGTGGGCAATGGTGAGTGGTCATAAATACAGATGAAGCTTCACCTGCTAGCCCACTGCTCACCTCCTGCTATGCGGCCTGGTTCTTAATGGGCCACAGACCGGGATCATAGACCGGGTTGGGGGCCCCTATTATAAAAAGATTCATGATGCTGTACCCAGGGGAACTCAGTTGAGGAAGTTAGGGAATGCCTCCCTCAGAAAATGATGATTAATCTCAAGGTAGAGTTAACTAGTTGCTGAGACGGGGTAGGATACATGGTAAATGGTAAGTGGGAAAGAGTCTCACCAGAGGGAACTGAATTTCTGTGCATTAAAAGTTAAAAATCATAGACTCTCTAAATGTTAACCTCTTTTTGGTGAGTAAAAAGACTCTGAGAGGTTAAATGAGTTACCCAAAATTCATACAGTGAGTTAATGAAGGGAAGGACTCAGATGCCGTTGCTTTCTGTCCAGTATTTTGTCTACTGTGCAGAGCTGCTTCCCTCTTCAACTTTGCCTCTTTGCATCAAGGGAAATATCCCAGGAAAGATACATTGAGTGAGCTAAGCATTCGCAAAAATAGTAATTTAATCATCAAAAACTTTAGTGAACCATTATAACTAGATGGCTTTTGTCAGTAAGCAATACAGCAAGTCACTCTTTTCTTACCTTCAGCGAGAACACACAAAGGATAAATTGGCATCCATAGTGTTTGACTGAGCCATGTCAAGACAGCATAGGATATTCCTATGACTGATAACATGCTATAAGTGTACCTGAAAGGAGATGAAAAGCTCATAAACATCATTTTCTGCTAATACCTGGGAAATAGAATGACTGTACTGTGTAATTAAATACAGAGATACAACTGGAAAGTGTGCAAATTATGTATTTTATTTCCTATAATTTAAGCAAGAGATTTTTTTTAAATGGGGGAAAGGGACCATGTCAATCTGGCTTGTCTCATGGGCTAGATCATGAATAATTATAAAGCTAAACAGAGCAAGTAAGTCTTACTCCCTCCTCAGAAAAATACAGTAACAAATTTCCTTGATTAGTGACTTCAATTTCATTAAAAAGCCAAGCCCATTTTTTGCACGAAGCAGCTAGGTTGTTTAATGACAGACATACTTGTAAATAGCTCAGGAATTCATTTAAAAATAAAATGTGACTTCCAAATCTTTATTTGGCAATTCTGCTTCTGCAGGTGTACTATCTATGTGATCAATTAAAGAACTGGCCTTGGGAGCTGATTTGGGTATAGTAGGGAGCTTTAAGCCTACCACTGTGATGTAATAGATTAAGTAGTCTACACTGTGTTTTATTTCTTTGAATAGGACACTGGTTATTAGGCTTAAGCATATATCAGAATCACCTAGATGGCATGTTAAAACAAATTGCTGGACCCTACTCCAAAGTTTCTGATCCAGTGGAACTGTGGTACACCCCAGACTTTGTATTAACAAGTTCCAGGTGATGCTGATGCCACTGGTCTAAGGACCACACTTTGAGAACTACTGATATAGACAGACAATAAATACATATGACAAAACCACCCAAACAACCTTGAAAACATGAATGGGGAAAGAGTAAATCTCTCTCAATCCAGGACCTGAATTCCGCCCCTCAGAGACAATAGCCAATGTCAGTTTCTTAGGTATTCTTTCAGAAATGTTTTTGCATTTACATATCTATGTGCATATTTACTACATAAAATATATACCAGCAGTGGAGGACCTCACTGAACATAGCATATAATCAAGCTTTTTGATCTTTACCAATCAAAGTGAAAAATGGTATCTCATCTTTTCCCCTCATATTAGAAGAGTAGGTAAGCATCTTTTCATGTTTAAAAGCCACTTTTGGCCAGCTGTGGTAGCTCACTCCTGTAATCCCAGCACTTTGGGAGGCCAAGCCGGGCAGATGACCTGAGGTCCAGGGTTCAAGACCAGCCTGGCCAACATGGCAAAACCCCATCTACACTAAAGATATAAAAATTAGCCGGGCATGGTGGCAGGTGCCTGTAATCCCAGCTACTCAGGAGGCTGAGGCAGGAGCATCACTTGAATCCAGGAGGCAGAGGTTGTGGTGAGCTGAGATTGCGCCACTGGACTCCAGCCTGGGTGAGAGAGCAAGACTCCATCTCAAAAAA
>NW_016808463.1:177821-186098 GCF_001698545.2 Rhinopithecus bieti | reverse complement strand
AAAAGCCACTTATGATGAGGTCCAATTTATCTTTTTTTCTTTTGTTGTGTTTCTGGTATCATATCTTATAATCCACCGCCAAATCCAGTAATCAAGATTTACTCCTATATTTTTTTCAAAGAGTCTCATAGTTTTTCCACTTATATGTGAGTGGTAACTTCATTTTTTGTGTGTGTATATCCAGTTGTCCCAGAACCATTTGTTAAAAAAGACTATTCTTTCCCCATCGAATGGTCTTGGCATTGTTGTCAAAATTAATTGACCAAAATGTGTGAGAGTTTATCTTTAGACTATCGATTTTATTCCGTGATTTATCCTTACACAATACCACACTTAGTTATTGCTTTGTAGTAAGTTTTGAAATGGGAAAGAGTGAGTCCTTCACCTATATTCTTCTAAGATTGTTTTGGCTATTCTGAGTTCCTTGAATTTAAATATGAGTTTTAGGATCATCTTCTCAGTTTCTGCAATGAAGTTATCTGGGTTCTAATAGGGATTACACTGAATCTGCAGATCAATTTGGGGAATACTGCCATCTGAACAATATTAAGTTTTCAAGTCATGTGGGATGTCCTTTCATTTATTTAGATATTTAATTTTTTCAACAATGCTTTCTCAACAATGTATAAATTCTGTGCATCTTTTGTTAAGTTTATTTCTCAGTACTTTATTCTTTTTGATGCTGCTATAAACAGAATTGTATTCTTGATTTGATTTTGTGGTAGTTAATTGCAAATGTATAAAAAATAATTCATTTTTACATATGGATAATTTTTTATCAGTAAGATATCATCTGCCAATAGAGATAGTTTTACTTGTTGCTTTCCAGCCTACATGCCTTTTATACCATTTTGTTTGTTTTCTGTTCTCTTATTGCCAGGGATAGAACTTCCAGCACAATGATGAATATAAGTGGCAAGTGTGGATGCCCTTGTCTTGTTCCTGCATGTTAGGAGGAAGGCATCAGTCTTTCATCATTAACTATCATGTTAGTATGAATTTTTCATAGATGCTTTTTTCAGGCTGAGGAAATTTCTTGCTCATTTCTTTAGGAAAAATAATTATAGGGTAGAGTGGGAAGATATGTTTACCCCCATTTTACAGAGGAAAATAAAAGTTTCTAAAAGTTAGGTGCCTTGGAATTTCACTCCTAGGTATAAGGGAAATGAAAATATGTGCACACAAAAGCTTGTATATGGATGTTCATGGCAGTATTCCTCATGGCCAAACAGTAGAAACCACCCAAATGTCCACCAACTGATAACTAGATACACAGAAAGTAGTAAATCAATGCAATAGAATATTACTCAGCCCAAAAAGCAATGAAGTACTGACACATGCCACAACACAAAGGAACCTTGAAAACATTATGCCAGGTAAAAGAAGCCTGTTACAAAAGGCCACAGATTGAATGATTCCATTTATATGAAATTTCCAGGATAGGCAATCCATAGAGACAGCATATGTGTGGTTTCCAGGGGCTGGGGGAAGAAGGGAGTGGGTACTCCTCATACTGCTACTCCCTCCTCATACTGCTACTGGGTATGAGGTTTCTTTTACGGATGATAAAAATGTTCTAGGATAGTAGTGATTGCACATCTCTTTGGATATACTAAAACTCACAAATTTTATATTTTAAAAGGGTGAACTTTATAGTATATAAATTATATCTCAATAAAGTTGTTATTAAAATAAGAAAGGTTAAGTGATTTGCCTAACATCACTTAGCAAGTGAGTAGTGGAGGTGGGTTTCATCCAGAGAGATCTTCTACCTTCATGTTCAAAAGTCTTCCTATGACAGCATGCTACTTCTTTCAGTGCAAACGTTTTGTTCTTCAATGTATTTATTGAGCTTCTCTGAGACTGAAAGAGTAAGCATACCCAAGAGTAACATACTAGAAAGCTTCAATCCCAAATGATGTTCCACTATCTCATGAATAGAAGTTATGGGCTACAAAAGTCCATGAAGTTTGCCCCAAGTCCACTAAACTATCAATTCAAAAATGAGAAATTACTAATTTATATACATAATTAAATTCATTTTACTTCAACAAAAGATTTCATTCTGATTCACTCTAGGACTCAACTTATTATTTAAACATATTTTAATCCAGTTAAGTTATTGAAAATATAATTAAAAAATTACATACCCTTGGCTAAAAAACAAACTAGGGCTCTTGTGTTACCTATCCAAATCCAGATCTCTCAAGTGGGAGGGACAATTCTCATTTGTGAAAGCTGACCTAGCAGTTAGGACACCTCCCCAGAGTGAGGTGTATGCACTCACTGAGCAAAGGGGACTGTTTTACACCACCACTTGTAGAGGTAAGACTAGGCACATCTCACTGCAAAGTTTTAGAATTAGCAGTAAAAGGACTTAAGTTAGTCATTTGAACCCACTGGAATTGTAAATGAATGTGGGAGTGCATTTTCTTCCTGAGAAGCCCTATATTTAAAAGATTTTTGAATGCACAGAAACTAACTGTAAATTCTGGTGATATAATAAAAGACCTGCTTTGCTTATTAAAGCAACTGTACTAAAGCAACTGTGAGGAATGCCTTCGTTAGGAAACAGCTGAGGGTTATTCCAAGTTGGTTTTATGCCAAGCCTTCTGCAGAAACCTGAATGTGCTGATTTACTGTTGTAATACCATGGTAGGTTTTCATTATTTTTGATATGCCCATTATGGAGAACACTAAAAATACATTTCCATATCAAGATAAAATAATTGGAAAAGGGGATATGTTTTCCTCCCTCGTACCGAGTAACCAAATGTAAGCAGCTAGTACTGGTTTCACTGCAGAAAGCAATTTAGCCTTGTTTTAAGACATTATTTTACCTTCTTACCTAACCATATCCAATAGATTCCAAAAGATGAATAAAACACACACCACATATTTCCCTTGGACTTCCTCTTGACTGGTGATCACCACAAAAAGGATGATTATTCTCTCTGTGAGCTAACAAAGAAACAGCAAATTCGGAAATTAGGATCATCTGTTAGGCTATGTAGGTAATTTTCTAATTTTAAAAACCAGATCTCCTTTCAAAAGTATACTTTAGCTGGAAATATGTATACTAAATTGTTAATAATGCCTCCCTCCGAGAGAGTAGGGTTATGGCTGAATTTCAGTTCCTCATTTGTTTGTCTATATTTTACAAATAATATATAATGAATGAAAAAATGACATATTTTATGTGAATCAGGATATTTCCTTTCTTCTTGCCACATGCATGTGTTGTTTCTATTCACTTTGACAAGGCTTTATTGAGTGTCCACTGTGTGTCAGATGCCAAAATGAAAACACAGTCTTTGCTCCAGAGAGGGTAGCAGTGGTGGGAGAACTGAACAATAGCACAGTGTGTGCTAGATATGGGAGCACAGGTGAGCAAGATACTTTCTGCCTAGAGAAACAATGCAAAGAGATTAATGAAGACAGGCTACATTTCTTTTCATCCAAGTTGGATCTTGAAAAATGAATAAGAGTTTGTCAGGTAGACTGGATATGAGAGAGGGCATCCTAGGCAAAGGCAGTAGCCTGAGCAAAGAGGCATAGGTGTGAAAATGTAGGGTGCCCAGGGGAGTAATGTGAACCACTGGGGTGCTAGAGGGGAGGGTGCATACAAGGGAATAAAAGGAGATGAAATTGAAAACATGTTCGGAGCTGGGTTGTGAAGGGTTTTGAATGACAGGCTGAGAAATTTCAATTCCATCCAATAGAGAAACTATTGTAGCTTTTTTTTTTTTTCAGTAGGGGAGTAATATAATCCGAACCCTTATAAGCTAGTGGAAAATGAAAAGAATTCAATATATTCCAAGTCAGCATTTACAGATCATCGAGACTTCACACATTTTGGCTTTGCCCCAATTACTAGCCTCAAAAAATAAAAAAATACATTCCTTTTCCCAACCTAAATATAAAGTGCCTTCTTACGTTATATTAATATATCCTGTACATTCTGTATTTTGTGTGTCTTTAATAGAATGTTTTACTTGCTCTTAATGGTCAAAGGAAAATATACTTAAGATTGAAGAGTCAAATTCGCAGTAAAGAAAAGAGGGGAATGATTTATATTTTTCTTTATTTTTAAAGTGGATCAAGGAGAAAAGACTGGGATAACCTGTGACTTAGCATTTATAGGCTGCTAGTCCTGGAAAATCACCTAGTGCACAGAAATCCAAGATTTGCCAACAGCGCCACATGATCAGAAATCCACGTGTATAAGCTATATCAGCATGTTTATGACATGACTACAGTGGTGAGTCAAGAGGGTCTATGCTTGGCTAAGGGGAATTAGATATGATTCAAACCTTAGTCAAACTATGGAAGCTATCTACATAGCTGTTTTTCTTTTTTCATTCTTTCTTTACAATATAATACTCTATTGATTTAGTTTCTATAATAAATTCTACTGAACTGCAATTATAATTACTGAACAATCCAACCTTGATGTCATGACACCTCTCAGCCTTCAGATACACAATCATAGCAGCAAACAAGTTCTTAGGCTCTACCTCTCTTATATTTGATCAATGCTTGGTAATTAGGAAAACCTTCTAGTTTTTGCTAGAAATCTCAGGAGATACACATACATGAATGGATACATGAATAAAATACAGATTTCTAATTACATGGCTGACTACTGGAAAATCTTAGACACCTCTCAATAAGATAATCTCTAGGGTCTCCTCTAAATAAAACATTTTGATACTAGCCCAGCCCCACCTTTTTAGAAATAAGGAATATGGAAACAGACCTGGAAACATATATATATATATATATGTATATCTCCGAAGTCTCCTGGTTTCCAGAGTTGTAAGCTACCCGTGATGTCAGGTCACCCCTTAATTTAGGAGGACAGAGGGGAAAATCTCCTAAAAGGGAGAGACTGGAGCTGCATGATGAAACTCACCCTGTTGAAAATCATCACTTCACTGTGGCAAGGTAGCAATAAAATCCCAGCTGCACAGAAAGCAGCAACAGGATGGCCCCCCAAACCAAACCACAACACACATACACACACAAGTGAAGACTCCTTCTATATTCAGTGTCAATGTAATTAGTTAACAAATCATCTGATGGTTATTTAACTCTAACTTGACCATTCAATGGCAATACAATGGGGAAATTTAGGCAGAGATGTTCTTAAATTGAAATAAAGCTTTTATTGTTTACTTTGTGCCAGGTTCCAAATATACACCATCTCACTTTATCTCCATAATGACCCTAAGAAGTAGGTGCTATTATTGTTATATGCGATTTACAAAAGACATGCATTTTACCAACTGAAAGTGACTTACTTACAAGTCTGGAATCAACATCTAGACAATACGACTTCAAATTCCTGAAATACTAAGACTCTTTCACCATTGTTACTTGATATGAGTTACTCCATCACCTAGTATCCAGGTTATCGCCTATTCTTTCAAAAAGCATCTCCTTAAAAATTAAGCCTTAAAACAAGAGCCTCCTTGATTTTCTTAACACCAAAACAATTTTGAAGAAAAGGCTTTTAAAATTTATCAGTCTTCTTTAATATGACCATTTGGCCAGTTATTTAGAGCTTGACACTTGGAAGAATTTAGCCCTTTGTAATTTTTAACAAATCCTATGAAAATATGACTAATTACTAGAGAATGGTCTCATTTAGTACAACTCAAATAGGTAGAGTAAAACGTATAGTAAATATCCTACAACTTGGGTTAAATTAAACATGGTGATAATGTCATCTACTCAAAAGTGTGATAACTATATAATAAAAATGCTGGGCATTTTGAAGTTCTATTTGGGAATCCTAAACTCCAGGTTGAGCAATAATTGAAACTAAGTTGTTACTTTACAAATGGCAGGTAGTACTTGATTTATAAGCTATGGGAGGGTAAAATGATACTTCAACTACAGGGAAAATTTCGAGAATCTTAAAATTAGTTTTAGTCTCAAAGACTACTATTTTACTAAAATGAAAATCTAAACTCTCAATCCTCTGAACTTTTCTGAGAACTTCAGAAATCTATCTTTATATATTCAAAAACTACCAATTACATTCTTCTGTAAGACAAATGCATTTAAATCATTGTATTTGTTTCTTTATTTATTCATCATTCAATAGATAATTATTGAGTGCACTGTTCTGGGTCCAAGGGGATACAGCTGTGAACAAGACCAAGCCCCTGCCTTCATAGTATTTACATTATACTTGGTGAAACACTAAACAAATGTAGCATAATAGTTGAGAGTTCAAGAGCCAAATAGCTTAAATGTCTGCTATAATATTCAAAACCTATGTGACCTTGCATAATTTACTTCTGTGTTAAGTAATTATAGTAGAGATAATAATTACCATCTATTGTTACATAGTAATTATTATATACAGGAAAAGGTTGTTGTAAAGATTAAATAAGTTAATACATGTAAAGAACTAAGAAGAGTGTTTGACACACATAAAAGCCCAAATAAATGTAAGCTATGATTAGGAAAATGAATATTTAAATATACTTTAATGTAGTGATTTACAGTGTATTTACAGGAAAACATTTTTCTATGTAGATAATGACTGTGAATTTAAAAAATTCAATCTCAGCATCTGTAAAATTATGCTAGGAATATAGCTTTGTACTTATCACACTGAAGAACTACATGGATCAAATATGAAAAACAGAGGAAAAATCTAAAATCTTACCTACAGAGTGAATGGGACATGTAATTCACTCTCAGGAGGCTTCCAAATTTGGAGAATGTTACAACTCAACACTATCTTTGGTAGTTTCTTCTCTAACAATATAAGCCTATTCCAAGCTCAAAACTGGTGAGAAAAATCTATGTGATTTTAAAGGAAAGTCAGATTATTTAGTCTAGCAACACAAATAAGCACCTGCTTCACAGCTAAAAAGAAATTAGGGTAAAACCTGGCTTTTTGCCTAAAAGGGTTTAAGATACTTCCTTCCCTTTGGGAATTCCTTCATATTTGTTCTCTTAAGAGTATGTGACTGTGAAATCTTTAGAGGGATTTTTGACAAACAGATCCCTACTTGCCCTGATCAGGAATAGAAGTGTTACTGGCAAATACAGAAACAGTTTATGTGATTTGGGCTCATAAATGGAATCTCTGTAAGCACAATAATTTAGGAGTATTCGTTTTTACTGTTTTGGTTAAGAAATTTTAAAATTGAGTAAAATATGTAAAATTAATACTGCAGGAGTGTTTATTATGACACAGAGGGAAGGATGTGTATTGAATCATTTTAATTCAATTATAAATGAAATATTTGCATTTAAAGCATTTCTCAAAAAGTGATGGAGTAATCTATTAAGGGTTTCCTATAGGGGATATCAGTCTAATGTTATGACACAAAGGTTAGTGTTGGCTATTTTCCCCTCTTCTTGAGTTGAAACATCCTAAAGCAGTATAAATAAAAATCTCCTTCTCAGGCTTCTGTAAAAGCAAACTGAACAAAGCCCCTCAAAATCAACATTTCAGGGTTGACAGTGATTCTGTACTATAAAAGTCAAGTTGTTTTGATTAAATTTACTGAAATCAACTACTTTTCCAATTCAATATTTTTTACTAAGCTAATAAAGTATGCAAGCTCATTTGGGAGGAGGGGATTGGAAAAGGGAGATACCTAGTTTTCATTTATATTATCATTTCCTTTATGCTTCTTTTGGACCATTTTAATATTTCCATTTTAAAAAGTAAAAGTATCAAAGTTTACTATATTTTCTTATGATTTTATTGTCGTGTAATTATTTCAAAATTGGAAGTCTATAAATAGCTACACTATGGTTCTGCCCTTTTCCCTAAGTGTATAAAAAAATAAAATATATGTCAGTTAAATGATTATTGTCTTTTGGTCAATCGTTTTTTTCCTTTCCTTTCGTATGTAATTTTAGAAATTCATAACGGTTTTTCGCTAGGTGTCAAAATAAAGATGTGGATGTAAAACATTTTAAAATGCACAGGGCAAACCGAATCCAGCAGCACATCAAAAAGCTTATCCACCACGATCAAGTGGGCTTCATCCCTGGGATGCAAGGCTGGTTCAACATACGCAAATCAATAAATGTAATCATATAAACAGAACCAAAGACAAAAACCACATGATTATCTCAATAGATGCAGAAAAGGCCATTGACAAAATTCAACAGCCCTTCATGCTAAAAACTCTCCATAAGCTAGATATTGATGGGACGTATCTCAAAATAATAAGAGCTATTTATGACAAACGCACAGCCAATATCATACTGAATGGGCAAAAACTGGAAGCATTCCCTGTG
>NW_016808463.1:107746-177439 GCF_001698545.2 Rhinopithecus bieti | reverse complement strand
AAGAACATTCCATGCTCATGGATAGGAAGAATCAATATCGTGAAAATGGCCATACTGCCCAAGGTAATTTATAGATTCAATGCCATCACCATCAAGCTACCAATGACTTTCTTCACAGAATTGGAAAAAACTACTTTAAAGTTTACATGGAACCAAAAAAAGAGCCCGCGTTATCAAGACAATCCTAAGCCAAAAGAACAAAGCTGGAGGCATCATGCTACCTGACTTCAAACTATACTACAAGGCTACAGTAACCAAAACAGCATGGTTGGTACCAAAACAGAGATATAGACCAATGGAACAGAACAGAGCCCTCAGAAATAATATCACACATCTACAACCATCTGATCCTTGATAAGCCTGACAAAAACAAGAAATTGGGAAAGGATTCCCTATTTAATAAATGGTGCTGGGTAAACTGGCTAGCCATATGTAGAAAGCTGAAACTGGATCCCTTCCTTACACCTTAAACAAAAATTAATTCAAGATGGATTAAAGACTCAAATGTTACACGTAAAACCATAAAAAATCCTAGAAGAACACCTAGGCAATACCACTCAGGCGTGGGCAAGGACTTCATGACTAAAACACCAAAAGCAATGGCAACAAAAGCCAAAATTGACAAATGCGATCTAATTAAACTAAAGAGCTTCTCTACAGCAAAAGAAACTTCTATCAGAGTGAACAGGCAACCTACAGAATGGGAGAAAATTTTTACAATCTACGCACCTGACAAAGGGCTAATATCTAGAATCTACAAAGAACAAATTTACAAGAAAAAAACCCCATCGAAAAGTGGGTGAAGGATATGAATGGACACTTCTCAAAAGAACACATTTATGCAGCCAAAAGACATATGAAAAAATGCTCATCATCACTGGCCATCAGAAAAATGCAAATCAAAACCACAATGAGATACCATCTCACACCAGTTAGAATGGCGATCATTAAAGTCAGGAAACAACAGGTGCTGGAGAGGATGTGGAGAAATAGAAACACTTCTACACTGCTGGTGGGACTGTAAACTAGTTCAACCATTGTGGAAGACAGTGTGGTGATTCCTCAAGGATCTAGAACTAGAAATACCACTTGACCCAGCAATCCCATTACTGGGTATATACCCAAAGGATTATAAATCATGCTGCTATAAAGACACATGCACACGTATGTTTGTTGAGGCACTATTCACGATAGCAAAGACTTGGAACCAACCCAAATGCCCATCAATGACAGACTGGATTAAGAAAATGTGGCACATATACACCATGGAATACTATACATCCATAAAAAAGGATGAGTTCATGTCCTTTGTAGGGACATGGATGAAGTTGTAAACCCTCATTCTAAGCAAACTATTGCAAGGATAGAAAACCGAACACCACATGTTCTCACTCATAGGTGGGAATTGAACAATGAGAACACTTGGACACAGAGTGGGGAACACTACATACTGGGGCCTGTCGTGGGTTGGGGGTTGGGGGGAGGGATAGCATTAGGAGATATACCTAATGTAAATGACGAGTTAATGGATGCAGCACACCAACATGGCACATGTATACATATGTAACAAAACTGCACATTGTACACATGTACCCTAGAACTTAAGGCATAATAAAAAAAATAAAAAAATAAATGCACAGGAAACAAAAGCACAAGAAACAGAAACACAGTATAAAAACAAACCTATCTCCTGTGGACACACCACCACTACTTGATACCTGTAATGCTAATTGCTCAACTAGGTAATCAGTTCCTACTGTTGGTTGGAATTATTTCTCTAGATATTTTGGAGGACTAGTTCCCCCCAAGAATAATTCAGTTGTCACTTAACAATCTCCTTTTTTTTGAGACGGAGTCTTGCTCTGTCGCCCAGGCTGGAGTGCAGTGACACGATCTCGGCTCACTGCAACTTCCGCCTCCAGGGTTCAAGCCATTCTCCTGCCTCAGCCTCCCCAGTAGCTGGGATTACAGGCACGCACCACCATGTCCAGCTAATATTTTTTGTATTTTTAGTAGAGATGGGGTTTCACCATGTCAGCCAGGATGATCTCAATCTCTTGACCTCATGATCCGACTGCCTCGGCCTCCCAAAGTGCTGGGATTACAGGCTTGAGCCACTGCGCCCGGCCCACTTAACAATCTCTTGATGGTAATATCAAAATCACATGACAACTGTATAGACATGGTTTTTCAGCTTACTTAAAAGCAGCCACTCTCTTAACTACAGTTTCTTCATTTAAAAATGGGGAAACAGGAAAACCAAGAATGATTACACAATCTGAGAGTTTTGTTTCATTATTTTAAAGCAGAGGCCTCAGTGCCATCCCATAATGAGGGAATTCTAATTGTCTGCATAACTCTAATACAAGAAGGAGGTAGAAAATGAAACTTTGGAAACAATGGCATGTTTCTGAACCTTTATCCAACACCATTTCCATTGTGGGAACCACAAAAAGGATGATAAATTAATAAAAGAAATAGGGGCCAAATAAAATCTCAAAAGAGATAAAAAGAGGAAGCCAAACAACCACAACAAAAATTGATAATACTCAGGATGAGAATAATTTTCTTCCCTAACCCAGTGATCTCTGACTTATCTCTCCCAGTAACTGAAGACTTAAAAATCATTTGCACTCTGCTAACATCAGACTTTGCAAACTCGCCTTTGAATAAAAGGTGTCAATGTATATTTGTCACTATGTTTAAATTGCCAAACCAAGATTTGGTTCTTTGGTTACAGTTATATTTCTATAAGCCCTTAAAGTTTTAATTAGCAGTGATTAAAATCAGGTGTATATTGTGGAATTCCTGGAACTCCAAGAAATCAGATTTCTAAGTTATATAATAATTTCTATTACTAAACAAGCCTAATTTTGTAAAGTACATATGTGCACATTTTCTAGGCACATTCAAGCTGCTCAGTGAGTTTTCTTCCTTACAAAATTATCTATTCCCTCTAGGTGCATTCTGTACACTGGCAATAACTAAAATAACACTACTCTTAATTTTGAAAATGTTTACCATGAAACTAGGAGTAGCCACTTAGCCTAAAAGGGTAAAAGTCCTTTAAAAAAATACCAATAGAAAACATAACTGAGATTTTAGATGAATTTAGTCATACTCCAAGCAAAATCATTCCAGATGATAGAATACAACTTTTATTTAATGTTAGTTGTTAATTTTATTTTCCAAGATTAGCATTATGGGATGCTGGTACTATATGTATTTTGGTTGTTTCGAGGTACACCACATTGTAAATAAGTAATAAACACCAATAAATCATGCTCCCAGATACTATGTTGCTGTTGACACAGATCTGTATCCCCGTTGATTTTGTAAGGAACTATGTTAAAGGGAATTCCATCTAGGTCTTAGCTAGTTAACTGACTACTATGTTATTAGTTTATGCACCATTACCCTAATTTTTATTTTACATTTGATATTTCAACATTTTAAATGTCTTTATCCTAACGGATACTATTTCCCTACTCTTATTTAATAAGTAAAATTTAAAATATTCCATAAACTTGTAATGCTCAGTTGTTAAAAGGCTCCTTAGGATTATATTATTTATATCTTTTAAACTTTCATGATATTTTAGACAAATTTTAATAAAAGGATCTATGCCACTCTTTAACAAAATTTAAAGTATACATTTACATTCTAAGCACTTTGCTAGATGCTGGCAACACAATAGAATTCTGACATATTTTAATTAGTTTTACAATGTGAAATTGTCAAAATTATCAATTTTTCAAATTTATGTTGAGGATCCTAAAATTATACTCATGTAGATACCTATTTCTGTAGACTTTAAACTCATGTTCTTATAGTTGCCTAACCTTTACCGTCCCACAAGAAAGGGACAACTGTATGAACTATATAAAATCTACAGAAAATCTTTATTTTTATTTGCCTTTATCCAGCAATGATTTTCTACATGGAGTCACTACTAGTAAATTTCCCATCTTCCTTCAACCTGCCTTTACAAAGAACATGGTAATCTAGGGCTAGAGGCATGGAAGAGGGAACAAAGAATAGTTAAGAAAATAGTAGTAACAGCTACCAAGTATTGTATTCTTAACTAAGTGCCAGGAACTTATCCATTTTCTCAGTTACTTCATAAGATACATGTTATTTTCATATCACATGAGAAAATGAAGTTCAGAATGATTAAATGACTTGTTTAAAGGTATACAACTAGTGCAAAGTAGAACTGGGATTTGAATCCAGGTCTGTGTGTTCCCCAAGTCTATGCTTAGATGCTGTATTAGATAAACACAAATGATCTCCCCTTTCCATTGATGTTTAGTAAAAAAGAGGGAATGAGCAAGTATGGCCTAGGAGTACTCTATTCTCTGGATGTAGATGAAGGAAGCTTTTTGTTTTTTAATCATCTACTCTTTGCCAGGTATTATTTGTGGTGTCCTTTACCTCAACAGCCCAATGGTTGTGGGTGGTATGATCCCATAGTGTTAAGCAGAAAAGCCAGGCCTCAAACCCAAGTCTCCAATCCTATGCCTTATCATTGTCTTCTACTACCCCAGGCAGTGATATAGTGAGAGTAGCAAGTGGCTATGAAATCTCCTGCCAGGATAGGACCAATGCAGTGCTGCAAGATCAGCAAGCATCACTGCCCTGAATGTTTCCAACTGGTTGTTCTAATTGTGCAGTTTTAGAATAAGGTTGTCCTTCCATGAAATTAATTGTCCTTATCAGTGACCTAAGACAAGGGTTGGCTTTCTAACTGCCAAAAAGTCAGGAGAAGCTGTACATAGAAAAAATGTAAATATGAAACAGATTCTATAATAATAATGTGATTCAAACCTACCTGCAAAAACCTTGGGAGAAGATGGTTTGACTCAATGCCAACATATATGTGCAGCAATTCCAGGAGAGAAACGGACTGGCAAAGTCGCATCACAAGTCCAATAGCATAAAAAGTGTCAACCATTGAATCTGTGTCCCATGGGTTAAAAATGCAGATATAGTAAGTAAAACTGGATTATAACCCAAATTTATGCAGCACTTTGAAATCAAATGGAGAGTATTCACTTCCTTTTTCATTGTATATGTGAAAAATTCCTTAAGTAGCTACTAAATTATTAAGAATACAATGCACACCAAAAAAGCACCCCATACTGTAGTGTATTTTAATTGCTTCTGTTACAAAAGAAGTAGAAACTTGAGAAGGATTTCATGGGCAAACGTACATGTAGCATTTATTCCCCACTTCTAAGATTATAAAGCGATTCCCACATAAGAGTAACCTCCTAGAATCTAGACCACCTCAAGTGTAGATAGAAGCAAACTTGTTAAAGACACTGTGCTCACAGCTCCTCCACTGACAAGGAAATGACAAAAATGAGAAAAAATATGATTTCAGAGAAACTTTATGGAAATGACACTAATAATGCCATGATATCAAATAACATATGTATCTAGGATTTTGTTTCTATACATATTTGGTTAGTGCTTTTCTGGATTTTGTTAAACACTGGAACTTGGGCCTCCGATCAGGACGTTTGGGGTCTGCATTGCAGAGGGTTCAAATGAAATGCTGTGCACTTAGAGGGAGCTGAAATGGAAGGGAAACAAATGTTCCTCTACATAGGATAAATGTGTTGCTTTAAGTTTTAAAATGAAATCCTGCCATGTTTAGAAACTCGTAGGGAAGATTTTGCTCTCTTTACTGCCCAGTGGTAATTCACACAATGATAATTTATTGAGCACTAAGGATTTCTCTTCTCAGCAGCCCCACGAGATGGACACTATTATCATCATCCCCATTTCAGAGATGGTTCCCGAAGCACACAGTCCATGCTCTTATCCACTGCTCTGCATTCGCTGTACCAGAGCACTAGGAATTACACAGCTCTGTGAAGGAAGAAGGTAGCAGGTATAACATGTTCAGGGTTTCAGGTTTCTGTTGAGCTACTTACGTAATGTATACATTGATTCAAAAATTATACCGAATCCACACTTGGTTGTTTTCAGTCTGTCTCCTGAATGAATCAGTTGTGTTTCTTTAATAATAAGTAGCTTCTACAATTATAATGGCAGGGTAATAATTGAGAAAGAAATGTGCCGAGCCAGGCACGGTGGCTCACACCCATAATCCCAGCACTCTGGGAGCCCGAGGTGGGTGGATCACCTGAGGTCAGGAGTTCAGCCTGGCTAACGTGGTGAAACCCCATGTCTACTGAAAATACAAAAATTAGCCGGGCATGGTGGCAGGCACCTGTAATCCCAGCTACTCAGGAAGCTGAAGCAGGAGAATTACTTGAACCTGGGAGACAGAGGTTGTAGTGAGGTGACATCATACCATTGCACTCCAGGCTGGACAAGAGGGAAACTCCATCTCAAAAAAAAAAAGAAAAGAAAAGAAAAGAAAAGAAAAAGAAATACTCGCTAAGGCAACTTTTCTCACTGGAAAGGCGAGGCAGCGTAAGAAGAGTCCATGGCTTGTGTTGCAAATGACATGTAATATGCCTACACTGCCTCAGCAAACCTCAAAGGGCAAGAAGTGATGGCTTTTTAATAAAAATATAAAAGAAGTTTTCCCATCACCTGTGTTTTCCTCTGCTTGAAAACTCTCAACATTTGTAGTTGAAACTCAAGCTTTAGGTTATATCTTTGGAGGGCCTTAACAAAGGTGAGAATATATCTGTAGATTTTCAGTAAGAAAAAGTAACATAAAATAGCTATGGGACCTTGCAAGTAGAATAACTTCTTATGATACACACATCTGAAATGATGAGCACAGCATGACTTTTCCCAGCTACATTCTAAACATTTGTTTTTAGCTGAAGCCAGCAGTTGCTTAGATTGTCAAGTCACTCAACAGTTGTAAACTGTGATGACACTTACCCATGTGCGGATGGAACATGAAAAGAATGTTATTTTGATAGTCATTTAGTCACCCAACAGTGACTTTACTTTTCAGGAAACTAGAGGAAGTTTATGACTTGAACCATTAATGCTGACTACTATGTAAGTGGTTAGCCATCTACAGTGTGTGTCATTTACATATAACTTCTTCAAGGGACCAAATAGAGGCCTGGGGAACATAAAATTTGTATTTCACTTACTAGTAGTCTCCAGTTACCTCAAACCTGGGGAATAATACAAACACTGGAAGAATTTGATTCATTCCTGATTTCTCTGCATAAAATGTTATGCTGAGATTTCCTCAAAACACAAGAAATCTGCTAAGGTTTGGTGCAGAATGGAAAAGGAACAATGAAATGATGCCACCCCAGTGCCATCCATCTCTGTTTTCAGGCAAACTGCCTACTCAGAGGGAAGCCAAATCCCTTTCCCTTACATATCCCACCTTCCCCCTTCTCCAAGAAGGTTTTGCAATAAACATGGTTGCTGAAAAATAAACATTTTAGAGAAGGATATTAGGTTGAGATGTATAGAAATTTAAGCAGGATGAGGCGAAAACAAGAATTAAAAGTTAAAATAAAAAAACTGTTTTGGAGTTTTACCTTTTCCAAATGAAAAGAATCTGACTGTCATATTTGTAAATATCCAAGAGTGGCCACAGAACTGGATTAAGTAATAGATGAAAAGATAGGCATTCTTCCTATACCTAGAAATACAGGAAAATACCATTAAACACTTCTTTTATAATCATCCTTTCATCACTGTACACATGTCCTTTAATGTACTGGCCAACCTGAGAAAGCAAAAGAAAACTGTTCCATATCAGTCCTTTATTGGGTTATCCCCAAGTGCATATCAGATTTTGAAGGGAGCCATAGCCTACGCTACCTGCTAAAGTAAGTACAGATGCTTCTTCACTTACGATGAAGTTACGTCCTGATACATCCCATCAGCTGAAAATATTGTAAACTGAAAATATCATAAGTTGAAAATGCATGTAATACAGCTGACCTACAGAACATCACAGCTCAGCCTAGTCTACCTTAAACTTGCTCAGAACACCTACATTAGCTTACAATTGGGCGGAATCATCTGGCAACACAGTGCACTGTGGAGTACTGCTTGTTTACCTTCCTGATCATGCGGCCAACCGGGAGCTGTGGCCCAATGCTGCGGCCCAGCATCATGAAAGAGTATCATACCCTCACATCGCTAGCCTGGGGAAAGATTAAAAATCAAAATTTGAAGTACGGTTTCTAATGAATACATATCATTTTCACACCATCACAAAGTTTAAAAAAATGTGAGTCATGGACCATCTGTAGAGTGAGTTTGCTTAAAACCAAATATAGTGCTTTTTCAAAATCTGCTTTCATCTTTGATAAAGTTCTAACCTTGCTGCTCACCAAGGAATAAAAGAAACCACTGCGAAGGCGGCTTTGAATATTCTTTAAAAAAAAAAAAAAAAAAAACCAGCTGGGTGCAGTGGCTCACACATGTAATCCCAACACTTTGGCAGGCCAAGGCGGGTTGGATCACTTGAGGCCAGAAGTTCAAGACCAGCCTGGCCAACGTGGCAAAAACTCATATCTACAAAAATAAAAAAAGAAAAAAGCAGGATGTGGTGGCATATGCCTGTAATCCCAGCTTACCTAGCTACTCAGGAGGCTGAGGCAAGACAATCACTTGAACCCGGGAGGCAGAAGCTGCAGTGAGCTGAGATAGTGCCACTGCACTCCAGCCTGGGCAACAGAGCAAGACTCTGTCTCAAAAATAAATAAAAAATTAAACAACAACAAAAAATCCATGTGTGCAGAGGGGTTGACGTGTCACTATGTGTTCCAGTAGCTCAGCTTGCTAAGTGCGAAACTTGAGACACAAGTGTTTTAGTTCTGAAGGCGGGTAGGGATGGGAGCAATCCAAATGTTGGATAATTCAGTAACTGGACACACCTGACTTTTGAACACATTATGTGACTGGGGTTAGTATTAACATCTTGCCACTGCCTATTAATATTTTGCAAGGGTAGATAGTTTCCTTCATCAGATACACATAGAAAGCAATTTAGTTGCTCATACCAGAAAAGGGAAGTCAAGTTTGGTTTAACAATGTGTTGTGAGTTGCTGGGGAGATGACTAAGAGAAGATTGACAGATACATGGTTTGAGGGAGTTAGGAAAAAGCACTGTTTGAAATGTTCCCTGGGTGTTCAGAAGAGTGACGGGAGTGGCCCTGCCAGTGTGGTCAAGATTTACTCCTCCTTGGAGATGTAAAACCTCCGAGAAACAAGGAAAATAAGCTGGGAGACAGAATGATTTTATCTGGGGACATCCCCCATAAGGCAGGAACTGCTAAAGAGTTTGGGAAGAGGAAATCCTCCTTCAGCTTGTATCAGGATCACCTGGTCTGTGGGTTAAACATATACACCCCCCCAAGCCCTACCGCTATATGACTGAATCTGTTCCCCCCCGCAACAGGGCCCTGAAATCCATACTTGTGATAAGTGTTTCCACCGCTGTTAGATCTAAAAATCACCCCGCAACTCTGCATCTGAGAAAGTCAAGAGAAGGGCCCCTGGTGAGGGAGGGAAGTACTGGCAGAGGGCTCACAAGGCCAGGGGTAGCCATGCAGCCTGTCCTTCCCATTTCTTCATCTGTAAAATGGAGAAAATAACAGAGCCTGCTTCCTAGGGTGGTCAAGAGGGGTAAGTAAGCAAATACCTGCACGAGCTCCAAGGGGTGCCTGGGCACGGTAGCGCTGTGCCTTCCTGGTCGGTGCCGCCCGCCCGCCCGCCGCAGAGGGGAGCTCCCGCCCCCAGGCCTTCCACCCAGGCCCCCTCCCCTCGGGATTCGGCCGAGCGCCCTACCTGGGCTGCAGCCAGGCGGGCAGCGCCAAGGGCCCCATGGGCCGCCGCCGCCAGGGCTTCCAACGCCGTCCGGGAAGGAGCACCGGGGAGGAGGCAGGGGCGGCCCTGCGGCTGGGCGCGGAAGGGCGGGGCCTCTCCACACTCAGCAGTTTACAAAAAGAAAAAGCCCGAGGTCGTGCGTCGGGGAAGAGATGAAAACGAAGTTCCTGAAGTTTCTGCAGCGCTGCTAGAGCGCGTCAGGGCGAAAGGCTGGGAGGCGGCTTGCGTTCCCGGAGGGCTTACCAAGCTCTAATTACAGGTTCCTAATCGTTGTGTTGAGAACCCGTTGCAAGCCTTGTGGAAATTAATGCATCTGGGCGATTTCCGGGGCCTCCGAACTCGCTGAAGCCCATCCCCAAGCCTCCCGAGATGTGTGGATTCCAGGGTGGCCTCCGCTCAACGCCCACCTGTGAGCCAGGTTCAGACACGAAGCTTGTTCCGGGCGCGGTGGCTAATGCCTGTAATCCCAGCACTTTGGGAGACCGAGGCGGGAAGATCGCTTGAGCCCAGGAGTTCGAGACCAGCCTGGGCAACATAGCGAAAACGCGTCTCTACTAAATATATAAAAATTATTCGGGCATGGTGACGTGGGCCTGTGGTCCCAGCTACTCCGGAGGCTGAGGTGGGAGGATCGCTTGAGCCTGGGAGGTAGAGGCTGCAATGAGCCAAGATCGGGCGACTACACTCCAGCCTGGGTGACAGAGCGAGACCCTGTCTCAAAAATAAATAAAAATAAAACGAAGTTTGTAGCACACCTCCCCAAAACTTCTTCAGCTAGGGGCCTGATTCCTCTTCTATCAGGCCTCCCTGCCCTCTAATCTCCCTTGGGTCCTCACTGGTGCCTGCAAATCTTTATTCACGTTGTGTTAATTTCTCTAACCTATGCCCAGCACTACTAAAACCTCTTCGTGATCTCTCAGGCTTATGGCATCACTGTCTCCGTACTCAGATGACCCAACCTCCTGCTTTGCTAATAAGATCCAGCCCATCTTCCAGCTCCTCTGCCCAGAAAAGGAAACGTTAAAACAAAAACAGAGAAACATCTAAGAGGGCACTTGCAAGTAAGTGGGACAATGGCGCCTGGTTTTGGAGTTGGAAGTTAGCGCTCCCATTTTTACCAAAAGGGAAGTTGAGGCATTTAAAAAATGTTAAGTCACTTACCACAGGTCACACAACTGATAAAATGGCAGTATCAGAACTTCAAGGTTGGGGGGATTTCTTGTTTGTTTCCCATTAGGCCATGGCTTCCTTTTTTCATAGTCCATTCCATTCAGTATGCCTACCTCTCACCTCTACATCTCTGCATCTTCTCTCATACCCTGCCGTCAGTCAGAGGTTAACCCCACCCTTGTGTTTACCAGTCCCTTCTCAGAATCACTCCATCAGTAGTTAGACATTGCCATTTCCTGCATCATCATCTCCTCCTTTCCATTGGCTTTCACTGCAGTTTAGGGACATAGACAACTCTCTCTTACCATATAATTAAACATTTTATTCTTTCTGTTTCTCTCTCAATGGAATCTTCTCATAATTCCCTGCCTGCCTTTTATAATCAAGTGCTTCTTTCATTTCCTACCATCTTCCTGTTCCATAATACCTTACAGTTTGACTCTCCTGACACTGCTCCATCAGGGATTATGTTTATTTTTCCCCAAATTCCCATCCTGTATCACCTTGCGGGATGAGGCCCCACAGTCCTTGCTTTTAGAGAACATTTGATCCAAAGGGTAAACTGGTGGCTAACCCATTATCAGTGTTGTCTCTGCTCAGGTTACGCAACAAGAGAGAAAGTAAAGACCCAGATGGCCTGGAGTGGGGCAGGAGGGAGAAGGTGGAAAGCCTGCCCAGAAGAATTGATCCTTTATCACCAAACACAGCCCCTGCATCCACATGCTCACTGACAGGTCTGCTGCGTTTTACCAATTCTGCCTGTCTTCCATTTACCCCTGAAGTTCTACATATTCTGCGTCTCTTGCCTTATGTCCTTTCTGTCTCTCTGGATGGGTCTTCTTCTCCTGCTGAATTTCCTCAAAAGTCTTCCCTTAGTCACCATCTATTTGTCACCATGTTATCTCTCAGCACAGACAACCACACATGGCTTTATCTCCATGTGGACAACTTTTGACTATTATTTTCAGCCCTTTCTTCTTTTATGAACACTATCTCTGGCCTATGAATAGCTTTTGGATATTTCCTCATGAAAGTCCTATCATTTGGACTATCTTTTGAATAGGAACGTCTTCCAATTCAACCTATTTAAAATAAGCACACTATCTCTCTTCCTAAATCATTGTGTTATTTCCCACAGAAAGACCACCATTTTTCTAGCCACTTGGTTTTAAAATTGGGGAGTCATCATTAAGCACCCCCATCCAATCAAATTCAATTGATCCCATCCTTTCCAGATCTCCTACTGATCAGTAGTGTTCTGTGTCCATTCTTTATTTTCCAGTACCTGGGTGAGGAGTAATTGGCCTCCCTCATCCCTCACATCCTTTCTTTACATCATAACTCAGTTGACTTTCCTGGAGCATCTTGGGTTATATCTTTCTGCTGCCCTTTTTAGTTGTCAAATAAAGAACAAGCCAGTCAATCAAAAAATAAAAAAAAAAATCCTTTCAAATCAAGCTGTTAGCTGATTCTACGTTATTTCCCAAGGAAAGAGTACAAAAAGAGCTTAGAAGAGAACATTTTGGATGAAAAGTGAAATTCTCCCTTTCCCCTGGTCAGTTCCCAGTCCTTCCCACATCCTGCCAGCATTACCAAGATGGCCTCCCCCAGCCTCCCTGCCTCCTATCTCTTTCCTCCTTCTACACAGACTGCCATCGATTAGTTAAGGATGGCAAAAATATTTCTTGAAACACAGTTCTGATGTAGCCATTCTCCTGATCTAAATCCTTTGCTGACTCCCTGTTGCCTGCTACAGTGTATCTCTTCTTGCCCCCAAACCTGTCACATGCTGACATCTCCTACCATCCTATCCCCTTACCAAAAATCACAGCAACTTGCTGTTCCATGACCACACCAGGCATTCTCAGGCCAATGCGCCTCTGTGAAAAATTTCCCCTATAACTTTTCTATTCTACCTCCTCCCCTTATCAAAGCCCAGTATTTACCTGTCAAAATTCTATTCTTTAAAAGCCTTCCCAGATGTTCCCTCTGGGAGCCACAGAGGCTAATGTATGTCTGTCATGACATTTATCTTAGGGTATTGTTGTTGTCAAGGTACTTGACTATTAAACTAGATTATAGATTCTCAGAAGCTTCTCTTTCACTAACAGTGAGAATTTGACAACTTTTAACCTTTAAAAATGAAGTTTCTTTTGCCCAAAGCACATAGTTATTAGAAGGATCAAATAAGAAAATATATAGATGAAAATAAGCCCCTAGTACAGTGCTTGGCATAGTAGGTATCCATAAACATGTCGGATGAATGAATTAAATCCAGTATGAGTTTTCTGGAGTTTTCCATAATTTTAACCAAAACAAAACGTTCAGTGATAGTTCCATTACTGAACTATGTATATTCAACTTCCAGTTATCCATTGGTACCGAAGTCAGAGTCCAAGATAATAACTGAATTAATATATTCTAATCTTTAGAAGAAATTTTAAAATTATTTGAACATGTCAATTTTGTTTTCCTTGGGCAAATGTTTCAATTTGTTTTCATTCCAAAGAGCACCAACTGGGAGGCTAAAACCTTGAAATATATTTCATGGCAGTAACAGACTGGCTACAAAAGAAATTCTTTTAAAAATTTTCAGCACCTTTGAGTTTTCAGAGGTCACGCCTCTCCCTGCTATAAAAATTCTCAAAGAAAACACAGGATAAAACTCTTTGTGACCTTGGGTTAGGCAGAGATTTCTTAGGTATTTCATAGATACTTCTTAGAAGCCTTCTTAGATAGCTAAGCAAGCATTTCTTAGTTACTTCAAGCCTTCAAAAGACACTTTCAAGTGAGTGAAGAGAAGCTATATAGCAGAAGAAAATATTTGAAAATCACACAACTAATAAAGAATGGGTGTGCAAATATATACAGAACTCTCAAAACTCAATAATTGGAAGACAATAAACCCCCCAAAAATAGGCGAAGTATATTATAAAGAGAAATGTAGGGTTTTTTTGTTTAGAATAACTTTTATTATTACTTATGATATAACATCCTATACTTTTCAAGGGAAAAGTAAACAATACAAAACAAAATTTGTCAATAAAAAGAAACGCAATATCCTCCAGGGCAGACTCTTTGATTTGTTGCCCTTCTCCCCAAGGCACCTTAGCATATGACATTTATACAACCTGTAGTTGGTGAAGACTGGGTCTCAGACCTGTACACATAGGCCCCTGGGTTGTCTTTTGGTTCATGATAGCTTCTTGAGGGGCTTGCTTGCACTGGTGTCTGTACACTAGATGTATCCTCACTCAATGTGTTAATAGTAACCTAGGCCCACTTACTACCGATTAAAGACCCCCCATCACTTCCTGTCTTCTGTCTTTCCCTTGACAGTCTTCTTTTCCATCCCCAGGCCTCTGTTCGTTCTTCATTCTCTCTGCATCTCCTCATCCCCCTGGCAGTTCATTAGGAAACTTCTGTGCAGGCACTGCCTTCTCTCTCCCACATTGTGCCCTGAATTTGGTGCTGCCCTAAGTGCTCACAGGTTTCCCTGCATCTGCCTGAGAAAGGACACTAAACCTATGGCGTGTGATTCTTCCTCTTGACTTAGGATATTTCTATTACCACATCTCTGTTTTTATAGCAGGACTGGGGTAGATGAGGCTAGCAAGGCACCTAGGGTACGGACTTTGAGGAGGAGCTCCCATTCAAGCTTGCAGTACCGAGAGGGGATGCCTGCTTAAATTTTGCAACTTAGGCATCTCCTGTTCTCACTAAGTCCCTGCCCTGATTTGTGGTTTTGGTTTAGTCCTGGGGTGGGGAGCTGGGGAGAAGGAATAGGGGCTTTGCTATGTAGATCTTTCCATTCTATATGTTTTTTTAAAATTCTACATTCCATTTTTCCATGCTTCCCTTTTTAGAATCTCTTTCCTCCTATCCTAGAAGCCTTGCTACTAATTCCCTAGGCAGGTGTGTCTTCCTGTATTTTCATATCCTAGGTTTTTGTTCCCTGTGGCTTATTGTAAAACTCAGTCCACAGCTCTCTAAGCTTTGCTATCCTAAGAAAAGTCCTTTGGGGGAACTGAGAAATTCCTCTTACTCAAAACCATTGCTTCACTGGGGACTGCAAGAGCCCACTTTGAAAGGTAAAAACCCAGCATGAACCCATTTCATTCCTTTACATTCTTCCTCCCACAAGCCAAATTTCCTGAGGCAGAAAGGATGATTCTGGCAGGCTAGGAAGGTCATGCAAAGAAATGCAAAAAGAAAATCATTTTACGGTCATCCCTTGGTATCCATGGGGGATTGGTTCCAGGACAAGCTACGTGACCCACTCCAAGATACCACAGTCCAGGATTCTCAAGTCCCTTATAGAAGATGACATAATTGCATATAACCTACACACATTCTCCCATATGCTTTCAATCTAGATTACTTGTAATATTGAATACCATGTACATGTTATATAAATAGTTGTGATATATTTTTTAATTTGTATTTTTTCCCAAGTATTTTCCATCTGCAGTTACAGAACTCCCGGATATGGAGAGCCAACTGTAATATGTTTAAAAACTGTTATTCCTGTTATATGTAGTTCAAGTTTTATTTAAATTCACAATTTTCATTTCTATATATTCTTGTTCAACATCATTGTCTATGATTACTGAGAATGACTTTTCTTAGGTTAACTCACTTTATAAACTGCTTAGCGGAATCACTCAGAGAAAACCAACTGGTATGCTAATTCTTTAGAGTTTAGTTTTTTGGTAATGGGAACATTATTTGGGTTGTAGATATAAATAGTTTCAAAAGAAGATAACTTTTATAGTATCTCAGATACAATCATTTGTGTTATATTCTGGTCATTATTAAAGGCAGCATTGCTTTTTGGTAGTCTAAGGTAAGAGGTTTTTTGAAATGAATGAGCCTGTAAGAATTTAAGAGTTTGTAATTGTTTGATATACACAGAGTCAAGAAGCAAATGGCAACTTTTTTTTTTTTTTTTTCCTAGTAGAGACCGAGTCTTACTATGTTGCTCAGGCTGGTCTTGAACTCCTGGTCTCAAGCAATCCTCCCACCTCAGCCTCCTGAGTAACTGGGATTACAGGCATGAGTCACTATGACTGGCCCCTGCAACATCTTTTGTAATCTATTTTTGAATAAGGAAAGTTAAAAAACAAAGAGGTAACATTAAAAGACATGATCTAAGCATTTAAAATTAATTTGTCTAAAAGTTATTGAAAGCCAGGCATTGCTGCTTATGCCTGTAATCCCAGCAACTGTGGAGGCTGAGGTGGGAGGATTGCTTGAGCCCTGGAGTTCAAGACCAACCTCTTTAGAAAGAAAAAAAAGTTATCAACTCACTGGATGTTTAAGTAGATGAACATAGCTCATATTATATACTTATATAAACTTAACAATGCTAGGAAATGCTGGTCCCAATAAAAATATGACCAGAAAAAATTCTTCCTTGAATAATGGGTTTCTGAGATCAAGAAAAAAGATTTACTCCTCAGACTCTTTTATTCCATATTGCCTCCTAAATGTTGGCTATTCTCTCAATTCAGAGGGATTAGATAAGAAGATCATAAAGATTTTTATGATCTGGTTCTAATACTCTAAAATGCCATGATTCATTCAATTTCTCAAATATACACTTTCTATAAAAGCTGTTCCTAGAAAAGCCATCAGCTGTAAATGTTGTTAATGTTTGTACTTCTTCATTCATGCTTTGGTTTTACATTTTCACTCTGCTGTTTGTGTATACTTTCCACAGAATTGTTTATCAAAAATATTGTGTAAGACCTGGGCCCTTATTGGATGTTTGGGAGATAATAAATGTAAAGGCAAAAAGACCTGGCTTCCATCCTTAAGAAGATTACAGTTTAATAAAAGGCCAGATATTTTTATTAAATTATTCTCAGAGGCAGAAATAAACAGTTACAGGAAGCAAGGAATTTTCAGTCAGGAGACCTATTCGAGAGACCTGGGTTCAAGTGTAGCTTTCACTTCTCTGTGATGCTGGACAAGTATTAAAGCCTCTCTTGAGCCCCAGCTCCTCTATTTTTAAAGTGAAAGTAATGCTGTTACAGACCCTATTCTACTTCCCATGTGAGAACTAACTGAGGTAACTGTCAGAGTTCAAATGATATGGAGGCCAAGGTCCTGGCAAGCCCAGCAAACAACCTGCCTGAAGCAAGTTTGAAGGTAGAGCCCTGGATGCTGCCTGTCAAATTATGTGGAGCCCCGTAGAAGACAGAAAAGTAGGGGTCAAGCCATGGTAGACAAAGGAATTATCATCACAAATGAAATTCAAGAGCTTAGACCTCAATACATTTTCTGTATTGAGAAGGAGTCATATTATAGAAGAGGAGGTAATGAGCAGATCAGATCAGGGGCAGCACGACAAAGGAAAGAGACGAGATGGATTCAGAAATGGAGGCTTCTGTAATGAATCAAAAAGTCAAGGCTGAACCCAGATAGGAATATCTGGGCTGGTTTTCTAACTAAGGATTGACTAGGCAAAAGCAGGAAGAGGAGGCAGAGAGATGTCATAGGCAAAGTATGCCTGTATTTGCCTATTAGGCAGATAGAAAACTGGTTTCACTGTCTCTGGCTAGGTGTGTTGAAGGTAGATAGAGACTGGATCTCCGTAGGGTGTATCAGAGGATGGCTAGATAGCTAGATAGCATCTCTACACATTAGATACCAGGGTCAAGGGAAGAGAAAGAAAACTTCCCCTGTTTAACACTAGTAGTGGGCTACTTAAGCTTGGCCTACTCAATGCAGGTTAACCCTGCTTTGAGATTTAGTCAGTTAATTTTTAAGGTTTATTAGCTCAATATAACTACATTTAAATGTCCACTCTTCAAGATTGTAATGGTTTCTTATCTCCTCATTAGGATTAATCTTTACTGCATATAAAACTTTTAAGACCACAGTGCAGATGGTTACTTGTTTTACATTGCTCATATAAAGTTGTATTCTCTATAGCTGGAGATTGCTTTAGTGGTGTCTACTGTATTGTCTGAGAGGACAAATCCATAGATGTGCTGGCCTCAGCCCCTGGGAAGCAGCAGGCATCCTCTCAGACCAGCCTGATGAGCAGCTAAGGCATTGAATAGAGGGCCAGTAGAATTTAGTTAAGGAAGAACAGAAAAGAACTGCAAAATAGGTGCCCAAATCAGAGAGCAGCCAGGTAAGGAAGCCATCAGGAGACAGAGATTTAGAAGAAAATGGGACTAGTTCTGTTGAATCCTGATTGATGATCTTGTTGGCTCAGACTTGCCTTTATGTGATGGGATAATCTCCTCTCACTTTTCCAAAAGGCTCTAGATATGGGCTTTAATCAAAAAAATTTTTTTTGATAAATCCTTCCTCTATAAAAGCCATAACCAGTTAAAAAAAAATAGAATTATAAATTCCATTCACAATACTAACAAAACTGTAAGATCCCTAGAAATAAAGAAGATACTGAATAAAAGATTATTATCTGAGAAACGGCTTTTACACCTAGTTAATCCATCTGGAGGAAAGTAAATTTGGAAAGTTACCACACGCCACATAAAATTAAAGAATTACAGGTAAAGACAAAGGCAATAAAACATTTTATAAAATTTAGATGATTATTTGGACAACCTATGTGTTAGAAAGAGCTGTTCAACCAAGTTAGGATTATAGATTTTTTAATGCAAAAGAATAGGCAAAGAAGATAAATAAGCAATTCACAGAAAAGATAATACAAAATTTTTTTTTTTTTTTTTGAAACAGAGTCTTACTCTGTTGCCCAGGCTGAGTGCCGTGGCACGATCTCAGCTCACTGCAACCTCTGCCTCCTGGGTTCAAATGATTCTCCTGCCTCAGCCTCCCAAGTAGCTGGAATTACAGGCACATACCACCACACCTGGCTAATTTTTGTATTTTTAGTAGAGATGGGGTTTCACCATGTTTGTCAGGCTGATCTCAAACTCCTGACCTCAAGTGATCCGCTCACCTTGGCTTCCCAAAATGCTGGGATAATAGGCGTGAGCCATGGTGCCCAGCCAAGAATCCAAATTTATGTTAAATATATGGAAAGATGCTTGACTCTTTAATAGTCAAGGAAATAAACATTGAAGTAACAATAGCATATTTTAGATCCATCAGGTTGGCAAAAAATTTAAGAAGCTGTAACACTTCCTGCTAATAGGGACAAAATGAGTTAGTGCCAATCCAGCGCATTTGGTGAAATTTCTGCTATGTATTCCTGAAAGAGGAAAACAAGATATGACCAGGTAGAGTATATGCATCAGACCATCCCATCCCATTTTTATAAAACACTGATTTACACACCACAAGAAATATACACAAACAGTTGCAAGATGGTCCTTAGTCACAAAATAAATATCACGGTTTCATATACTATTGACAGTAGGCCATCTTCAGGGAATAAGTTGGCCCATTTAATGTTTTTTCCTTTTCAAATTTAGCATCATTTCCATATAGTAAAATGTAAAAATCTTGAATATAAAATTCAATAAGTTTTGCAAAAAACCGTATACCCAAGATAACTCACTCCTCATGAATATATAGAACATTTCCGTTGCCCCAGAAAGTTCTTTCATGTCTTCTCAGTTGACTGGTTCCTGTCTCATGTCCCTTCCTTGTGACTTATTTCTATCACTACAGATTTGTTTTGTCTGTTCTAAAACCTATAAGTGGGCTCATTATGTACTCTTTCATATTTGGCTTTTGTTGAGCATAATGTTTTTGAGATTCCTTCAAGCTGCTGCATGTATCAGTGGTTCATTTTCTTGGTGAGTAGTATTCCATTTTATGAATATAGCACAATTTGTTTCTCCATTCTCTTGATAGACAGTTGGATTGTTCTCAATTTGAAAATATTATGAAGAAAGCTAGTGACATCCTTGTACAAGTCTACTTGTAGAAATTTGTTTTCATTTCTCTTAGGTAAATATTTAGGAATGGAATTGTTGGATTATAGGGTGTGTGTATATGTGTGTGTGTGTGTGTGTGTGTGTGTGTGTGTATATATATTATATATATATAGTATTTAATAAGAAACTGCCAAATAGTTTTCCCGAGTAATCGAATCACTTACATACCCACTAGTGATGAATGAGAGTTCCATGTCCTTGGTAATTTATGTAGTCAGTGTTTTTAATTTTAGCCATTCTGTGGGTACATAATAGTATACAATTGCAATTTTAATTTCATTTCCCTGGTGAAGGATGTTAAGTGCAGTTTCATGTGCTTATTTAACCATTTATATATGTTCTTTTGTGCAGTGTCTCTTCAAGTGTTTTCTCCATTTTATAGGGTTGCATGTCTTATTGATTGAAATATAGGAATTTGTATAATATGAATACAAGGCCTTTGTCAGATGTATGTATTGTGCATATATTATAATATACAACTATTCAGTTTTTAACTCAGATTCTGACAGATTCATTTTCTTAATGGTGTCTTTTGATGAACAGAAGTTTTAATTTTGATAAAGTTTGATTTTTCTTAATGATTAGCATTTTCTGTGTCATCTCTAAGAAATATTTACCTACCCTAAGATTGACAAAAATATTTGCCTGTTTTTTTCTTTTAGAGGACAATTTGGATATTGACCTTGTATTCTGCTAAAATTCTACTAGTTCTAGTACTTAATTTTGTTAAATTCCTTAGAATGAGGTTATGCCATCTGTGAATAAAGTTAGTTTTATTTCTTTCTTCCAGATCTTTATGCCTTTTATTTCTTTTACATGCTTATTACGCTGGCTACAGTCCAAATAAAATGCTGAATAAAAGTAGTAAGAGTGGACATCCTTGCCTTATTTCTGTTCCTAGGGAGAAATCATTAAGTCTTTTTCTTCATTAAGTATGAGGTTAGCAATTGATGTCTTGTAGATATTCTGTTAGATTAAGGAGATTTTCCTCTATTCTTAGTTTGCTGAGAGTTTTTTGTTTTTAATCAGGACTAGGTATGGAATTTCATCAAAGGACTTTTCTGCATCTGTTGAGATTGTATTTGTTAATGTGATGAAGCAAGCTTGCATTACTGGGTCGAGCCTCACACTTAGTCAAGATGTGTCATCATTTTCATGTGTTGATAGATTTGTTTGCCAGTATATTAGGCTTGAAGTCTACTTTGTTTGATACTAATAGTTACTCTAAATTTTTCTTATGACAAGTGACTGCATGTTATATCTCATCCCATTCCTTTACTTTTAGCCTTTTTCTAACATTTTGCCTGTGTCTCTTATAAACAGCACACAGCTGGGTTTTATTTTTTTAAATCTAGTTGCCAATCTCTGCCTTTTAATTATTTAGTTTATACTTAAGGCAATTATTGCTATGATTGGGTTAATATCTACCATTTTGCTATTTATTTTCTATTTGCCTTAATTTTTTTCCCTCCTTGCCTGACATTTTTGGAATTATCAAGTATTTTTGGGAATCCCATTTTGTTTCCTCTATTGGCTTTTTAGCTATAAGTTTGATTCTTTTAGTGATCTCTCTAGGAATTATCAGATGTATCATAATCATACACTGAATATTATAGCACATCACATACGCTATAGTGTAAGAAACTTACAACAAAATTCCATTTGTTCACTTTCATAATTTCTGCTATTTCTATATTCTGTCATACATTTTGCTTCTGCATATAAGTCCCACAATACATTTTATTTTGTTTTAGAAAGTCAATTGCCTTTTATATAAATTTTTAAATAGGAGGAAATCTTTACCCCCATGTGTACCTTTTCTGAAATTCTTCATTCTGTCACATAGATTCTCTTTTCATCTCATACCATTTCTGTATTTTGTTATCCTTTTAAAAATATTGGGTTTTGTGCTAGCAGGCAGTTGATTTACTGGCAGGCAGCTTGATCCTGTCCAAGCTTGTTTTTGCTTAGGGCAGATCTAGAGCAGCCATTAGCCTAGGGTTAGAGTAGCCCTTCTAAAACATGACCTGTCTCAGGTCTTAACTAAATAAGCAGGGTCTTCAGTAAAGTCTTTCTTCTCTGGCTGATTGGAACTGCCACACCTTTTTCTGTGGAAAAGCTTCTGGAGTCTCTGTTTGGCTCTCAGCTTCTAGTAGCTGCTGTCAGCCAGGCATTGCAGATCCCTGCCTTGTGATTGTATAGGTTAGCATTTGGCAAAAGACACAAGGGGACACCTATGAAGACATCTGGAGATCCCTCACTGTATGGCTGTTTCTAACAGCACACTTCTAGCCTCTTCAGCCTCCTTAAACTCCAATATTTGTTTTCTCTCTCCAGCGAGACTACTGCTTTCCAATAGGAATTCACTTCCCTGTGCCATGACTTGGAAAGTTCCCCTAGGCAGAAAGCTGGTGTTACCCTTCTCTCAGGGACCACAGCCATGGACTCTTTCTTGTCCAGTGCCTGAAAGATTTATAGAGTTGATTTATTGTTAAGTTCTATCATCATTTAAAGTGTGATACCAATTATTCTATCCAGTCCAGAATCATTATACAGGTGAACTCTCTAGATAACTGACACTTAAACTTCAATCACGGGAATCTTAAAAAAGTAAAGATTTCTTATAGAAGTTGTAAAATATAGTATACATTTTTCTGATTTTCAAAATGAAACACTAATACTATTTACTCCTTTATCAAGAACTTAGTCACAGTTATAAATAAACCTTATTCTGCATGGATCCCCTCAAGAGCTCATGAAATGGGAACTTAACATTTATGAACCGTTACTATATTTTGTGTAGGACCCACATCCATGTGAGTGTTGTTCCCTGTCTCTCTTCATTCCCCCTACCTTTTCCCACCATTTGACCTTTGGAAAACTAAATTATTCCTGTCTTAGTTTATGCATAGCATAAAAATAAATCTATAAGTTATAATTATTTGGTGCATTCCAATGCTTAATATACCTGATTTTTGCTTTATCCCTTTAGAATCATCTCCTCTATTGTTACAGATTAAGAATCATTGAATGTTTCCATTTTATTTTCTGTATTATAATGGATGGTATACTTCTGTCCATTTTCAAAGGAAATTTAGATTGTTTTCAACTCTTTAACTTACTTTTCCACCCAATTCAAACCCACATTGTCACATACCAATTTCATGCCAAGTGAGGTGCTAAGTGCTGGCATTTCAAGGATGGAGAGGAGTGTTGTGACTCCCTACAAAATGGAAAATCATGAAAACAGCTTCCTTGGTGTGTTTCTTACATAAAAACTTAGGGCTGATTTGCTGTTCTGTTTATATTCATATCAGAGCCCTTTCAAGGCCCCACAGAACTTAGGGCTGCTTATGAATGATACCAGGTTGGATATTTTATCAGATATCAACATTTCTTCCTTTTAATTTCTTTTACTGTTATTTTTTCCAATACAATTAATTTAACTTTTGTAGACCTTGTGATCCAGGCAGGTATGATGAAATGAACCTGAGCCTAATTTTTTTATTGCTTCAATTCTTACGTAAAAATAATTAGACTGCTTTGCAATTGTAATGCCCTTCATGTAAAGGTTTGTTCATATTTAACAGAGACTAGGCTGTGTATGAGTGAAAGTTTGCAAATTTTGCTGTAATTCTGGCTTGGGATAGGGCTCAAAGAAAATCATTTACTCATGTGAAGCCAATTTGCCTCATCTGTAAAATGAGGTAAGTAGTCTGACTTTGATAGAAACTGATCAAGAGCAAATAGTAATCATTATAATGCCAGTTATAGCTAAATAGATTGAGGGTTGACTCTTGCTAGTCACTATTCTGAACACTTTATGTGGATTAACTAATTTGTTCCTCCAGCAAAGCTGCAATGGGAGTACTATTTATTGTTTCCATTTTACAGATAAGGAAACTGGAACACAATTTGAGTTACCCAGGGTTAGCACTGATAGCAAATGGTAAAGCTAGTATTTTAACTCAGGCCTACTCAAATGATTGAACAGTGCTTTCACATATGTACTGTTTTACAAATGCTGAATTAAAATTTGCTTCAGAACTCTAGAAGGCAGTTATTAACTAAACAGAATGTTTGGCTTGTCTTTACACTAATCTAAAATTCCAGTCTGTGTCCCATAGGATGTTCCCCCCTGCAACTTAATTATATCTGAAGCTATTCAGATACCCATCCATCACCACTTCATTTTCCGTGGCAGCTGTCAGCCATAGGGGAAGATCTTCATATTAAAGCAATTGAATCTATCATCCTTAAGGCAGGTTAAGATGCAACTAAAGGCTCTTTCCCTTATCTGTGCCTTCTGCTCCAGCTGTTGCCTTATCTCTGTCTTTCCATTTACAGCCAAGCATGGCATGCTTTTCAGACCTCATCTTCCTGGCTTTTCTGCCAGTTGTTAACCACTTCCTGCTTTTGAGCCCTCAGTGCTCTACTGCTGTCCACTACCCTATCTGCTTCTCCCTCTTGGGTCCTCATTTTCATTTCAGGCTTTCCATTTGCCATAACCTGTACTGATTGTATGTGTGCCTCCTTACCACCCTTCCAGCTTTCTGAGTACGGGAACCTTTGCATCCTCACCCCCACCCAGCACGATACTAGGTGCAGAGCAGCCTCATGAACTGGGGTTTAATGTTGTTTGAAACAGTTACTATTGAGAATGCTGTCAGGTAACCTCATAACGACTCCTTGGGGATGCTAAAGAATCCTGTTCCAGGAAAATTGTGGATATTACTATCAAAGTTGTTCTCCACATTTGGGAAGCTATGCATGTTTGAAGACCCAGCAAAAGAATGCTGTGGAGAGTAAGTGATTAAATTTGCTTACGAAATAAAGACAGGATATTATCATGAGAGAGGGTGAGGGAAGGATGCCAAGGAATGCACAGGAGAGGGATGTGTCCTCACCTTCTTGGCTCTGCTCTTCCTGAACTAAGGTTCCTTCTCTGTTAGAGAAGGAATGTCTTCAAGAGTTTCTTTGAACATTAGAAATTTTCTAATAGGAAAATTGTTAGCTCACCTAGAAGGATACTGTGTTGAAGATCTTTGGTGATTAGGCAATTAGCTTGTTTGGCTTTGATTTGAGAGATACCTTCAAGATGTTTGTGATTTCATCAAGGTACAAACTTGAGTTGTACACACAGGCTGAGAGGCTGAGTGCAGGGCTGTGTAAGCCTAGCTTCCCGAGCTCAGTGTACAGGCCTCTAAATGGGCTTGGTAGTGCTGGATGGACCTGCCCTTTATATGTATATGGGAAAATATACACAACACCAGTGTTGGGGTGTTGTAGAGATCTTGAGGATGCAGTCCTCACAGGTGTTACAGCATAATTTAGAAGAAGATAACATTGATGGATGATAAACTGAGGAGAAAAATCTTTAAGATGATAACTAAGCCATAATGATTTATTGTCAAAAATGTTAAAGTCTTTTTAAAAACAATATGAATATAATGATCAAGTTAGAGGTAGTGCCTAAGAGGCCTTGAGTGAGGTACTCATTCATCCCTTTAAGCCCTAGTCTCGTTGTCTGTGAAGTATTTGTTCTAACTTCACAGCATTGTGGTGGGGAAGAAGTCATATTTTGTTTGGTGTGTTAGAGTTCTTCCAGGAAACAATAGGACATGTAGAGAAATACATGGGAAGGGGCTGGTTAGGGGGAAATTCTCACTTAATTATGGAGGCTGAGAAGTCTGGTGATAGGCTGTCTGTAGGCTGGAGAACCAGGGAAGCCAAGGGTGTGGTTCTTCCAAGCCTGAACCTCTGAGCCAGGCAAGTCAATGATGCAACTCTCAATCCGAGGCCAGAGAGCTGCGGGGCTGGGAGACTGCTGGTGTGACTCCCAGAGTCCAAAAGCTGGAGAACCTGGAGTTCCGATTTCCAACAGCAGGAGAAAAAAGGTGTCCCAGCTCTGGAAGAGAGAACAAGAATTTGCCCTTCCTCCACCTTTTTGTTCCATCTGGGGACCCAGCTGATTGGATGGTGCCTGTCTACATTGAGGGCAGATCTTTCCCACTGTCTGCAGACTCACATACCAGTCTCCTCTGAAAAACACCCTCACAGACACACCTGGGGCAGCCCAAGCATTCTAATCAAATGCCAAACCACCTGGTTCCCTTTTCAACAGAAGTGCTCACTGAAGCATTGAGGGTGATTAATGCAATGATTGAGAGTAAATAATCCTTTACCAGCTATCCGGGTATCCCTTGATTAAGTCAAGTTGACACCCCAAATCACGCATCACTCTGTGTGTCTGTGTGTGTGTGTGTGTGTGTGTGTGTGTGTGTGTGTGGTGGTAGCATGGTGCTTGGCTCATTGTAGCTAAAATTTAATACATTATTTATTAAACTATATAATCTGCAAGGATGGCACACTCACTTTGGTGCCAAAATATTTTTGCTGCTAATCAATAGAAATTGACATGTTAACTTTTTCTTAATAAAACAGGTATCACCTCATCCTCATAGTAGTTACAGTAGAACAAAATTGTCCTTCTTAATAAACCAGTAACTTGCTACTTAAATAAATATGTCGCAGTAGATTAGGCTTTGTTATGGTTTAAAATATTTAAGTGGCAAATAATGCGATAAGTTTCTTGAATTATCTTTAAATGTACTTTTTGGTAGGAGATTTAATTAAAATGTATTTTGGTAGTAGATTTCACATTTTATTTAACATTTTCCCAAGTACTTTTATATGCTGTATCTCACTTGATCTTCCTAATGAGTAGGAAAGGTAAATATTATTAGTCTAGTTTCAGACTTAAGAAAACTGGAGCCTCACAGGGATTGACTGTCTAGTCACATAATATATAGCTGTCCATACCTGGTGCATACTGCAAGCCAGATTTTCTGACCCAAGTCATGTACTCATTACTTCTCACACTGCCTCTCCTTGTTGTAGTTATCAAACACTGGATTCAAAACTAAGGAACTTAAGTATTAGGTTGGTACAAAAGTAATCGCAGTTGGACCATGAATTTTAAATTGTTACAGCTAGGCTCAAACACATCTTTATTAATCAAAATAGGAACCATTACAATCAACACATTTTTGCCAGTGAAAATAAGTTTATTCATGTAGCTTAAAAATCCATGCTTCAGGATTTGGCAAACTCTTGGAAAGCATTTTCTGCATCCTGTTGCTTGTGGAAGCGTTTTGCCTACAAAAAGTTGTTGAGATGCTCGAAGAAATGGTAGTCGGTTGGCAAGAAGTCAGGTGAATATGACGGATGACGCAAAACTTCTTAGTCCAATTCACTCAACTTTTGAAGCGCTGGTTGTGGGACATGTGTTCACGTGTTGTTGTGAAGAATTGGGCCCTTTCTGTTGACCCGTGCCAGCTGCAGGCACTGCAGTTTTTGGTGCATCTCACTGATTTGCTGAGCATACTTCTCAGATGTAATGGTTTCACTGGGATTCAGAAAGCTGTAGTGGATCAGATGGGCAGCAGACCACCAAACAGCGACTTTTTTTGGTGCAAATTTGGCTTTGGGAAGTGCTTTGAAGCTTCTTCTGGGTCAGCCACTGATCTGATTGTTGCTAGTTGTCATATACAACCCACTTTTCATTGCATGTTACAATCCAGTTGAGAAATGGTTCATTGTTGTTGCATAGAATAAGAAGATGACACTTCAAAATGATGATTTTTAAAAATTTTTGGTCAGCTCATGAGGCACCCACTTATTGAACCCTGTGACCTTTCCGGTTTGCTTCAGATGGTGAATGACTGTAGAATGGCTGACATTGAGTTCTTCGGCAACTTCTTGTGTAGTTGTAAGAGGATCAGCTTCAATGAGTGCTCTCAATTTGTCGTCAGCTTCCCATGACTGGCCACTACGCTCCTCACCTTCAAGGTTCTCCTCCCTTTTGCAAAACTTCTTGAACCACCACTGCACTACATTCATTAGCAGTTCCTGGGTCAAATGCATTATCGATGTTGCAAACACCACTGCTTTACGACCCATTTTGTACTTGAATAAGAAAATTGCTTGAACTTGATTTTTGTCCAACATCATTTTCGTAATCTAAAATAAACATAAAATAAACAATGAGTAGTAAATCATTAGCAAAAACACTAGAGTGAGAAATGCCCATTAAAATGATGTATAACATAACCACATTTATTTAAGAATGTATTCCTATATCAAATGGCAAATTCCAACAATGCAGAAACCGCAATTACTTTTGCACTCACCTAATATATTTAAGCACATGCTCCTGGATTTTGATTAGCTCTCTTAATTATACGGGAAAAACTTCTGAAATACTGTGCATTCTTTGCTATGCAATATTTAACTATGAATTTCTGACTATTGCTATGGATGCATTTATATTTTTGTGAAAATTAATTTCTAGGGTATGTATCCTCAGTTACCATAGGTAAAATTTGAAAATACTTTCTGAAACATTTTAAAAAATCAAGTTATTGTCACTTTTACTACTGTGTTTTATTACAGCCTAATTCTTAAATATTATAAATTATATATGGCATATATTTTTTATTAAACTTACTGAGAAACAAAAGCTTTTGAAGATTTTGAAAACTCTATGAGATGTTTCTGAAGGCCTCTAGCAAAGAAAACATTTGAAATGTGGAAACACTAAAAGATCGCACATTAAAAAAATTGATTCCTGCCAGGAGTACCATCTCCCCGTAGGTGGGCTTTTCTTAGAAATGCTCTTTTTCTCTTCATTCAAAACAAGGTCAAGAAGATGTGTCTTCTTTTGCAGTGCAGTGAGAAAGATCAGCAAATTAAAAAAAGAAAACCTGACTGTGGGAATATGGAAGACTATGGGACTGTGGGAGAATGTCGTGATCCATGCAAGCTCACTGCTGGTCCTGAGGTGGGTTGGGTCAGTATGTGGTCGCTAAGCTGTGTGACTATATTTGTTTTCTAGGGAGCTGGGTGGCTTAAAACAACAGAACTTCTTTGTCTTCCAGTTCCAGAGGCCAGAAGTCCCAAAGCAAGGTGTTGGCAGAGCCACAGTCTCTCTGAAGACTTTATCAGGTGATCTTCCTTGCTTCTGCCTAGCTTCTAATGGCTCATGGCAGCCCTTGGTGTCACTTCATTTATACATGCTTCATTCCAATTTCTGCCTGTGGCTTCACATGGCATTCTCCTCTGTGTGTCTGCATCCAGATTTCCCTTTTCTTATAAGAACCTCAGTCATTAGACTAAGGTATACCCTAATCCAGCATGACTTCATTTTAACTTGATTATATTTGCAAATACCTTTTTTCTAAATAAGGTACCCGGGGTTAGGACTTTAACATATCTTTTTTGGGGACAGAATTCAACCCCCAACATTGACAGAGCAGAAAGAAAATGTGACCAGTTCTATTCACCATGCTGCCAAGTGACCATGGGTGAAACCCCTGGAATCCTGGATACTCAAAAGGTGTTCTCCAGACCAGCAGTATCAAACATTACCTGAGCCTTAATTCAATATACAGAATTTCAAGCCCCATTCCAGATGTACTGAATCAGAACCTGTACGTTAACAAGATCCCCAGGTGATTTGTATCCACATCAAATTGGGCTGAGCACCGCCTAAGAACAGAAGTTCACAAAGTGTGGGTTTCACCTGTGATAAAAGAAAAACTTCAGCTGAATTAAATTTAAAGGAGTTTAATTGAGCAATGAACTATTTGTGAGTCGGGCAGCCCCCAGAATCACAGCAGATTCGCAGAGACTCCAGTGCAGCCATGTGGTGGAAGAAGACTTACAGACAAAAAAAAAGGAATTGACATACAGAAACTGGCAGTGAGGTACAGAAACAGGTGGATTGGTTACAGGGTGGTGTTTGCCTTATTTGAACACAGTCTGAACACTCAGCAGTCTATGAGTGATTGAAGTATGGCCACTGGGATTGGCCAGGACTCAGTTATTGTTATAGATGCATTGAAAAAGTTTTTCGTTTAGGGCAGGCGTTTTCATTTCTGGCTTCACAGAACTCTGCATGACTAGGCCTCACCCCTGGAAATTCTGGAGATCTAGATCTTTTGGAAGCTCTACAGTGGGTTCTAATGCATAGCCATAGTGAGACCCCTTTGCCTTAGGGAGAAATAATTGATGGTTAAATTAACTTACTCCTAAGTTAGGTTTTCAATTTTGTCTATTAAGCTAGGTTACAGTTATCCACAAGAAGCCAAATATACAAGTCCTTCTCAGGCCATATTTGGTTTCCTTTAACACCTGTGAGCTTGTTAGAAATGCAAAGTCAGGGCTGGGAGCGGTGGCTCATACCTATAATCTCAGCACTTTGGGGGTCCGAGGTTGGCAGATCACCTGAGGTCAGGAGTTCAAGACCAGCTTGGCCAAGATGGTGAAACCCTTCTCTACTAAAAATACATAAATAGCCAGGCACAGTAGCATGCACCTGTAATCCTAGCTATTCAGGAGGCTGTGGCAGGAGAATCACTTGAACCCAGGAGGCAAAGGTTGCAGTGAGCCAAGATCATGCCACAGCACTCTAGCCCTGATGACAGAGCGAGAGTCTATCTCAAAAAAAAAAAAAAAAAAAAAAGGCAAAGTCATGGGTTCTCTCCCATTTTGGTAACCCAGAATCTCTGGGCATAGGCTCCAGGAAACTTGTGCAACAAACTCCCCAGGTAGTTCTTACACACTTAAATTTTTGAACCGCTGATATGGTTTGAATTTGTGTCCCTGCCCACATCTCATGTGGAATTGGAGAAGGGGCCTGGTAGTTGGTGATTGGATCATGGGGGATCTCCCCTTGCTCTTCTCATCATAGTGAGTGAGCTCTCGTGAGACCTGATATTTTACAAGTGTGTAACTTCTCCTTTCTCTCTCTTTCTCTCCTGCCACCATGTGAAGAAGGTCCTTGCTTCCGCTTCACCTTATGCCATGATTCCAAGTTTCCTGAGGCCTCCCAGTCATGCTTCCTGTTAAGCCTGTGGAACTGTGAGTCAATTAAACTTCTTTTCTTCATAACCGCCCAGCCTCAGGTAGCTATTTATAGCAATATGAAAATGGGCTAATACAACCACTGATGTGAAGAAAAAACTCCAGAACTATCACAGAAAGGCAGGTGGCAAAGAGAAACACTTGCCCGAGCATAGGTGTGGAAGGCATCACACATAAGGAACTATGAGGAGAAGCCAATCCGGCACAGGGTAAGTGGGACGCCATTGCTCAAGTCCAGAAAATTCATGTCATGGTATTTGGGCACAGAGGCAATGGAGGTCAGAGAATACCTCAGATGATGGGGAAATAGTTCGTGGTTGTAAAAAATGGACACCAAGTACGGGACCCACAATTGCCATTTGAGAAGAATTTTTTTCATTTAGGGAAGGGGTTTTCATTTCTGGCTTCACAGAACTCTGCATGTCTGGACCTCACCTCTGGAAATTCTGGAGATCTAGACATTTTGGAAACTCCACAGTGGGTTCTAATGCATAGCCCTCTTGGGACCCCTTTACCTCAGGGAGAAGGAATTAATTGATGATTAAATTAAGCCATAGATGTTTGATGCAGAATATAAATTGCTCTATAGTAGACTGTACATGTCCATGTAATGTGTCTATAGTAGCTGTTTAGTAAGCCTCAGAGAGCAACTGTAGTGGGGATTTTTGGTTCTATTAATTCTTTATTTCCCAAAGTCCAAATTAAAGAATCCTTTCCTGAGGCCCAGAGGCCCTAAAAACATGATAGATCCACTCAATCATCCTGTCATAATTTGCTGATGATACAGACTATCCTTTACTAAGGCAGCCGGATCAATAGTCATACAACAGGGATGTAGGCTCGCTGGGCATGGCCATCCATTTGTTATGTGTATGCTGTATGGTAGATGCACCTGATAGTGATAACTTAAGCACACCCTGAGAATGCCCTGTATGGCAGATGCACCTGAATATGTGTTTGGAGTTCTGAGCTAAGGAATCCAGGAATGGCTAATCTGAAAATTCATTCCTTGTCTATGAGGAGCATCTAAATCCCTGGCCTGTCCTGTGGAACATGGGCAATACAGGGCAACGAGGCCATTTGTTTTGGGTTAAATGAAGATTGCCAGGTAGAGGCTGTTACGGGGAGAGTGCTAAGTGAAAATGCTATATAAACTGCGTGTTTTTCTCTGGCCAGCCTGCCACTACTGGGTCATCCCTGTATGTAAGTTTCCTGCTAATAAAACCCTATGTCTCTGGGAACAGAAAAACAAATAGACAAACAAACACACAAAAACCAACCCCCAAACCCCTATGTCTTGTTTTCTGGCTCTGGGTTTCTTCTTTGGCATCATGAACCTACTCCCATCCCTACTGATGTTAATAGGGGTCTGGTATGACGTATGTATGTGTGTGTGTACATATGCATAACTGAACAAAGTAGACAAAAATGCCTGTCTTCATGGAGCTTATGTTCAATTGGGAGAAGATAGGCAGTAAACAAATAATTAGAATTTATTTTTTTATCAGATGGAAATAAAGCAGGCACACAGGATAAACAGTGATGGGGTGTAGAGGGTTATAGTTATATAAAGTGATCAGGGATTGCTTGAGTGCCATTCTAGACTAAGTAATTTGAGACATGCTATATTATGGACATTGTGTTTTACATCAAGAAGGAACCAAGACAGATTCAAGAAGTTGCCTTCTCCTATGTCCTCCTTTTCACCCAAGAATCCTTGGGAATCCAGAACTGGGCTGTCCAGTGTGATAGCCACCAGTCCATGTGCTACTTAAATTTAAATTAATAAAATTAAATAAAACTTCAAAATCAATTTCTCAGTCACACTAGCTGTACTTCTAGTGCTTAAAAGCCACAGGCCTAATGTCTACTATATTGGACAGCAAAGAGAACCTTTCCATTATTGCAGAAAGTCCTGTTGGTTAGAGCTGCTCTTGAATGAAGTGGGACAGTATCTTAGACAAGGAAAATGGCTTAACAATCGGCACAATGACCTTGTTTCAACTGCTGATTAAAGGAGTTCCCTTCTTTAAGGAAATACATGTGACTAAGATTTAATGAAACATAACATAGAAAATAAGTAGCAACATTTTAGAAATATTTCTTTCTAAAAGGAGTTATTGTAGAGTTTAAAAAATAATGATGTTAATTAGTACATTTAATTTCAACCTCACCCAGAGAAATGTACATGCCCAATTGTAAACTGTAAATAATTAGTTTACAATTTGACAATTGTTATTTATGAACTATTTGTAAATAATTGGTTTCTTGTGCAAAGGAAGGTATCTTGTTAGCTAAGCAATCATTTTGTTCCTCATTCAGTCACTCACCAGCGAAGAGAATCTTTTCACTGTTTTTAAAACTGAAGTTAGTTGTCAATTCCACCTAGAAACATGAAAATAAAAACAAAAACACAGAATAAATTGATACTGAGAATGTAGTCCCAAGCTTCACAGAGACTTGAAGACAATACTAAGTAAACCATGTTGATAATTTATGATTGTTAGTGGACTTAGGTGGGGGATTGAAGTGGGGAGGAGATAACAGGAAGTCTGAGAACAGGGAGGGGCCTCTTCTAGGGTGTCTCTACTTAGTGTGAGAGAGAAGGCTTTTAGGAGTGCATCTTGATAATTTCTGCCTCATCTTTCTCCCTGCTGGGGTCTGAATGTGTCCTCCCAAAATTCGTATCTTAAAATCTTAACCCCTAAAGTGATAGTATTAGTGGTAGGTGTCAAAGTGCTAGCAGCCCTCACTCTCCGCGTCTCCTCGGCCTCAGCATCCACTCTGGCGGCACTTGAGGGTGCCTTCAGCATGCCGCGGCACCGTGGGATCCCCTCTCTGGGCTGGCTGAGGCCAGAGGCCCCTCCTTCTGCTTGCCGGGAGGTGTAGGGGGAGAGGCCCGGGCGGGAACCAGGGCTGAGCGCGCTGCGCTCGCGGGCCAGTGTGAGTTCCGGCGGGCGAGGGCTTGGCTGGCCCCGCACAGGGAGCGGCTGGCCGGCACCACCGGCCCAGGGCAGTGACGGGCTTAGCACCCTGGCCAGCAGCTGCGCCGGGTCCCCCAGCAGTGCCGGTCTTCCGGCACTGCACGCACATTCTCACTGGGTTTGGCTGCCTCCTGGCGGGGCAGGGCTCGGGACCTGCAGCCCGCCAAATCTGAGCTCCTCCCCCTGCGGTGGGCTCCCGCGGGACCAGAGCCTCCCCGATGGGTGCCGTCCCCTGCTCCGTGGGGCCGGGTCCCATTGACAGCCCAAGGGCTGAAGAGTGCAGGCCAGGCGCGGCTCAGGACGGGAGGGCAGGCAAGCACCTGGCTGCAGGATCCACTGGCGTGCAACGCCACGGCTCGGGCCTCGCTGAACGGATGGCGCGGCACTTTGAGGAGAACTTTTATGTCTACGCTGGGAGATTGTAAAATATACCAATCAGCACTCTGTGTCTAGCTCCATGGTTTGGGTGAATACACTAAATCGGTTATCTGGTATCTAGCTTAAACCTAGTGGAGGAGACTTGGAGGAGCAGCACTCTGTGACTCTGTGTCTAGCTCAAGGATTGTAAATGCATGAATCAGCACTCTGTGTCTAGCTCGGGGTTTGTAAATACACCAATCAGCACTCTGTGTCTAGTTCAGGGTTGTGAATACACCAATTGGTACTCCGTATGTAGCTAACCTAGTGGAGACTTGGAGGATTAGCACTCTGTGACTCTGTGTCTGGCTCAAGGATTGTAAAGGTACCAATCAATACTCTGTCAAATTGGACCAATCAGCTCTCTGTAAAATGGACCAATCAGCAGGATGTGGGTGGAGCCAGATAAGGGAATAAAAGCAGGCTGCCTGAGCCAGCAGTGGCAACCCATTCAGTTCCCCTTCCACGGTGTGGAAGCTTGGTTCTTTCGCTCTTTGCAATAAATCTTGCTGCTGCTCACTCTTTGGGTCCACGCTGCTTTTATGAGCTGTAACAGTCACAGCGAAGGTCTGCAGCTTCACTCCTGAAGCCAGTGAGACCACGAACCAACCGGGAACAATGAACAGCTCCAGACGTGCTGCCTTTAAGAGCTGTAACACTCACCGCAAAGATCTGCAGCTTCACTCCTGACAGCGAGACCACGAACCCATCAGAAGGAAGAAGCTCCAGACACATCTGAACGTCTGAAGGAACAAACTCCGGACACCCCATCTTTAAGAACTGTAACACTCACCACGAGGGTCTGCAGCTTCATTCTTAAAGTCAGTGAGACCAAGAACCCACCAATTCCAGACATATTGGGAGGTGGGGCCTCTTGGGAGGTGATTAAGTCATGAGGGTGGAGCCTTCATGAATGGGATTAGTGCCCTTATGAAAAAGACCAAAGGGAATTTGTTTGCTCTTTTCACCACATGAGGAGGTAGTGAAAAGACAGCTGTCTATGAGTCAGAAAGCCAGCCTTCACCAGATGCGGAATCTGCTCGCACCTTCCTCTTGGACTTTCCAGCCCTTCAGAACTGTGAGAAATTTCTGTTGTTTATAAGCTACCCCATTTATGATAATTTGTTATAGCAGTCCGAACTAAGACACTCCTTTTCCCTCTGTTTTCCATATCTGCCATCACCTTTATCCCATGCCTTTCTTTATTCTCATTCTTCTAGGAAACCACATAAAACATCCAGAATTTCAAATGGGCATGCTGAGGATGGGGATGGTTCCAGGTAGAAGACTTGTTCCCGCTTCCCTAGCTCAAGTTTAGGATTTATTGAGAACAGAAACTGCCAAGTTTTTAATCATAGTCACAATCTTCTTTATTAGGCTGATAGTCCTATCATCTGTCTGCATTTAAAAGATAGCCTTTCCAAGCAGGGCACAGTGGCTCATGCCTGTAATCCCAGCATTTTGGGAGGCTGAGGTGGGCAGATTACCTGAGGTCAGGAGTTTGAGACCAGCCTGGCTAACATGGTGAAACCCCGTTTCTACTAAAAATACAAAAAAAATAGCTGGGCGTGGTGGCACGTGCCTGTAATCCCAGCTACTTGGGAGGCTGAGGCAGGAGAATCGCTTGAACCTGGGAGGCAGAGGTTGCAGTGAGCCGAGATCATGCCATTGCACTCCAGTTGGGGAACAAGAGCGAAACTCCATCTCATTAAAAAAAAAAAAAAAGATAGCCTTTCCTTCTGGACAGTGATAATCCTAAAAATAGTTTAATATTTTCTGTATCAAATGAAGCAGTCTGAAGATTATTCTTTGAACAAAGTTATAAGAATACTGAGCTTAAAAGATATTGATTATACAGTCTATTTAAAGATACATGCATGCATATGTTCATTGCAGCACTATTCACAATAGCAAAGACATGGAATCAACCTAAATGCCCATCAGTGATAGACTGGATAACGAAAATGTGGTACATATACACCATGGAATACTATGCAGTCATAAAAAGGAATGAGATCATGTCCTTTGCAGGGACATGGATGGAGCTGGAGGCCATTATCCTTAGCAAACTAACATAGGGACAGAAAACCAAATACTGCATGTTTTCACTTATAAGTGGGAGCTGAATGATGAGAACTCATGGACACATTGGGGAGAATAACACACACTGGGGGCTGTGGAGGGTAGAGAGAAGGAGGGAGAGCACCAGGAAGAATAGCCAGTGGATGCTGGGCTTAATACCCAGGTGATGGAGTGATCTGTGCAGCAAACCACCATGGCGCATGTTTACCTGTGTAACAAACATGCACATCCTGTACATGTACCCATGAAATTAAAAAACTTTAAAGTTCATATGGAACCAAAAAAGAGCGGCCGCATTGGCCAAGACAATCCTAAGTCAAAAGGAAGCAAAGTTGGAGGGCATCACGCTCCCTTGACTTTCAAACTATACTATACTACAAGGCTACTGTAATTCAAAACAGCATGGTATGGTACCAAAACAGGAGATATAGACCAATGAACAGAACAGAGGTCCTCAGGAAGTAATACCAACAATCTACAGCCATCTGATCTTTGACAAACCTGAGAGAAAAAGAAATGGGGTTAAAGGATTCCCTATTTAATTAAATGGTGATGGGGAAAATTGGGCTAGCCATAAGTAGAAAGCTTGAAATGGATCCTTTCCTTACGCCTTGATATGAAAATTTAATTCAAGATGGATTAGGAGATTAACGGATGTTGACCTAAAAAGCCATAAAATGCCGTAGAAGAAAACGTAGGGTAATACCATTCAGGATGTAGGCATGGGCAAGTGGACTTCATGTTCTAAAACACCAAAAGCAACTGCAACAAAAGCCAAAAGTTGACGAATGGGATTCATTAAACTAAAGAGCTGTCTGCACAGCAAAAGAAACTAGCCGCGTCAGCAGTGAACAGGCAACGCCACAGAATGGGCGAGAAAATTTTTGCGCAATCTACTCATCTGACAATTTTTGATGACTAAGTATGTCCAGGAACCTACGAAGGAACTCAAAATCAGAATTTACAAGAAAAGAACAAACAACCCCATTAAAAAGTGTGCCAAAGATCATGAACAGACACTTCCAAACGAAACATTTATACAGCCAACAGACACATGAAAAAATGCTCAATCATCCTCGCCATCAGAGACATGCAAATCAAAACCACCAATGAGAGTACCATCTCACACAAGTTAGAATGGCAATCATTAAAAAGTCGAGGAAAAACAACAGGTGCTGGAGAGGATGTGGGAGAAATAGGACACTTTTTACACTACTTGGTGGGACTGTAAACCAGTTCAACCATTGTGGAAACAGTGTGTCGATTCCTCTAAGGATCTTAGAACTAGAAATACCAATGACCCGAGCTATCCATTACTGGTATTATCACCCAAAGGGATTATAAATCATGCTGCTATAAAGACACATGCACACCATATGTTCACTGTGGCACTACTTCACAATAGCAAAAGACCTGGAATCAACCCAAATGTCCATAGTGAAAGACTGGATTAAGAAAATGGTGGCACATATACACCATGGAGTACTATTGCAGCCATAAAAAAGGATGAGTTTGTGCCCCTTTTGTTAGGGACATGGATGCAGCGGCTGGACAACCATCATTCTCAGCAAACTATTGCAAGAACAGAAAACCAAACACCGGCATGTTCTCCACTCATAGGTGGGAACTGAACAGATGAGATCACTTGGACTCGGGAAGGGAACATCACACACCTGAGGCCTATTAGTGGGGAGGGGGGAGGGAGGAGAGGGGGGATTGCATTGGGGAGTTATACTGATGTAAATGGACGAGTGATGGGTGCTGGCGAAGTTTGATGAGGAATGACAACACACCAACAATAGGCAATAAGATATAATATGTAACAAACTTGCAACGTTATGACAGAATGTACCCTAGAACTTAAAGTATAATAATAAAAAAAGAATTATAAGATAATGTATATAACCAAATTAAAAGAAAAAGAATATAATTTAATATAATTAAAAAAATATTTTATAATATAAATATATAAATATAAAATCCTCTAATATATTAATGTTTTAATACTATTTAATATGATAAATCTTTTGATAAATTAGTATTTGTGATTCAAATAATTTTATTAATCCAGAAAATTGAAAATATTAAGTCACAGAAACCGAATTAAAAGTTGCTTAAAAATATCAGATTTCCGGAGACATCTTAAAGTGATACTAGTAACCAACTCCAAATTAGTTATTTATGTAAATAAACTGTTTCTTGGTACTGGAGTCTTTTGTGAGCTGTTCAATAAATAAAACACACCTTTGGATTTCAACATGGATGACCTCCCATGCACAGTTGCTATAATTTTGGTGTTATAAGTAGTCATGAATCCCTTGAAAATAATTTTTTAGTCTAAGTATGATATTCCCCCTTTGCAAGAGTGAATGGCCCTCCTTCCTGGTTTCCTGCTCCAAACACACCTCTGTCTTCTCTATTTGCTGATAAAATCTGCTTAGGAGTCTCTCCAAGCTGCTTTCATTCCAAAAAGATAGGCAGACATTCAGGCTGAAAGTGTTGAATAGCTGCTGTAACATTTCTTATTTGGCAATGAGGGCACTTCCCTTTGAAAACAGGTTACTTTTAGAAACCTGGTAGAATCTGAAGGTGCTCCTTTCCTTTAGACATTGCAGAGGAAATTTTTCTCCTAGGTTTTTTAAATGTTGTAAAATCTCCCAGTTGCCCTTGCACCTTTGAAAGTGACAGTCCAGAGAGAATGCAGTAGTGGTGAGAAGTAGTACCAAGGCTCAATCCAGCAAGCATTGACTAGTCATGTTGAGCTCCTTCACACTGCTGCTCCTTCCTGTAAGAGAGCGCGGGTATAGATCAGCTCTGACTGCAGGCTCCACATCTCCACATTTATATATCTGAGGGAGCTTTGTTCTTGCATGGTATTTCAGGATACCTCTACTGGTACTTTCATATGGTCTTTGCCACTTTTCATTTACTATTTTCCAATCATAAACAAAAACTTTGTAGCATCACTAGACAGCAATACACACATTTACTTTTATAATTGTGATGGATATAAACTATCTTCTGTGAAAGATCAACCATCAGTTACATAAAAAAGCAGTGGATATCATTGCCTTAATTTGCATTTTCATGCATAGACTGTACTGGCTTGCCTTCATCTACTTACGCTTGTTCTTGTTCCAATCAAGGATGACTCTGGGTGAAATGCTTGTTTAGATATTTGGCATGGTTTTCAAGGCTTTGTTTTAGCTAACTGTATTTTATCATAAACTTGTATTTCAAAGCCCTTCAAACATGGCACATTGTTTAACCTCTTTGCCAACTTCCTGATGTCTAAGGTGAGGAAAATATTATCACAGATGGTTGTTAGCAAGATTGGTGACTGATGATTGACACGGAGGAAGTGCTCAATCAATGCTTATTACCATAATGACCACAATCACCATCATCCTCTTAGGGAGAAGAAGGCCTAGCTGCCCCTGCCACTGACACACTTCTGTCTGGGGTTTTTGCTCTGTAAGGGCAAGAATGTTGCAGAGACTTGTGGATGAATGAGTACTGAAGCCAGTCAAGATGCTGTTTTAAAATCCTTTGAGATTTTATGCTTTGTAATTGATTTAACTAGGGCAGATTGTAGTGTTGAATGCACTGTGAACACCAACAGTTGATCAATGAGTAATATTACCAAGAGAAAGGAATGAGGTGAGGGGGTGACATTTATTGAGAATAAATTATGTGTGGGCACTGTGCTAGATGATGTGCTACTGTATACAAAGCAGGCCAGAATTGTCTGAAGGGAAAAACTAGTCATCATGAGAATAACTAAAATGAGTGGAATAAAAAACCATCATATGATATTAAAGACAATAACAATCATCCTATATGCTGAAGAGTATTTTTATATAAATTCTCATTATGGACTAAATGGGTAGCAATTATACGATCCTCATTTTACGAGAGAGGAACCTGAATCTCAGAAACTCAATCTTACCTGCTAAGATTGGGTAAAGATTAGAGGGACTGTGCTCAAAATTGGAGATGACAAAGAGGTTTAATCCCAAATCAATTGGTGCTAGTCTTAGGGAGTGAGAAGGATTCAGAGGGCTTCATTTGGGCTAGGTGAAAAGAGTGCTGTAACCCGCTAGCACTGTTTGCTGTGGGGTGAGGCCGCCCCCCTTCAAGCTGCCATCCCCATGTAAATGTTAAGCTATCTTATATATGTGTCTTGTTTGCTTGAGCATGAATGAAACAGGATGTAAGTTTGGAGTGAATAAGGGGAAATTATACAGCCAATATAGAAAAGGTGACCAGACCACAAACTATGAAGGAAACTGAAAAAATGGTAGTGATTTCTATAGGCTAATCCTGTTTTTACAGTCTGATATTAGAAAACAAGAAACACCACTTTTTTCTTTTCTTTCTTTTCTTTTTTTTGTCATGGACAGACAATTTCTTTTATTTATTTATTTTTTATTTTTTATTATTATACTTTAAGTTCTAGGGTACATGTGCATAACGTGCAGGTTTGTTACATATGTATACTTGTGCCATGTTGGTGTGCCGGAAAATTCAGGGATAGTGATTTATAATTGAACGTCTAACTGTGCTCATGGGGAAGTCCCATAGCCTACCAACGTTCATCTTTATGGAAGACGAGCCTGAGCATGCAAGATGGTCACATCTCTCAGAGTGCTTGTGGGAGGTCATGAATGGAAATTAAAAGCTATTATCTCAAATATGAAATGGCATCAAAATCCTAAACTATGCAGTCCTAACTGCAGGGCCAGTCAGCACCTGCTTCACCATAAAAGAAAAAGGCGAACCACCATCTCTTTGTATTTTTACTGCCTGCCCTCCACGTTAATGTGCTATGTGTGCTTGCCTTTGCTTAGCTAGCGGTGGAAAACCACTTCCCCTCTCTGTGGCCCTGAAAATGACAACCATATGTTGTTCCAGTCTTTTCTCTCAGTTTTATTTTCCAGGTCTTAACTCATGATTGCCCTCTGGGTTTCTGTAATGGTAAGGGAATGTTTTCAATTGAAACAAGAGTTCCTGCCAAAATGGAAGAACATGAAAACACGATTCTGCATCACATATTTGGTAAATCCTCTACTCTCCATTTGAAATTCGGAATTCAGGGGTTAAATTACAAGAGCGCTTTCAATCATTCTTAGCAAACTATCACAAGAACAGAAAACCAAACACCGCATGTTCTCACTCATAGGTGGGAACTGAAAAATGAGATCACTTGGACTCGGAAGGGGAACATCACGCACTGGGGCCTATCCATGGGAGGGGAGGGGGGAGGAGGGAGGGATTGCTTGGGGAGTTTATACATGAATATAAAATGATGATTGATGGGTGCTGACGAGTTGATGGGTGCAGCAACACCAACATGGCATAGTATAAACAAAATAATGGGGTAACAAACCTGCCGTTATGCACATGTACCCTAGAACTTAAAGTATAATAAAAAAAAAATAAAAATAAAAAAAAAAGTCTGGTTTATCTGAAATCACAGGCAATCTTTATAGGAGCCTAGGTATTAAAACTGTTTAAATGCAATTTTTTGAGAAGACTTTTGAATGGAAATGGAGAGTCTATTGAAATAAAAACTTTAATTAAATCATCGTTTAGCTATTATGAAATAAAGACCTGATTTCATTAGTACTTTCTAAGTTGTAGTTGCTGTTAAACATTTTAAAACAAATTGTTTTACTAATTATAATAAAAAATGACTCTCGAGTTCTTGTGTATTAACTCCTTTAGTGGTACCCAGGAAATTCTGGGTGTAGAATCTTCTCTTCTTTTTTCCATCAATTTAATAAATTCCTACTTATCATCAACATGAAAGTCTGTTTGTATTTAACAAAATTTCGGTTTTCCTCTTCTAAATCCTTTATGTTCTCTTATTAATCTTTGAGTAGAGGTGAGTTACCTGCATAGCCAATAATAACAACTAACATTTGTTAAGCACTCCTTATCTTATGTATCAGAAACTGTGCCAAAGGATTTAGATGTAATATCTCGTTCCTTAAATGTTCAGATGTGGATCATTAATTCGCCAGTTTTTAAGGTAATGAAGCTGGACCTCAGAGAGATTAAGAAATTTGTCCAAGTCACACAATTTATAAATGTTGAAGCGAAAATTCAAACATAAATGTTTTTTAATCCAGGCCTTCTGTTTTAGATCTATAAAACCCAGCAGGAAAAGTCCTTTACCTTCACTTATAATCTTAAAGAGAGATAGAAACCAGATAAAACATTAAAACTTTGAGTCATAGAAGTAAAAATCACATAGGCTTAAGCCTCTGAAATCCCCAATGGATCCCTAAGAAATCCTGTAGAGCGATTTGCCCAAATGAGCCAGCGGCAAAGAAGGGAAAGGTACTGAAGCCTCCTAAATCCCAATCTGGTGCATTTTCTACTAACGATGTAGGCTTATGAGTGAGTAATTATATTTTAAAATTACATCAAGGTATGAAGTAGTATCATTATGTGATTTTTAAAAATTAAGTTTGGGCTTATAACTATATCAAATAGAACTTATGCTCGTGTTCTCAGTTATCTTGTTGTCAGGGACATTGTGTAGTAAATGGACTGTCAGGAGACAACTAGAGTAAATGACTCATTAGGATTGTGATAGGATTGGAGACAATATATTTCAGTCCTCAAAACTGAGATAGCTTTATTATTACTACATGATTATAAAAATCATTACCTGCTACTGAATGTGTTAAATATTCAGAAAAAATACAAAGAAGAAAATTCATTCACAAATTTATCAGAGATTTTTACCTTACTATTTTTATATGTTAAATTCTAGGCTCTTTTCTATTCATATATGTATGGATTTTCCCACAAAATGGGGTTATAGTATGCATATTGTTTAGAATGTACCTCTGTCACTTAACAATATGTTGGCTATGGAATACTTTCTGAGTCAACACACAGAAATCTAGCATAACTGTTCTTAATTAGCATAATTTTATTAGCGTAATTTTAGTTTTGATAGTTAGAAATTTATGTTTTCTCCTAAATTTGGAATATTTACAAAGTCTGAACCAATAAACACCCTTGTATAACACCTTTTGAAAATTTGTCTAATTATTTCCTTAGGACAAAATTATAGAAAATGACTTGCTGAATCAAAGGGAATATAGTTTTAAAGCTTTTGGCAGCCTTATTTTCTGCTGCCCTCCACTATCATACCAATTGCTAAATATTTGAATATCTAGAGTAATATAATCTGAAAATTATATTATTTTGTATTCAATGTTTTTTTTTTTTTTTTTTTTTTTTTTTTTTTTTTTTTTTTTGAGACGGAGTCTCGCTCTGTCGCCCAGGCTGGAGTGCAGTGGCTGGATCTCTGCTCACTGCAAGCTCCTCGTCCCGGGTTTACGCCATTCTCCTGCCTCAGCCTCCCAAGTAGCTGGGATTACAGGCGCCCGCCACCTCGCCCTAGTTTTTTGTATTTTTTAGTAGAGACTCAATGGATACTTTTTATACTAATATTGGGTACTTGTTATTTCTAAAGCATGGAGTCAATGACTATTGGTTGCTTTTCGAGTCTAATTGATGTTTGACACAGATTCCTACACTTTTCTAAAAAGCAATCTCTCTAAAATAAATTTATAAGGGATATTCTTATTCTCATTTACAGATGGGAAAACTGAGAAGAAAGGACATTAAAGGAACTGACTTTATTGACTCAAGAGAAATTATTTTTTTCTTTCCAACCTAGACCAGGCACTGATCAAAAGTAGTGACTGGCTCTCATCAAATGGAAGAGTGCCAGATATTCTAAGATTGATCACTTTTTGTGATTCTTCTTCTCTTTTTTTGGGGGGGGGAGTTTGCAGATATTTAGTTTTACTTTTATTAAAAATAGTTTTATAAATAAATATTTTATTCACAAATACTATGTGTTCAATACTGATGTTAGGTACACTTATAACAAGTCTATCCTGTTTCACCTGCTTAAAGTACAAAAACAAGCTCACATTTTTCTCTCTGGAGTTATTACTGCATCATATGCACACAGTGTAAAAAAGATTTATACAATGCAATTAAATGAAAAAACATTCTTTCTCACTTTTCCATCCCTACTTCCAATCTACAGAAGCAACTTGTTTTTCATTTCGTTTCTTTTCTTTTGCCATTTACTATATACCGTGTAAATCTATATGATGTACCAAAATCTTTATCGATTTACCAATTTAGTGTTTGTGTTTCAATTTAATGACTTCATGTTCTAACTATAGTTTATTTATATCAATGTCCACCTCTCCTCTTTTCTCTCAGATTTTGTTGGATGTTGCTACAATTATTTTTATAACTATTACCCATTCTCTATTTCTTTGTTTTCCTTATTAACAGAGGCAATGTGTCCAGCTATAAACACTCACTTTCCAAGGCTCCATTTGAAAGATCAGGAACTCTGAGAGATCGTCCACTTCCTAATTCAGATAACACGCCTCTTACTTCTTGATGAAATGTGGAGGCAATGCTTGCAGGTACAACCGTCATGTTATAGCCATGAGTTGACAAATAAAACAGTGACATGGTACAAATAATGGAGCAGAAAAAGAGTGCCCAATTTCCAGGCACATTGTTAGAAAGCCGGCCTGCTCTAACTGCCTCCGTCTAGATCTTTTGTAGGTAGAGTAGATAAACCCCTTTAGTTTACTGCTAAAAAGGCTGTTTGTTAGTTGTAGCTGTAGCTGGATGCATTCCTAACAGAAATAGTTATATTGTTTTCATTCTTCATTGGTTCGTCATTGGTAACTTTATAAGTATAATAAAATAATATAGTGTGGGAATACATATGAGTATAATGATACACTTAAATCTCTCATTTCTTGTTTTATCCTCATTAGACAACATCTTATGACTGATTCCACTCTTTAATCATGTGTTTACTGTTATATTCAAAGAGATGCTGGAATGAGGAAGAGGTTAAAGAGAGATTATTTGCCATCTTGAACTAGGAATATCCATCTCTTTTGTATACTTAATTGGCTCAAGCTTCACATGACCTAGAATATTTTCCCCTTTCCTCTGGGGTACTTTCATTCTGTCATATAGCTCAGATGCTCCAAAAAGCCAGTGTTTCTGCCAAAGCATGGATAGCAAGATGCCCCACACTACAATGATCTTTGTTAGCTATTATGACCCTGTGCTACTACAGACCTGGACTTGCATTGCTGGAGTTTTCAAGTGTATGTTCACATTTATCCATTATTTTCAAAGCACATTCCAAAAATGACTGGATCAAGAGAGATGTGTTGTCAGTCACATGAAGTGCCTGGAAGATGCTTTTGCTCTTCTTGCATGATACTCAGCTGCCAGTCCAGACTCTTCCATCTCTCATGGTGCATTTCCTCTTGAGGAGCCCTTGATGACTCCTGGGAGCAGAAAGTCTCTACTCATCAAAACCAGAACAATTGGAGGCTTCAGAATTTTATTTTATTTTGGCTGGAGCTGTCTTCGTTCTGGGGGATTGTGTATAGTAAAATGGAAGTATTGGCAGCCAGTAGGTTAGAAGAAGATGAAGATTGCCTCTGGTGGAACCAAGGGGGATTTGGAAAGGGTTTACCTTTCATGCAGATCTATGAGTTATGTATTCAAGTATTCATTCATTCAACAAATGTTGATAGACGGGTGGTGTGGTGCAATTAGTTAGTTGTGGAATCAGAAAGACCAACCTGTCCTTGAATACTTCCCCTGCGCTTCACCAACCCTGGAACTTGAAGCAAATTCCTTAATTCTTTACTACTTGCTTTCCTCCTTTCAAATGCAATGAAAGTGCTATCTTATAGCAACTCAAGGGTTAGCAATAATATATGTAAAATTCTCTCTCTCTCTCTCTCTCTCCTCTCTAATCATGGAGCAATAAAGGTGTGATTCCTGAGTGGCCCAGTCCCCCTGCCTCATTCAGGGAGAAGTATAAAGAAAGGAGGGGAGAAAAGATTTCTGATAGAGGAAAATCTCTAGTTCCTGTTCCTAAGACCCCTGAGCTGCCCTTCCTGCAACAATTGCTTTGATGCTATGAGCAATTCTATTCTTGCAACAGATCCCATTTTTACTTACTATGGTTGGAGTTGAGTTTCCATCACTTTCAGCTGAAAGGGTCCTGAGGGTGGCAGCTGAAATCCTCCTCTTTTCTTTGAGGGCATATGGATTGTTGGGTGAGAATAATGAAGGTGGAGGGAGAGAAGGCAGGTTCATCACTATGGTTAAAGTAGATTGGTATTTGTGACTGAGTGTCTGCTTTGCCAGCTAGGGTACCCAGTAGTGGGTGTCAAGAAGGACCTATCTTCATTCTCTGCTTCAATAGCTCTCTAAAACCTCTGTGAACACACTTATCTTGCCTTGTAACTGCTCATCTTCTGCAATAGGACTGAGCTCCCTGAGAGCAGGCCTTATGGCTCTAATGCCTTGAATGTTATAAGCTGTCCAACTCACATGTGTAGAATGAATAGTGTATAAATAAATATACAGAAAATTAAGAATTCCTCAATTGTCACTCATGTGAATGTGTCCTAAATGCAGTCTTTCCACTTAATAAATGAAAAGAGTTACTAAATAGTACTATTGGCCTGAACCAATCAAAGTTTTGCATATCTTAGAACCTTGCCTCTGCTATTTACTCACCAGTTAAAGCAAATTATTTATCAGTCCTCAGATCTCTAATCTGCACTTTGACAAGTGTATTTTTTTTTTTTTGAAATTCAAATGCTGTATTGAGAAAGATATAATCCATGCAGAGGGCATTATGACTAGTGTGCTTCTAGGTTAACTATTTGGCCAGGATGGAAATAGTATTGCAACTAGTTGAAGATCATTGTTTTGGAGCACCTCCAGACCTTACTACTGTATGGTCAGACCTGGGGGAAAGAATGAAAATTTATTTCCTTCTACTTTGGTTTAGTCGATAGGCTATTCTCTACTGGAGACAAACTGTGTTTAACACGCAACCAGGTAGGTGACCACTTCATATCACAGCAATGTGCAATTGGGCAGTGGGTTCCACAAGGTCAGTCTTCTCCCAGTTGATCGATGGCAGCAGTTCATTAAGGTCAAAATGTCAGAAATGTAAATAGTTCTTTCACTGCTTCCCTCCACCACTGTTTTCCCTTTGGCTTATTATCATTTATCACTTCTGGCAAATCAAAAGAGGGAGAGAAGGAAAATCAGGGGAGTTTTAGACTGTTGGTGAAAATGCTGCTGCTGAATAAGATGATGTCTCCTTGGAAGTTATCACAGCTTTATAGCCACAATCCCTTCTCAGAACCTTTAGAAGGTTTTTTGGCCCTGTCTGAGTGTCCCCACGTTATTCCGCTGGTGGGTTGCCTGTGTTTTTCCATTCCCAAGTAATGATTGGATAAGGAAGTAAGAACAGAATAGGGAACAGAGGCTCATTAGGGACGAGTGACAGCTCCCTGTGACAAGACATCTAACAGATGAAACATTGTTCCTGTCATCCTTTTCATTTTTGCATTTATGTGTCTGGGTTACCAGGAGATAAGGGAGAGAGATCAGTCTTGAAGTCCAGTGTGGGGCACCAAAGCTAATGAGATTTCAAGTGGGAGGCTGAGTTCCGGCAATAATATCTGTGAAACTGAGCAATGAAAGACAGAAAGCTTATTGAACATGCAATCAGAAAATAAGAGCCTAGGCCATTTTCTAAGTATATGAATATATTTGAGATGCCCATGCACTCTGTGTTAGGCTCTATCTTATTGACCAGACAATTACATGATCATGGTGTCATGGTGTTGTTTTTAATTACAGAGATATTTGTCTGAACTATCTGGGAATTTCTACAGATTTTGTGAAATTTTAATGTGGATAGGGATGGGATGCTTTAAAATAGAGGCTCCTATATTTCAGCAAGAGAATAATATATAACAATTGCCTGCAAAGAGGGAAAAAGCTACCGTTTATTGATAACTATATGCCAGGAGTTTTTCTGGACAAATCCTACACAGGTAGTAGGTGCATAGAGGGTTATTTACCTCCCCCACTTCCTTCTTCATACATACCTCCCAAGCCAATGGGAACCTGGGATGAAGTCGAGGGTTTTGAATGAAACAATTTGAAAGTGAACCCTTCTTTGTCAACTATTACAGAAAGTCTTATAATATAACCCAGGGAAGTTGAGCACTCGTGACTTAATAAACACAATTAAACCATAAGAAATAAGAACAAATTTAGATAAATGGAAAGAAAATGAATTTTTCATGCATATCACTTTTATTATTTCAGGGGTGTGGCTTATAGTAGGAAAATAATCCGTGGAACTCAAAGGTATGTTGGAGTTTAGGAGAGATCCTGTTGCAGCCTGGAGGGGAGGAAGCTATATTGAATGTTGCTTTTCTCCCTTGTGTGGCCTACTCTTCCCTAATAGATGCTAAGGTGCCACATATGCCTGACAGACACCAATTGGTCTAAACCCAGTTCGCCAAATATAAAATATATCATACTTTAAACTATTTATAAGGCTTATAACAAATATAATGGAAGAAGTTATTTTAATAGCCCTTGAAGATTTCTGTGGCATTTTATTATTTTAATTTTTTTTTAAATTGACAGATAAAAATGGCATGTATTTATTGCATACAACATGGGGTTTTGAACTACATATACATTGTGAAATGGTTAAATCTAACAAGTGCATTATCTCACATAGTTATTATTTTTTTGTGGTGAAAACATTTAACACCCATTCTCTTAGCATTTTTCAAGAATATAATGTATTATCATTAACTATAGTCACCATGCTGGTACAATAGATCCTCTGAACTTATTCCTCCTATATAACTGTAATTTTGTATTTTTTGACCAGCATCTCCCCAGCCCTCTCCTACCCATCCCAACTGTCCCCGCTCTGGCAACCACCATTCCATGCTCTGTTTCCATGGGATTAACTTTTTTATATTTTACATGTAAGTGAGATCCTGTGGTATTTACAAGGCCCTGTGTTGGACGAAGTCATACATCCCATTTTTGCATTTACTTCTCATAGAAATCTTGAAGAGTTTGGGGTATGAATGTTTCTAATTTATGTAACTTGCCCAAGACCATACAGGTACAAAGTGGCAGAACCCACAGTAGCTCTCAGGTTTGTATTACTTCATGCCCTGTGTTTTTTCCATCAGAGTATGGGAAACTTTAAAAATACAAAACAAACAAACAAAAAAACTTTGTACTTTCAATGCACAGATTTTCAATTCATGCATTTCTAGATTAGTAAATCATTTTCTGCTTTGAAAGTTATTTGTTTTACCTCTGGACTTTCATAAAAGAAAATGAGCCAAGAAATTAAAAGTGAAAGGAAAGAGAAATTTTCTGTGTATTTTCATTAAATAATGTATGCCATTTTAGTTTTTAAACATTCCTATGAGATAACAAAAGCAGCTTGTGTCAGACTTGAGAGGGAAACTGCGCACAGGGCTGTCTTGCTAGTACATGGATAAAAATGTAGTGGTCAAGAGAAGGAAATGCAGCCTTGCCAAGGGAAAAATGATGACTCATGATTCAGCGAGTTGCTTACGAAAACCTTTCGAGAAAACATTCTCCCTAGAGTCTGGCAAAGGAGCAGATGGGAATTTCCTGCTCTTCTCTTTAGAGAAAGGAAGAGAGATCGAGAGTTTCCTTCTGCATGGGGATGGAAGGAGACCAACTGCTTGAGTGAGGACAGCAGCCCTTTCTGCAAAAGATCCCCACAGGCCATTGGACATTAGTGCACCTACTTGGAACAAAGCCAGGAGCTGTTGTGCTGCTACATTAGCCGCCGGGCAGTAGAGCTTCTTGTTCCTTCTCTAAATTGCAATATTTGTGCTATGTAGTGGGGTAAAAATAGCATTTTGGGTGGTAGTAGATGATTACAAGTAGTTAAGAGTATGATCCCCGGTTCCAAATATGTCTCTGTTCTTTACCTACTATGGATTTGGTCAAGTTACTCAACCTTTCTGAGCCTCAGTTTTCTTATGTATAAAAAGGAGAGAACAATACTTTCCTCATAGGGGTTCTCTGGATGATTGAATAACATGGACTATCTATCATCTATCTATCTATCTATCCATCCATCCATCTCTCTGTCATCTTTCAAGCTAGCTAGCTAGATAGCTAGTTCATCCTCAGCAGATCCCTTGCAGAAAGTGAGTCCTTAAGAAATGTAGCTGTTATTATTGTGTTTGCATTGTACTATCATTGCAAATATTTCCATTATGAAGACACAAGTTAAAAATAGATGCCTTGATGATTTCTCATGAAATTAAATATGGAATTACTGCATGATTCAGCAATTTTATATCTGTGTACACAGCCCAAGAAGTGAAAGCTGGGACGTGAATAGATATTTGTATACCCGTATTCATAGCAGCATTATTCACAATAGCCAAAAAAAAGGAAGCACACTAAGTATCCATCAATGGACAGATGAATAAACTAAATGTGGTACACACACAAACACACACAGCCTTAAAACAAAGAAATTCTGAAACATGCAACAACACAGATGAAACTTGAAGACATTATATTGTACTAAGTAGAATAAGTCAGTCATAAAAGGACACAGATTATATTATTAGTCATATGAGGTACCTAAAGTAGTCAAATTCATAGAGACAAAAAGTAGAATGGTGGTTACCAGGGGCTTGGAGAAGGACAAATGAAGAGTTGGTGTTTAATGGGTTCAGAGTTGCAACTGAAAAAGATGAAAAGTTCTGGAGATGAAGAGTGGTGATGGTTGTACAACAGTATGGATGTACTTAATGTTACAGAACTTAAAATGTAACTTAAAAAGGGTTTAAATGCTACATTTTATGTATATTTTGCCACAATATAAAAATGGGAAAAATCATTTCCTTAAACACTGGACTTTGTAATATGTAACTTGTATTGCACTTGGTGCAGATATGCAACGTGTGAAGTGCTCTCGACTTTTTCCCCCATAGTTTTAGCATGCGGGGATCACGATCCACTCCTTGGACTATCATTTAAAATATGATGGAGTATTGCAAATGTGCCATAAGTAAAAACCTTTAATAATCTAACCTCTAACTGACAATGAACTTAGACTGTAAGGTAACTTTTTATTTCTAAGAGCCTGTTGATTTAATCTCATCTTGGAGTCTCATAAAAGAGATCTTAAGACATCAAACGATGTATGTTGAGTTTAACAAAGGAACACAACAAGATGCTTTAGCTCCATTTTATTTATTTTTCAGTAAATATATACTTTTTTATTTTGTGAGAGGTTTCAATGAAGTACAATGACATGTAATAAACTGTACGCATTTCAAGTGGACACTGTGATAAGTTTTAACATGTATATACGCCCAGGATACCATCAACACAATCAAGATAGTGAAAATGTCCTTGTCCCCTCAAAAATTTTTTTGTGTTGCTTTGTAAACTCTCCCTCCATCTCATTCCTCAATACAACTGCCCCCACCCCCAGGTAACCACTAATCTGCTTTCTGTCATTATAGATTAATTTTCCTTTCTAGAGTTTTATAGAAACAGGCCAATACAAAATTTATTTCCCTTCCCTCCCCTCCCCTCCTCTTCCCTCCCCTCCCCTTCCCTTCCCTTCCCTGTTTTTTGAGACAGAGTCTCCCCTGTCACCCACACTGGAGTGCAGTGGTGCAATCTCTGCTCACTACAACCTCCACCTCCCGGGTTCAAGTGATTCTCCTGCCTTGGCCTCCCGAATAGCTCGGATTACAGGCAATCACTATCATGCCTGGCTAATATTTGTATTTTTGTAGAGATGGGGTTTCACCATGTTGTCCAGGCTGGTCTTGAACTCCTGACCTCAGGTGATCTGCCTGCCTCGGCCTTCTAAAGTGCTGGGATTACAGGCGTGAGCCACTGTGCCTGACCCTATTTTCTTATATTCAGCATACTTTCTTTCTGGAGATTCATCCATGTTGTTGTGTGTATCAATGATTCATTCCTTTTTATTGTTGAATAATATTCCATTGTATGGATATACTACAATTTCTTTAATCATTCATTTGTGATGGACAAATAAAGTGCCCACAAACATTCATATACAAGTCTGTGTATAGACACATCCTTTCTTTTCTCTTAGATAAGTACTAGAGAGTCTACTGGTTGGGTCATATGATAGGTATATGATTATCTTTTTTTATAAACTGCAAAAATGGTTTTCCAAAGTCATCGAACCATTTTTTGAAAGTTATAGTTGCTCCACATCTTTGCCAATCCTTGATATGGTGAGTCCTTTTAACTTCAGCTGTTCTAATAAGTACGTAGCAGTGTCTTATTGTTGTTTAATTTGCATTATTAAAGGTTAAGATATTTGTCTTTTCCTGTCTTGCTTGCCATCTCTGTACCTTCTTTCCTAAAATATGTGTTGAAATCTTTTGTCTGTCTTTTATTGGGTTATTTGTTTTCTTATCATTGAATCTTGAGAATTCTTTATGTATCAATATAAGTTCTTTATCAGAGAGGTGACTTGCAAATATATTCTCTCAGTCTGTGACATGTCTTTTAATCCTCTTAAGACAGTCTTTTGAAGTGGACTCCATTTTTTAAAAATTCATAGGCTAATTGTTGGGGGATATAATTTGAATAATGTATTATAGGTTTTCTAGGAACACCCTCCACGTGAATGTCAAAACAGAATAACAACTGAAACATAATTGTCTGATTTGGTGATAACTATGATGTGAACATGTTTTTGGAGTACTCTCCATCAGGTCAATTAATGAGTTAAGTTGTTAACTTGATTTTAAATTAGGAGAGTATAATTTTGTGCTGGTACTTCTAGTCCAATTTTTGAGTTTGTCTTAAACTATCCTAGTAAATTTTAGGCAATTAAACTAATGTTTAAAAAGCAACAATTAATGTTAAGAACAAAGGGATTCATAAAACAGTTCATTTTTTAGACTCAACAAGCACCAATGCAATGTGTTTAGAGAAAATGTTTGCAATCAACAAGGTATGCTTCTGGGTGACATTCATCTTCTGACTCTGTTACCAGCTGCTGGCTCTCTCTGTGTGTCTCACAGCCAAACCAGCCAAGAAGAAATCCATGTTGATTAGGGCCCCCACAGTCTCTGCTTGGCAGACCTCTCATGCATCAGAAATAGAACTTGTCCAAGAGGGCTGGTGAACTTTGCTCAGAAAGGACAGAAGCTGTGGCAGGTCCTCATGGTGGAAAGGGCTCCCCCGGAGTCAAATCATTTCACATTCGCTATCTGGCCTACACCAACAACAATCCTTGAGAAAGCTTTTACCATGTTAACATACTAATTTGCTATTTGCATGTCTTTGATGAAGCATCTGTTCCAATATATTATCCATTTTTATTATTTTATTTATTATTTATTTTATTATTTTATTAGTGTTTTGTTATTATTGAGTTTTAAGAGATTTTAAAAAATACATTCTGGAGACGAGTCTTCTATCAGATATATGATTTGCAAATACCTTCTCCCAGTCTGTGGCATGTTCTTTTCATTTTCTTAAGAGTATTTTATGAATAAATTCCTGATCAGATGTTACCTGAATACTTGAACGTGTTTAATGCCACCTAAAATGCCTAAATAACAACTTTGTTGACGGCAAAAAAGATGATACAAATGTGTGCTGATATTACCCTGCATCTGTATGGCAATTTTAAGCAAAATTCAAATATTTATATGGAACCCAGATGTTCACCAGTGCCATCTTACTGCTCAAGAGCTAATAAGACAGCTCCTTCTCCTAATCCAGCTCTGTGGATTCCTAAGGTGTGACTTGGGAAGGGGTAAGGTGGCTCTGTTGTCATTGTTTTGCCTTCTGTTTCTTCTAATTTGGTTTATCTATGAAGGTCTGGCCACTCCATGTTTGTTACCCCATACTATTTCAAACATGAGCCCGGGCACTTTCTGTGATTTGTACACGGAAGTTCTACGCACATAAAGACTTTTCGTGGTAGCCATTTTTATTGAAGTTTTGGAGATGATGGTGGACAGGTTTTCAACACATCAGGGCACACAATTTCACACCGCACATGAGTTACCCTGTTTGGAAAAGGTCTTTTTCATCCCTACCAGCAGAGGTTTTCACTGTCTGCCTTGTTCCAAGTAGTGTCACAGTTCCAGAGCTTTGGGGGATTTCTGTCTGTCTCCTTTCTCCTTAAAAGCAAGCTGACACACAAAACGTGCTATTAGTATTTTACTGTCTTTTCTGTTGCCACAGCCATAACCTCAAGATCTCACTAGATATTGAGTGAAGCCTCATTAGATAGTTTTCTACAGACTCATTAGATATTTTTCTAAACAAAGAGTGTTTTTCTTATGAGATATTCTGGTGCCAGCCAAAATAATATTATTATTTTACTTTGTTCCTCATGCGTAGTCATCGGTTCAGCACCTGCAAATGTACACCTTTGGGCTAGTCGCCTTCATTTTTATTGGAATTAATTTTAATTGTTTTTTATCTTCTACTGGACATATTTTTGGCATTCTGGATGGGCTGACATGCTAAGCTGTGATACAGTATTTCTAATTCTGCAGAAGTGGCCTCTCTCCTGTCATTCTTGTCCCCGTAAGGAGGTACAGCAGGTCTTTTCAAGAACTTGCCAGTTTCTGGGCCAGTTTAGCAGTTTAGCCCAGAGAAAGCAGTAGACAATAGGGGCCCCTTGCTGAGAGAGATTTCTTTAGCTTCCTCTTCGCTGCTCCAGACACTGCCTGGACTCTGCATTGCTACTTGCTCATCTTGTCCTTGACTCCTAGAAAAAGGGGAGTTCAGCTACAGAAGGGCTTTTGGCAGAGCAGGTGTGGAGAGCTGGGGGAGGAGTGAAGCTTGAGGGGGGCTTGACTGGTTTGAGTCAATGGCAGCGGGCCCCGCAGGATATTTCTTGTTTGCATAGCCCGTGTGCTACCCGCTTTGAACCAGAAGGGGGAGACTTGAGTTCATTGTCTATACAATAGTAGCTTCTCTGGAACTCTTATGAACAGATTACTTCTCCTGAAAGCTGCTTCTTTTAAAAGGAACTCGGATTTCTGTACTGCTCTAGGAAAAAATGCCTAGATACAAATAAAGACTTTTATGATCCTTCCCTTTGAACTTCTTTTTAAAATCTCTACTCACTAGAGAGTGAATGAAATCACTATGTGACCATAGGCAATTACTAAATTTCTTTGAGATTTAATTTCCTCTCCTGTAAAATGGCAATAATGTACTTGTGCCTACCTGAGGGGTGCTTGTGGAGAAGATTAAGTCCAATTACCTACATAGGAGCTCAGCACAGTGCCTATTTCATTAGAATCTCTCAGTAAACAGCAACTGTTAATGGCAGTAATAGCCATTATAACCCAAGTTCCTGAGTTTCGGTACAAAGACAAAAACCTAACCAGTCGGCCCATGCTGACCAGGTGCACAAAGAGCTCCTAGAAAAGCTTGATTTTTTCCCGATGTAAGCCCTGGGAAAAATTAATGCCCTCTCTATCCCACCTAAACTTCCCTTTCTCCTGTGTTCCCTGGCTTTTAGGTTGGTTTGAAGCTGGACTTAAACTGCTGCACCTTTCATTTGGCTTTAGGGACTATGTGATGTCTGCAATGCAGAGTGACAGAAAACTGGACAGGACATTCCTGGAATTCTGTATGAACAAGGCAGTGGGGACCGGAAGCAGACTTACTTTTTTGAAAAAATGGGGAGAAAACTAATCACATGGCTAGGGTATAAAAAGGGTTCTTCTTCCTCTGATGCCTGTGCCATGCCAGCAGACAGAGACCCATGCTCCCCTAAGATACCCACACATCTTGGCTGTCCCATGAAGAGCAGAATAAAGAGATTGCTGCTTAATAGTGTCATGGAAGTAAGTGGGACTTCTCACACTTAAGCTTGCAGGGATGGTGGGGAGTACATAATTATTTAAAAATCTTTCCAGGAGCAAAGTATCCCCCAAATAACATGGGGAGGTTAGGGAGAACACAAAAGCTGACATATTCCTCTGGCTATTCCTGATGGCCAGCTCAATTCTAACTTTATGAGCAGAGAATCTGGAGCACACAGTTGGAGCAATGGGAAGCCCAGCTTTAGTTCCAGACCCTCCTGCTTGCCTCTTCTCTCTTAATCCCATAGCAGTTCATGCATATTTATTCCCCCATAAGGATCAGGTCCCCTTATTGTCTCTTACCTTGTATATTCCACATGACTTTCTTGAATTTTAAATTCCTTAAAGGCAGGGGCCAGAAAGTGTACTACTTTGCAGGTATATTTTAAAAAGAACAACTAATAGGTACTCAGCAATTTTATAATATGGATGGTTATATAAATCAAACTGAAATTAAAACTGCCATGTTGAATTTTGCATCAAAAATAATTTATTTTCCAAAATAAAGTTTAAATAAAAAATAAAAATAATTCATAATTTAATAAAAATTTTAAAGTCTTCTAGTGTTCTTTCATATGCAGTACATTAGCCATCAGTCACTTAAACAGCATCTGCTGGTTGAAGAATGCTTGAAGTAATTGTCCAGTCCCAGAGGCAGAGGCTAGGAGATCTTCAGTTTCTGAGGTAACCTGTAAGTTTGTTAATGAAGAAAAAATTCCTGAGGATTTCCACTCTGACTATGGTCCAGGCACAGTGACTGTACTCCTTGGCCTTCAGGTAATGCAGAATCCTTCCATAGTATCTTTTCAGGTGCAGACTGCTCATGAATTTCCCCCTGGTGAAATCTTCTTTCTCCAGTTTTTCTTCTAGGATTGTCTTCAGATGGTCTATCTGATGATAGACAGTAGCAAGGAGGTTCTCAACAATAGTCTCATTCCAGCCAGTGCTAGATAAATCTTGTCTGAAAATAGCAAAGATGTTCTGGAGCATCTCATAGATGGTCAATGCAGCGTCCTCCTTCTGGAACTGCTGCGGCTGCTTAATTTCCTCAGGGATGTCAAAGTTCATCCTGTCCTTGAGGCAATATTCAAGCCTTCCATTCAATTGCCACAGGAGCTTCTGACACTGAAAACTGCTGCTTCTTTGTAGGAATCCAAGCAAGTTGTAGCTCATGGAAAGAGCCGTAGTGGAGAAGCACAACAGGAGAGCAATTTGGAGGAGACACTTGTTGGTCATGATGACAACAGGAACAGTGTCGCCTACTACCTGTTGTGCCAGAGCGAAGGCTTCGAAAGTTTGCAGTTAGAATGTCCTTTCTCCATGGGTATGGCCTATTTATATGACATGGTCCTCTCTCTATTCAGAGGAATTTCCCACTTTCAGTTCTCCCTTTCAGTTTTCCTATGTCATTTGCATTTGTAGTAGTTTCTAAAACTCTTTATTTAAACTCCTATCTTATGTTATATATATTAGGAAAAAAGATATACAAACTGTGAGATTTTCTAATGTTTTTTAAAGTTTCAGTGAATGACTAAAGCAAATTATGAAAAAAGACTTGAGAGAAAGCAAAGGAAAGCAAATGACCTGAGAATTCAAGAACCTCAAAACAGCCAAAAGATACAGTTGGTCCTCCCTATCCATGGGTTCTGTACCTGTGGATTCTACCAACTGTAGATGGAAAATATTTTTTAAAAATACAATAAAAATAATAATACAACAACAAAAAATAATGTAAATTTTAAAGATACAGTATTACAGCTATTTATATAGCATTTATATTGTATCAGGTATTATAAGTAATCTAGGGATGATTTAAAATATACAGAAATACGTGTGCAGATTTTATGCAAATATTACATCATTTTATAAGAAAATTGAGCATCCTCTGATTCTGTTGAGACAGCAGGATGGTGATCCTAGAACCAATCTTCTTTGGATACTGAGAGACTGAGAGATACCTAGATTTACTGAAAAGTCAATCAGGGAATAGTAGCTGAAACTGGAAGGAGTTTTGCCAAATATGATAATAGGTTACTGAGAGGGCCTTGGAAACTTCTGAAAGGCACTGGAATAGTCTAGGGTATAAGAAATTTTCAAATCAACCAGTCACAGCCCTTTTTGGATAGGATCCTACACAGAGGAGAAACTGCCACAAGTGGAATCACACTTCAGCAGGATATAAACAACAGAGACAAGGATAGAGAAGCCCCAACCAGGGTGGGATGGAGAACTCAGAAGGCAGGCTGCTATGTTTTTGACCATTTCACAGAAGCTGACAGAAGAGGGAGCTCTGTGAAGTTAGAAAAACCACCCTGAACCACTTCCTGGTTCAGGAAAAATAAGCTCTTATAAGACCAAACAACAGGAAAGTACTGAGATGGAATCTCATATAAATTTATTACTAGAAAAAAGAGAAGGCTTTGGGAAGATGGCTGATTAGAAGAAGTTGTGGTCTGTGACACTCTGCTCTTGAAGCCTTTGGCCAGGATGGTCTGACTGCCCTGAGCCTGTCGTGCTGTGAGAAAGCCCAAACTAGCTGACAAGGAGAGACCATGAAAATTGGCAGTGTATTTCAGAATTGAAAATTTCAAGCAATGAAATTGTTCCTTTAACTTGCAATACCATTACTAGTTATTTACCTATGGCTATCCCTGCAGAAGTATGCATGTGTATGTGCGTGGGTATTATAGATACATACAAAACATATATAAATGTTTATTATATTACTATCATAGTAAAGAAGACAAATGTCCATCAGTAGGGAGCTTGTCAAGTAATACTATCATGTGGACAAGATGGAATATTATTCAGCCATCAAAAAGGACAATCAGCTGATACAGACCCGTATCACAGATACATTTAGTGAAAAGAGCAATACATATAAGAAATGATATGATATTACCATTTGTTTTGTAAGTTACTAGAAAGGTATACATATGATGCTGTTATATGCATATGTTTTTTTTCCTTTGGGTAGAATTACTATCTATTAATAGTAGTTACCCTAGAGAATAATGCTGATGGGGTGAGGAAGCAGCAAGGAAAATCTTCACCTTTTCACTTCATGCCTTTAGAACTATCTGTATGTGAGTTTTTCCTTGTAATAAGAAGAGGTCTGGGAAACAGGGTTATTAGGTAATTTAGTGCACTTTGAGAAAATTTAATAAATGTTACTAAATATTAACCTTATTTTGTTTTATTTGCATTTAAAATGTTCTATTATGAGTGTATATTATTTTTGTCCTTAGGAAATTTGAAAGATACCAGTTAATATTGAAAAATAGAATGTAAAATTGTACATACAAGGCCCGGGCCCCGCGGTGGCTGCAAGCTATAATTCCACGCACTTTGGGAGGGCGAGAGCGGGCCGGATCACGAGTCAGGAGATCGAGACCATCCTGGCTAACACAGTGAAACCCCATCCCTCTACTAAAAAATACCAAAAAATCCTACCCGGGCCGAGGCTGGCGGGCGGCCTGTAGTCCAGCCTACTCCGGGAGGCCCTGAGAACAGGAGAATAGGCGGAACCCGGGAGGACGAGGCTTGGAGTGAGCTGAGTGAGATGCCGGGCCACTGCCTCCGCAGCCCTGGGGCGACCAGAGCGAGACTCCGCCTCCAAAAAAAAAAAAAAAAAAAAAAAAAAAAAAAAACAAAAAAAAAAAATTGACATAAAATATGACATACAAAAAATATTAGAGACAAATTAAAAAAGGAGTAAACCACCATATTTAATAGTGGCTCTGATTGGCTTGTGAAACTAAAGAGTGATTTTTTTTCCTCCTTATGTTCTTTGTATTTTACAATTTTCTACCAGTAAACAAGTATTATTTCATAATAGACTAATTTACATTATAACATAAATGAGTCCCAACCTTTCTGGTTATTCTGCCTCTCTATGGGTTTCATTCTCTCTGGCCTTCTGGCCTTTGCAGGCCAGCTCTTAGCAAGATGTTGGCCATCTCATGCATTTTATAAACAATGAGTTTTCGAATATCAAAAAAAATCTCGGCTCTTTCACTCAAAAATGTCTGTTATGTCAGTGATTGAGTAATTCCTTGGGGTTTTGAAAAGCATTCTCAGATTAGCCTGGAATCATCCATGGCTCATAGCACAAAAGCCAATGCAAGGATCTTCAGAGGTTAGTCAACCTGGAGATGGCCGTCCCTCTCAGGAAAGAGAAGACAGTCCAAAGAGTCGGGTCACTGGGGCCTGCTCCTACAGAATGACTTGCAGGCTTGTATAGAGTTGACCTTTCTAGGTGCAACCGAAGGCCTCATCACTGTCCACATCAAATGGCCTCTGATCCTCTATCCTGAAATGGTCCTTAGAGAGTTCATAATCTAATACAATAAAAACAGCGGTAGTGGCAGTAGTACTAGTTATCATTTATTGAGCACTTACTATTTGCCATTCTTTGAATAATCCTCATAATAAACATTTGAGATAGGTTATTATCATCCCCATCTTACATAGGAGGGAAATGAGGCTTAGAGAGGCTGCGTAATGTGCCCAAGATACACACTGCTAATAACATGGGTAGATTGCATTTAAAACTGTGGTCTTTCCTGTAGAACATCAAGCAGACTATGGCTGACATCTTCAGATAGGTTCATGGTGTCAACCATGGTGGTGATGATGGCTCTCAAAGAAAAAAAAACTACATCTTGTGGAGAAGATGAGGAGGTATTCATTGCCCTAAATGCAGGCAGTGTGCCTAAAGAATTGGTGTGATTGCTACAGGTAGAGATGGCTGTGGTGAGGTGACGTGGTCGAGGGCATTCAATTGGTACTGCCCAATAAAGTCACATATGCAATTTACAAAGCTCTAGTAGACATATTGAAAGAGTAAAACAAACAAGTGAAGTTAATTTTAATAATATGTTTTATTTAGCACAATATATCCAAAATATTATAATTTCAACATGTAGCCAATATAAAATTATTCATGAGATAATTTAATTTTGTGTACATTCTTCAAAACATGATGCATATTTTTACACTCACGGTGGAGTTCAATTTGGACTAGTGCCATATAAAATGCTCACCAGACACATGTGGTTAATGGCTACCACGATAGACAATAGATACCATGATATCCACAGCTCTAGATAGACAGAAACCAGCACAAGCACAGCCAGGAGAATGAACAAGTTTGCAGGAGCAAAGACAAGGAGCTTCAATTGTGGACAGGCTTCATTTTAGGAATCAAGGAGACTAAGGGTGGAAAAATGAGGTTGAGCTGTACTGTGCAGTCTTGAATGCCAGAGTGTAGCATTTGGACTTCATTCAAGAGGTCTTTGTCAAAGAAGAGACTGGAGTTTTTTCCCTGGGCAGAACGATAGGCAGAAATGTTAGAGGGGATCGGAACCAGGAGATGTGAGGAGAAGTCCTGCCCAGAGGCTCTCATGGCTGTGGAGGGTGAAACAAAGGCCATAGCTGTGAAAATGCAGCAAAAGGAATGGAAACAGAAAAATAAAAAGGGAATTTTTTTTTCTGGTTTCTTTTCTTTGTTCTCTAGCTACTTCCTGTGTTCATGAGGCGCTTCCTAATATTCCACTTCCCATTGCCTTTGTGGAGTTTCTCCTCTACCCCTTCTCCTGAGGATTAGTAATAATCTTGGCAGAAGCTCACCTACGAATGGGTTAAAGTTTCTTCCTTTTAAAGACATCATTTTAAGTTTTAGCTTCATTTCTCTTCTTTTATTGGAGTTGTATCAGAATAACCAGGAAAATTTATTTAACCTTCTGTCTACCAGGGAAACCTATTTCTTAGACCAGCCCAGTGTGTATCTGCACTGTAAGGGTTAATGCCCCAACCCTTTCCTGTCATCTTCCCCTCCCCCACCTTTTTTTTTTTTTTTTCTTTTTTGAGACGGAGTCTCACTCTGTCGCCCAGGCTGGAATGCAGTGGTGCGATCTCGGCTCCCTGCAAGCTCAGCCTCCTGGGTTCACGCCATTCTCCTGCCTCAGCCTCCCGAGTAGTTGGGACTACAGGCGCCTGCCACCATGCCCGGCTAATTTTCTGTATTTTAGTAGAGACAGGGTTTCACCATGTTAGCCAGGATGGTCTCGATCTCCTGACCTCGTGATCCGCCCGCCTTGGCCTCCCAAAGTGCTGGGATGATAGCCGTAAACCACCGCGCCTGGCCGTCTTTCCCTTTGTTGTTTGTCCCTTCTGTGGACATTATTTTTGTACATATCCTCTCCTCCCCTGGTTAACTTTCCATTGTATGAAAAAATTACTTCCAGTCCCTGTACCAGTTCCTTGTGGTTAATGAGGTTTGGAGAGACAGAGTGACATTTAGAAAGTAAAACTTGAATGACATTTCTAGTCATTTGAAATCATTTTAATTTGGAAATGCTTTTCTATAAATTTCAGAGATAGGAACAAATTTGTCCTTCTCTTTTGAATATAATTATCTATACAGGACTATTATGTATCTAGAAATGAACATTTCAGTTGTCTTCTCTCCCTTCTCATATCTTCAGTTATTTCTCAAGGAAGAGGGTCCCTATCAAAGAATGATAAATTATACAAGATGAAGAGTTATTAAGAAGTACATAAACAGTGGCAGAACAGAAATGAAGCCAAAAATAATCTTTCAGAAATATCTTGGGAGGCCAACAAATTCTTTCATAAGAGATTAATACATAAACAGGAGAATTCCCATTTCCTCTTTTAAGAAAAAGCTTATAAAACAATAATATACATAGAAAATTATGCATAAATCTTAAGTATATAGCTCAATGAATTATTATAAAATAAAAACATCTGCACTCTTTTGTAACCACAAACTAAACATTATCAACACAACAGAAATCGCCCTCTTATTCCCTCGTCTTAGTCTCTTTGGGTTGCTCTAACAAAACACCATAGACTGAATGTCTTATAAACAACAAGCATTTATTTTTACAGTTCTAGAAGCTGGAAAAGCCAAGATTAAGGCCCTAGCAGATTCAGTGTCTGATGAGGGCTTGCTCTTTGCTTTGTATACAGCACCTTCTCATTGCATTCTCATATGGTAGAAGGGGGAAACAAGGTCCCTCAGGCTTAGGCTTCTTTTATAAGGCACCAATCCCATTTGTTAGGGCTCCTCTCCCATTACCTAATTACCTACTAACGGACCCACTTCTTAAAATGATTGCATTGGGGATTAGGTTTTAACATGTGAAATTTAAGGGACACAAACCTTCAGACTATAGCACCTCGCAATCATTATTCTTTCTCCTCTCTCGTCACTACTTTCTTCTCCCAACATCACTACCATGTAGTCTTTTAACATTCTATATTCTACCTGTTTCTGAGCTTTGTATAAATGGTTTTTTGCCCTCAATAGAGTATCTGTGAAATTCATCTATCTTGTGTTTATAGTTTATTAATTTACATTAATGTGTCTTAGAAGTATACCACAATGTTTTATCCCTTCTACTACTAATAATTTTTAAAAATATTTGCCATGATGATTAATGCTGCTATGAAATTCCTTGTCTGTATTTTTTACTGCACATTAGTACATACTTCTCTTGAGTATATGCCTAGAATGAAGTAACTGGATCATAGAATATGTATATGTTCAGATTTAGCAGATAATATTGTAATGACTTCCCAAATGTTTGTACCAATTTACATTCTTACTATCAGTATTTGAGAAGTTCCGGTTGTATCAGACTCTTGCCAACTTTGATATTGTCAGTCTTAATTTCAGCCATTCTATTGTTGTACAATAATACTTCATTATAGTTTAATTTGCATCTCTCTGATTATTAATAAGTTTCAACATCTTTTCATATGTTTATTGACCATTTGGATATTTTCTTTGTGAAGAGCTTGTTTCAATCTCTTGTTGACTTTGTCAGATTTTAAAAATTATATGCAGATGATGTAATTGTTTACATACAAAATACAAAAGAATTTATAGATAAACGATTAGAATTCAGCAAGGTCGCCAAGCACAAGATCAATATTAACAATCAATCATCTCTCTTTAGCAACAAAAAAGCGAAAATTACATTTTAAAATGACACCATAGACAATGTATAAAAATAATCTACTTGGAAATAAATCTAGGCAAAGAAGTACAAGACTGTTACTCAGAAAACTTACAAATTGTAAATGAGAGGTTAGTGAAGATCTAAATGAATGAAGATCTAAATAAACTTACAAATTGTGGAGAAATTAATGAATATCTAAGTTAATGCAGAAACAGAGAGACATACCATATTCATGAACTAAAAGACCTAATATTGTGAAGGTATACTTTCTTTCCACATAAATTTATAGTCAATATGTTCACCCCCAAAAAAAGCTGTTTGTTAACTTGCCAACCTCATTCTAAAATTTATATAGAAGTCCAAAAGACAATAACAAAAATATTCTTGTAGAACAAAATGGGAAAGAATGTTCCACTAAATATCAAGATTTAGAACAAAGCATGAGATGTGTGGGGATAGACAGTGAGACTGATAAAATAGAGTAGAGCTCAGAAAAAGACCCATTGATATATGTAAATGACTTATGAAAAAATATGGCATTTTACAATGGGAAAATGATGATCTTTTGCTTTTTTAGAAAAACAGGGAAATAACTGTATATTTATATGTAAAAGAAAAAGTGAACCCATATGTCATACCATATGCACACACACAAAAAATCCAGTGAATTATAAGTCTAAATGGAGAAGGCAAAACTTTAAACCTTTTAGAAAATAATATAGAAGCATGCCATCATGACTTCAGTGTAGAGAAAAATGTCTTATGACTTAAAGTCCTAACCACAAAGAAAAGATTGTTAATTAGATGGTATGAATATTAAGACTTATTTTTAAAATTAAAAAATCATTAAGAAAATTCAGGCCATAGAATGACAGAAAATATTTGTAACACTCCAGAAAAGAGAATTATAATATGCAGATTATAAAAAGAAGTCTTACAAATCAGTAGAAAATAAAACTAGACAAAAATTTCAACAGACAAAAGAGAAACTCTAAATATCATTACACATGAGAAACTCAGTCTCAGAAATCAGAGAACTATCACTGCATATACACTAAATTAGAAAAATATTAAAAGTCTGAGTAGCATCAATGGCAATATTGATAGTATATAACCTTGATATGATGTGATAAGAACAGTACTTTACCCCATGGGCTTCTTCCCCAAACCCTTACCCCAGTATAAGTCATGACAAATATACTTTAAAAACCATTACCCTATATCTAACCAGTACTCCTCAAAACTATCAAGGTCATCAAAAATAAGAAAAGTCTGAGGAACCGTCAAAACTAAGAGGAACCCAAGGAGACATGAGAATTAAATGTAATGTGGCATTCTGAATGAAATCCCAGAATAGAAAAAGAACAGTCGCTAAAAAATTAATGAAATGTAAATGAAGTTTGACCTTTAGTTTTTTTTTAAAAAAAAGAGTAGCATTAAAACGGCAAAGCCATTTTCATATTTTTCTTGACCATTAAGTACAAGTCTATAATTAAAAATTTTTTTAAAGTAATCTGGAATATTGCCAGAAACAAAAGTACAGCAGATACCTGTGCTGTCGCCTAGCTGTCCATGGCTGATTGGTCTAAAATGAGATACATTAACTCTCCTCCATGTTTTTTGTTTTCTTTTTAAATGAAAGACTTTACTTTTTAAGAGCAGTTTCAGGTTCATAGCAAAATTGAGAGGAAGGTACAATCAAGTTGAGGAAGTTTTCTTCTATTCCTAGTTTACTGAGAGATGGCATCATGAATGGGTATTAAATTTTGTCAAATGCTTTTTCTGTATCTATCAATATGACCATGTGATTTTCTTCTTTAACCTGTTGATGGGACAAATTACGTTAATTGATTTTCAAATGTTGAACCACCCTTGCGTATCTGGAATAAATTCTACTTGGTTGTGGTGTATATTTTTTGATGCATTCTTGGATTCTTTTTGTTAATATTTTGTTGAAAATGTTTGTCTCTTTGTTCATGAGAGATATTGGTCTGTTGTTTTCTTTTCTTGTAATGTCATTTTTAGTTCTGGTGTTAAGGTAATGCTGGCGTAGTTGAATGATTTAGGAAGTATTCCCTCTGCTTCTATCTCTGAAGGATATTGTAGAAAGTTGGTATAATTTTTTTCTTTAAATATTTGATAGAATTCACTAGTGAACCCATCTGGGCATTGTGTTTCCTGTTTTGGGAGATTATTAATTATTGATTCAATTTATTTAATAGATATAGGCTATTCAGATTGTTTATTTCTTCTTTTTACATTTTTCAGATTATGTCTTTCAAGGAATTGGTTCATTCTACTTAGTTATCAAATTTGTAGGCATAGAATAGTTCATAGTATTCTTTTAATTCACTTTCAATGCCTATAAAATTTGCAGTGATGTTCCCACTTTTATTTTTGGTGTTAGTAATCTGTGTCCTCTTTTTTTCTTAATTATCCTAGGTAGATGCTTATCAATTTTATTTATCTTTTCAAGAACCAGCTTTTTTATGTTGATTTTCTCTATTGATTTACTGTCTTCAATTTTCTTGATTTCTATTCTAATATTTATTTACTTATTTATTTATTTACTTACTTACTTACTTACTTACTTACTTACTTACTTACTTACTTACCTTGGATTTACTTTGCTCTTATTTTTCTACTTTCCTAAAGCAGAAGCTTAGATGATTAATTTTTACAACTTTCTTTTTTTCTAATATAGCACTCAGTGCTATAAATTTCCCTATAAACACTGCTTTCACTGGATTCCACAAATTTTTGTTAAGTTGTGTTATTTTCATTTAGTTCAATATATTTAAAAGTTTCTTTTGCCAACCAAGATTACTTTACCCAACAAAGTTGACCTTCAGAAATGAGGGAAAATAACTTTCCCAGACAAACAAAAGCTGAGGTAGGATGGCACTACTTGACCTACTTACAAGAAATCCTAAAGGGAATTCTTCAAGCTGAATGAAAGGATTCTAGTTAATAACATAAAAACATGAAAGAATAAAACTTACTGTAGGAATAGGAACAGCTTTGGTCTGCAGCTCCCAGAGAGACCAACATAGAAGGTGGGTGATTTATGCATTTCCAACTGAGCTACCCAGTTCATCTCACTAGGATTGGTTAGACAGTGGGTGCAGACCATGGAAGGCAAAAAGAAGCAGGGTAGGGCGTTGCCTCATCCGAGAAGCACAAGGGGTTGGGGGATTCCCAGGAAGCCATGAGGGACCATGCTGTGAGGGACAGTGCTATCTGACCCAGATACTATGCTTTTCCCATGGTCTTCACAACCCACAGACCAGGAGAGTCCCTTGGATGCTTACACCACAAGGGCTCTGGGTTTCAAACACAAAACTGGGCAGCCATTTGGGCAGACACAGAGCTAGCTGCAGGAGTTTTTTTTTGTACCCCAGTGGTGCCTGGAACACCAGTGAGACAGAACCATTCACTCCCCCAGAAAGGGGGCTGAAGCCAGGGAGCCAAGTGGTCTAGCTCAGTGGATCCCACCCACACAGAGGCCAGCAAGCTAAGATCCACTAGCTTGAAATTCTTGCTGCCCGCACAGCAGTCTGAAGTCAAACTGGGACACTCAAGCTTGGTGGGGGGAGGGGCATCTGCCATGACTGAGGCTTCAGTAGACAGTTTTCCCCTCACAGTGTAAACAAAGCTGCCTGGAATTTTGGACTGGGCAGAGCCCACTGCAATGCCTCAAAGCGGCTGTAGCCAGACTGTCTCCCTTGATTCCTTCTCTCTGGGCAAGATATCTCTGAAAGAAAGGCAGTGTCCCCAGTCAGGGGCTTATAGATAAAACTCCCATCTCCCTGGGACAGAGCACCTGGGGGAAGGGGCAGCTGTGGGCCCAGCTTCAGCAGACTTAAATATTCCTGCCTGCCGGCTCTGAAGAGAGCAGCAGATCTCCCAGCACAGTGCTCGAGGTCTGATAAGGGACAGACTGCCTCCTCAAGTGGGTACCTGACACCCATGCTTCTTGATTGGGAGACACCTCCCAGCAGGGGTTGACAGACATTTCATACAGGAGAGCTCCAGCTGGCATCTGGCAGATGCCCCTCTGGGATGAAGCTTCCAGAGGAAGGAGCAGGCAGCAATCTTTGTGTTCTGCAGCCTTCACTGGTGATACCCAGGGAAACAGAGTCTGGAGTGGACCCACAGCAAACTCCAGCAGACCTGCAGAAGAGGAGACTGACTGTTAGAAGGAAAACTAACAAACACAAAGCAATGGTATCAACATCAACAAAAAGGATGACCACGAAAATCTCCATCTGAAGGTCACCAAAAGCAAAGTCCAAAGGTAAATCAATCCATGAAGATGAGGAAAAACCAGCACAAAACGCTGAAAATTCCAAAACCAGAATGCCTCTTCTCATCCAAAGGATCACAACTCCTCACCAGCAAGCGAACAAAAGTGGATGGAGAATGAGTTTGATGAATTGACAGAAGTAGGCTTCAGAAAGTGGGTAATAACAAACTCCTCCGAGCTAAAGGAGCATGTTCTAACCCAATGCGAGGAAGCTAAGAACCTTGATAAAAGAGGAATTGCTAACTAGAAAAACTAGTTTAGAGAAGAACATAAATGACCTGATGGAGCTGAAAAACACAGCACCAGAACTTCGCAAAGCATACACAAGTGTCAAGAGCTGAACTGATAAGCGGAAGAAAGGATATCAGAGATTGAAGATCAACTTAATGAAATAGGTTTCAATATATAGATATTGGAGAAATTCAAGAGCTAATAGGCACCACACCAGAGGCATTAACAGAAGATGACTTGACAGAGATAAGTGCTTCTGAACCAGTGCCAGACAATGAGGAAGAAAAACATAGGAGAAGCAGTGCCAGAAAACAAATTGGCATTAGACAATCTGGCAGAAGAGTTCTGATTATTCAAGACTACTTTTGGCTTCTTTTAGGACATGGACCCCTCTACAACATGGGCACTGAAACTAAAGCAAGTGATGGAAGAATGATTGGTACCATATATATAAAAATTTTCAGAAAAACGAAAAAGCAAAAAAGTTACACAGAAATTATAATTTATTTCCATAAAGTTACATCGTGCCTGCTTCTTCTGCCTCTCTTTCCACCTCCTCACCTCTTCACCTCTGCCACCCCTGAGACATCAACACCAACCCCTCCTCTTCCTTCTCCTCCTCAGCCTACTCAACATGAAGACAAGGAAGAAAATCTTTATGGTGATTCATTACTCCTTAATAAATAGTAAGTATATTTTCTTTTCCTTATGATTTTCTTGATAACATGTTCTTTTTTCTATCTTACCTTATTGTAAGAATACAGTATATAATACATATAACATAAAAATTTATGTCAATCAACTATATGCTATAGGTAAGGATTCTAGTCAAAGGTAGGCTACTAGTAGTTAAGTTTTAGGGAATCAAGAGTTGTACACAGATTTTTTAATTACACGGGGGTCAGTGCTCCTAATGCCTATGTTGTTCGAGAGTCCACTACAAGCCAAAACAGCAGTCTCCAAACAACGTCTCCCTTGGCAAACTGAATGTTTGGCCATGGCACCCAAAGGTAGAATGAAGATTAAAGTGGAAATACATATATATATTAGATATATTAAATTATATATCTAATATATATTAATTTATAT
>NW_016808463.1:82911-106877 GCF_001698545.2 Rhinopithecus bieti | reverse complement strand
AACTGTTTTCTACTTGTTGCTCTTTTTCTTCATTCCCAATTTTGTTTTCCACTCTTTTTCTACCTTTTGTGGTTTCAACTGAGCATTTTATAGAATTCTCTTTTCTCTCATTTCTTAGCATATCAGTTATACTTGTTGCTATTTTATTTTGAAAACTGTTATATGTTAAACTATGGATTTTAAAAGTTTTATTTTACCTTTACTTATTTCTTCTCTGAGAAATTTCCTTTATTTAGATCTAAGTTTCTGATCTATATCATTTTCCTTCTCACTAAAAAAAATTCTTTTAAAATTTATTGCAAAGCCAGTCTACTGATAACACATACCCTCAATTTTTCTTTGTTTGAGAAAGTCTCTATTTCTCCTTCACTTTTGAAGGATAATTTGCAAGGTACAGAATTCTAGGTTGGTGGGGTTTTTTTCCAAATTCTTGAGGTAAGGTATTTTTTTTCCTCTGGTTTATTTCAGGATATTTTCTTTACCTTTGATTTTCTGTATTTTGAAATGATATGCCTAGGTGTAATTTTTCCAGCATTTATCCTAGTTGGTGTTCTCTGAGCTTCTTGCATCTGTAGTTTGATGTCTGACATTAATGTGAATACATTCTCAGTCATTGTTGTTCAAATATTTCTTCTCTTTCTTTCCCTCTTTTCTTTTTCTGATATTTCCATTACATGGATGTTACACATTTTGTAGTTATCCTGCTGTCTTTGACATTCTGTTCCCTTTTTTTCCTAGTTCTTATTCTCTTTTCGGTTTTGAAAGTTTTCATTGATAAATCCTCATGCTCAGAAATTTTTTTCTTCAGCTTTGTCTGGTCTACCAATAATAACATCAGAGGCATTCTTCAGTTTTTGTTTGATTTCTGAGAACTTCTATCTAAACTCAGCTTCCAGTACCATAGCAGCTAGCAGCCTTGCCCTGATGGGAAATGAAAGGAAACTGGTTATGGGTGTTTACAATTTGTCATTCATGCGGCAATTCTTTTTCCTGGCAGATGGAATAATGCTTCGATGTCCAATCCATGACCAGGGGATCCCTCACATGGGAAACCTGTTTATACTGGCAGATGCCTGCGTGGGTTTTTTCTCACCTGTGCACAGCTTATGCCTGCCTCACCATCCCTCTGGTCCTGAGAGCCTGAACTTGTCTTCTTCCCAGCCACCCAGAAAACATCTGGCGTGGGGCAACTCCTCCTTCTTCGAATTTAGTACACCACCACAATAGGCAAGAACTTCAAAGACTTTGCTTACAGCTCCTAGGCAGGAAAGGTGTAATGAGGCAGGAATGAAGAGTTAGGCAAAGAACGAGAGAAATCATGTGGGCAACTGGCAGAATATATAAGGGAATAGGGTATGTGTCACTTTAAGTTCACAGGAAAATGTTTGAATGATTTATAGGAAATGGCCGGAAAGCAGGGAGCCCAGTCTGCTAGGTGGGAGAGATGCCACTAAGTTCTTATCTCTGACCACTGACTTAGGCCGTTTGGGTGTGGTGTAGAACTATAGACTGTGCCGAGGGTGACTGAGCCCTGCTTTGGCATGACAAAGTTAAACTTACATTCAAAATGTATGCTGAGGCAACTTAAAATTATAAGATTCCCCTACACTGTCAGACTGCTTTTGATCTTTAGCATTTCTTTTGGTTCTTCTTCTTTTTTTTTTTTTTTATGAGACAGAGTCTTCCTCTGTCACCAGGCTGGAATGCAGTGGCACGATTTTGACTCACTGCAATCTCCACCTTCGGGGTTCAAGTGATTCCCCTGCCTCAGCCTCCCGAGTAGCTGGTACTACAGGCATGCGCCACCACGCACAGCTAATTTTTTGTGTTTTAGTAGAGAAGGGGTTTCACCATGTTGGCCAGGATGGTCTCGATCTCCTGACCTCGTGATCCGCCCACCTTGGCCTCCTAAAGTGCTGGGAATTACAGGCGTGAGCCACCACGCCCAGCCTTGGTTCTTTCATAGGCTTTCCATCTCTCTGGTTGCATTGCCCATCTGTTCTTGCATGTTGTCTACTTTATCTGACAGAGCACTTAATCATAGTTTAAAATTCTCAGTCTGATAATACCAACATTCCTGCCATATCTGGTTCTGATGCTTGCTCTGTATCTTCAAATTCTGTCTTTTTGTGTTTTAGTATGCCTCATCATTTTACTACTGCAAATAGGCCTTTAAAAATGTGTCAGTAAGGTATTAGGAAGGGGAGGTATTCTCTAGTCCATTAGGTCTCTGTTTTTAGTGACCCTGTGCCTCTGGACTGTGAACTTCAAAAGTGTTTCTGTGTCCTCCCTCCCCCTTTAGGTGGAGTAGGATGGCTAGAACTGGCTGGAGCTGGGTGTTTTTCTTCCTCCAAGTCAGATGAAAATAGGCTCTAATAAAAGCCCAGGAGATTAAGCTCTAGTCAACTAGCTTTTACTGAGCGCAGACCTTGTTAAGAAGAATGGAGTGCTTCCAAATGTTCTCAACTTTATTGCTAGAAGCACTAGAGACTTTTTCTCTGATATTTCCTGTGAGAACCAGCTCAATCACCTGGAGATAAAATGCAAAAAGTATGAGGACCCTCCTATAACTGAGTCTTATTGAGTTTTTAATTCTCAGTTGTCCACACTGAGCCTTCACCAATTCATCAATTATAGTCCAGCTTTTCCTGGTTCCCTTAGTGGTTTCCACTGATGAATCTCTGTTCTGGTTTGAGCTATAACCCTCTGGATTTGCCTGCCTGTTTCTCCAATCTTGGAAGGAGTAATTTTCTCTGAGTCCTCCCTTCTTATGAACCCAAACGGAGTTTTTGGATTTTACATCTGTTCAGCTTGTTAGGACAGAGTGGCCATTTTCAAGCTCCTTACATGTGGAAGTGGGTACAATTGAATTTTTAATTCAAGTAAGAGGATCAAAAACCAATGAAAACTATTATATTACTACAGAGTTTTTTCCGTTGAGAGTGATTTTTTTTACCTTGATCACCAATGAAGATTAATCAACTTCTCTCATTTGCTACTTTTGTAAGCGAGCAGGGGACATTTAAGCACATGGTGGGTGGTAAGCATCATTAAGGTGGGAAATCAGACTGCAATAGGATGCTATCAAGGCCAGGACAAGGCAGTTACTTCTTTCACCTGATAAATACACATTTATTTAATAAATATTAATTAATATATTAATGAATATTAAGTACTTGGTAAATAATATTTATATTTTTATTGAATATTTAATACTATATATTGAGCATTCCATAAATAGAAATAATGAATATTGGAATATTATTGGGCTATTCTAAAAATGTCTTTCAATAAAGTTATGCTGTTGGTTTGATTATATGTATTGTGCATTCTTTCTGAGTTTATTCCAGTGTATTTTATGCTTTATTATTGTTATATTTTGAAGAAAGTTATTTTTTCATTACCTTTTCTACTTTTTAATGGGACTAATTTTCATTACACTTCATGTATATGTGTATTTTTGTTATTTTAAGTGAACATTTAAAACTTCCTGAATTATATTACTAATATGACAAATATCAATAAATAGAAACACATGAGCACAATCTTTTGGATGTGTCCACAATTTTAATTGTCAATGGCTTCCAAAACCAAAACAGTTGAGAACTGCTGATGTTGATAATATTTACAAGAGCCTATTTAGGTGGTTAATTTGGTATATAATAGTATTAATCTCTATTTTTATTGGTTGTCTTCTTTAAATCACAGGAAAACAAATGTGGAATTTTCCTGACCATGGGTAGTGACTGTGGTGTAGCTTCAAATTGCATTTGGAGGAAAGTTTATTGGAAAAGGATGGGAAAGGGAGGTAATGAGGACGTAAAAGGCAGAAGAGCTTTGTTCAAAAACAATACCCTCCACAATAATAAAATAAAGGGAAATCTCACCAAACTCTTAATTACATTGGAAAATTTTGCTCAGTGACCAAGAAAGTTCCTGTGAAACTTGGGAATCACAAAGGAAAAGCCTAAGTTTAGGGAAAGGAAAAAGAATTTGTTTTTCTCTCTTCAACCTGCTGCCTCCCTCTCACCCTCATTCACTTCCTGAAGCTGCTTCTTTCCATGCTGGACTTTATAACCACAAGCCAACAGCTAGTTGGGTAGGGAATCCACCTTCAGACCTCCCACCTGGTGTGAAGAGGCAGAGCATGCCGCTGAGATGTATATGCCACTGCTCTCAGACATTTCTCTATTCCTTTTCTCTTTCCCACATCCTGGATGTCTTGTCAAAGTGAAAGGCCTCTGACTAGATCCATTCATTAATTTCCGTTCTGTCACCTAAGAATCCAGAGGGGACTAGGTCGCTTCACTGGGGGCTCTGCCTATCTTGTTAATGTTGGGATTCCTGACATGATACCAAAATAACGGCACGTTGGACATTGAGAAAACTGCAGAATCAAGAAGGTCATTCTCTGACTTTGTCTCATCTATCTGTGTGAAAGTTGGTCATAAAATAATAATCTGTCCTATCTCCCCTGAAAGCATGTCGTAAGACCCCCATGTAACAAGCGTCCTTCCCTGATTTTGGAGGAAAGGAATAAAGACACAGGGACACCAAGAATAATCTGAACAAGCAGGTCTTGCTAAGTCCCCCTCAGTTTATTACCATTACTTCATATCCCATTTGTGTCCAATATGCTTTTACACAACTGTCCGTTTTCATTAAACCTAAGCATAAAATAGACAGTTTCCCTGGGTCTTTGGATCTTCATTTCTAAAGCCTCTTGTCTCCCATAAAATTAGGTTAAAATTAGTTATGGTTTTCTCTTGTTAATCTTCTTTATTGTAGGGGTATTATCCATGAACCTTGCAATAGGTGAGAAAAGGCACTACTGTTTTTTCCGACACTAATGACATCTTCTCCCTTATGCAAACACAACCAGAGGGTCCTATAGTCTTCACCCCCAGCCACAGTTAGAATGCTCTCATCAATGGATTGATGGCCCAGGGACACACAAGGGCTGTGCTGAGGCTCAGAAAATACCCCAAAATGACGGCCACAGAAGCAGCCTCAGAAGCAAAACATTCTCTGACTTTCTCCTGCCCCTCTCTCTGTGGCAGCTTATTCTCTCGAATCTCTCTAGAATCCGTCTTCCCAAGGCAGGCCATAGAAACCAGAATTCCTTTCCCCAAAGCCAGCCATAAAACCTAAAAATATTACTTCAACCTCCTCCTTGCCTTTCTGTGTAAAAGATGGCCATAAGGAAATTATCTGACCTGCCTTATCTGATGGTGGATTATAACTTCACTCAGAGACGGCCCTGCCCCATTCCCAGAGTAAGGAATGTTGCACAAAGGAGCCCAGAAGAATCCAGACAGACAGGCCTTCCTAGGTTTCCTCATTCAGTCTATTAGCATTAGATCATGCCCTTTTTGTTCAGTCATTTTTCTACATAGCTGTGCAATTCTTCATTAACCTAAGCGTAGAAATGGTATCTTTGGGCTTTCATTCTGAAGACTCCCATGTCACTACTATAGTAGTTTCCCGTGAAACTACTATACAATTAATTTGTATGCCTTTTTGCCTATGAATCTGCCTTTTGTCAGATGATTTTCAGTGAACCTTCAGAGGTCAAAGGGCTAGTTTTCCCCTGACCCCTACAGATGCCCACCCAACATTTCCTACCTTGTGCTACCTGGACTCCCTCTGCTAGAAACTCCACATTGGCCCTATCCAATACAGACTTCAGTCAGCCTCCAGCTTGGGTTTACTTTTCTCTTTGGATACCAGGCACTTCTCTGAGCTGGATGTATTTAATCCTCACAACCACTCTCAGGGGTAAAGGCAGCCAGGCCTAGGGTTAAGAAGAGAATACCCGAACAACATACTTACAGCAGCTGCTGAATAAGCACCAGCTCCATTCCCTCCACAAACACGTGGACATGTCTATTTTTGGTTTTCTGTGGGTGCTTCCTATCTCGGAAGCAGTTTCTGGCACTTCTTCAAAGTGAAACCAAAACCCTGTACAACATTAAAACTTACAACTAATTACATTTTTATTTCATCATCAGGGGCTGTACGATGAACCAGGTGGTGCAAAAATAACGAGAGTGATGCAACAAGTGAAAAGGAAACTAAATGTGAATTGTCGAATTGGAAATTAAGAATGGAGCGGGGATTCGCCTTTGCCCTGGTGCTCGCCTGAGGCGAGTGCAGCTTATCTTCACAAAGCGGAAGATTCTTCTGGCTGCCTGGAAGATGCCTCTGCTATTTTAATGAAAACATTTAGCTCCTCGAAAGGTACAGAGAACCAAGAGGTAAAGTGTGCCATTGTAGACAGCTGGTGTGTGTGCCGGTAGCAGTGCTTCTGTCTACATCCTGGGATATTTGCTGCAAAATGCTTGGCTCAGTCACCAAGTGAATGGCTCTGTCTGCCTCTCCCTTGTGAGTAGTTGAGCTGGCATTAAAAAGTTCCTGGCTAGTTCTTTTGAAATTACCTCACCTTTCTGCAGACCTAAAACATTAGGGAATAATCCTCCAATCAGTTTCAAATAGGAGAGCTCACATGTAAGCAGCCTTATTTAAGTGCCGGGCATCATTCTGAGCAAGTTATGTAAATTAAACAATCCTCACCACAGTTTTACGAGGTAGGACTGTGGTTATCTTAATTTTACAGATAAGGAAACGGGGCAAAGCGAGGTCTATTTCCTTTTCCAGTTATGACATCCCAAAACAGCATTGTGCTCCTTGAGTTCTAGTAGGAACATTGAAGGTCTGGTTCACCTTTCCCTTCTCACTCTGGAAGCCTGGAGGGAAGAAAACTTGGTCTCATTCCTAGCTCTTATTTTTCAGTTATTTCTTATTTTTAGAAAATGTACAATTCTGCCAACTCTTTGCTGTAGCTCTTGCTTTCAAATGACTTGCACATCTCTGTCATTTCTCCCCTTTTCCAAAATTTTCAATGTTATTTGCATCCTTCCATCAGTTCTAAAATGCTGTTTACTTGTGGATGTCTCTCCATTTTACGCCCTGTTCTGAGCCTATGGCTCTTTGCAAATACAGCACTTGCAGAACACTCATCATTCTGTTCGGTAATCAATGTTTTGTTTTATCCCCTCTTTTCCAGAAGATTAGTGTTTTAAATCTGAACTTTGTCTCCCCTGTCATTAGCACAGCAGCCAATGGTAGAAACTTAAGTATTGTTTATTGAATAAATATATGCTGCAGTATATGCTTCAATGAGCTTGTGACTGTCAAATATCAAGGAGTTGTCTTGGCAATGTTTGCTGAGGGTTCATTTAATGAATTCTCTTGACAAGAATTTGAGAACCACCTATCTCATGAGCACATTGATGGGCAATGTGAACAAAGGAAAAATAAAATTCAAAAGAGAATACAATTTATGTTGAAAAGAACACTAAATATTATTTTAGATAAATGTAGCCCCAACACATGTGAGTCTTCTTGCTCCTTCTCTGACTCTCTTGGCATCCAAAAGAAATGCAAATCCATAATCAAAAGTGTTTAAATTTTAATATAGTTCCTCATTAAGGTCCTTGAAGAGACAGCAAAGTGGCAAATTCTGTCATAAGACTATTCAGTAAAACACACTTAGCTCCTATTTTAACAGGAAATAGAAGCAAATGGAAAGCTAACCAATTCATTTGTGAAAATAAAATCATATAACCCAGATAACAAGAAAAGCCAACAAATTGTAGGACACTTTTATAAACATGAAGATAAAAGTACCGTGTTATATATTAGGAAGTCAAACCCAGAGATGTGCTCTAAATAAAAAACTAGAATGTAACCAATAATTCAGTGGTAACATACGATAATCTGTTCATGTAATTACTCTATTAGTATGTGACAAAGGGAAAAAATACACTAATCTCACAAGGTACCAATAAACTCCCATATTAATTAAAAAGCAATACCTTAGCCTACCAAGGCTAGAACCAGCTTAACTCTGATAAATGTTATTGCATCTATTAAGAGTGCCCTCTACTATAAGTAACAGACAACTTAGCTAATTGAGTCTAAAATAATGAAGACATTTGCTCAGTGCACATAATTGGAAATCTGTAGGGCAGTATTCCTACAAGGATGACAGAGAGTTCCCATTGCTGCACATCTCGCCAGCATTTGGTGCCGTTAGCATTCTGAAGTTTGATCATTCTAGCAGGTGTGTAGTGCCTCCGCACTTGTTATTGTGCAGCTAGGCCTATAGCAGCAAGGAGAATCTGCGAGAATGTAACACAAGGATTAGGCTTTTTTTCCCGCAAATGGCTAGTTGACTGTCCCAACATGGGCTTTTCCCATTGGTTTGAAAAGCCACTTTTACTTTATGCAAAGAAACAATAAATTCAATTTTCTTTTTCTTAACTTTGATTCTGTTTTCTTGACCAAGTTTTCTATTCTTGCAATAATACCACTTGGTTTTAATTTCTGCAGTCTTATAAGATCATTTTGTATTTTACAAGGCAAGTCCCTCTGTAAATTTATTCCTTTCTCAGATTTTCTGATGTATTATTTTTTGATGCATTTTGTAGTCAGCTCGTCAAATTCCAATTAAAAATCTTGTCGATGTGTTGTTTGGGAATGCATTGAATTTATGTATAAATGTGTATGATAAAGCAATTAAAACAATTCAGTAGATTTTATGTACTAATAGAGAAAATCTCTAAGATCTATTATTAAGTAAAAAAATTGAACATTTATGAAATACAAACACATTTAATATCCACCAAATATTTCTATATGTATAAATTTATTAAATAAATGAGGAAATGACTAAAAGGATACTCATTAAAGTATTAACTATGTGAAATTGGGATGGTAACAGGTCAATATGACTTTTCACTTGTATGAATTATTCTAATTTTTAATCACAACAATAAATTCATGTATTTTTTATAAATATAAATAAACTCAAGAAATCTTTTTTAGTTCTCTAAAGTAACACTCTTTAGGGCAGTTACTTAACTTTGCTCTGCTTATCCATCTTTTTGTGAGCTTCAGCCTGCTTTGGTCTTTTTACTCCACTTTGAACAGTCAAGTAAGACTTTTTGCTCCTGAATAAGAAGCTTCATTGTGATTTTCCAACCTTTACCTCAGTGGACCAAGCAGAAATAGGCCTCAGTCTATGATTAACTCATTACTGATTAACTCATGATCACCAAGGTACTGACTGACAAATTCCTTAGACTTTCCTCAGTTTTAATAGCAACATTAATGATAATCCAGTTTAAGGGCCAAGTATTGTTCTGTACTGCATACATTATCTCATGTAATCAATTCAACAATCCTATAGAAAAGATATTATTCCCATTCTATAGAGAAGGAAACTGAAGCTGCTCAAAAATGTTAAGCATATTTTCCAAGGTCAAACAATTAATCAGTAGGAAGCCAGAATTTAAATACTGGTTCAGAATCTGAACAAATCTCATGATCTTAGCCCCAATAATATAATGATAATCAGATGTTTGTGCAGCACTTTAAAAAAACTTACTTTACTTATGTATCTGTCTTTTCAGAGACAAGGTCTTGCTCTGTTGCCCAGGCTGAAGTACAGTGGCACAATCATAGCTCACTGAAGCCTCCAACTGCTGGGCTCCAGCAATCCTTCCATTTCAGCCTCCTGAGTAGCTGGGACTATGGGTGCATGCCACCACATGTGGCTAATTTTTAAATTTTTAAATAGACACAGGGTCTCACTATATTGCCCGGGTTCATCTCGAACTCCTGGCCTCCAGCTATCCTCCCACCTTGGCCTCCTAAGGCATTGGAATTATAGGCATGAGCCACCATGTGTTAAAATTTTAATTAAGGTAAAATGCTCATAACATAAAATGTACCACCTTAGATACTTTTAAAGGGTGCAGTTCAGTAGTGCTATATTCACATTGTAGTGAAACTAGTCTCCAGAATTCATCTTGCAAAATTTAAATCCTATACTTATTAAACAACTCACTGTTTCTCCCTTTCCCAAAATCCTGCACTTTCTGTATCTATAAATGTGACTATTCTAGATACCTGATATAAGTGGTCATATACTATTTGTTTTTATGTGTGAAGGGCCTATTTCAGTTACGTACTGTGCCCCAGAATCCTCTTGCAGCATGTGTCAGAATTTCCTTCTTTTTTTTAGACTGAATAATATTCCATGATATGTACTGATCACATTTTTTAAATCCATTCATCCATCCATAGGCATTTGGGTTGTTTCTATCTTTTGACTACTGTGAATACTTTTGCTTTGGATATATACTCAGCAGTGGAATTGCTGGATATATAATAATTCAATTTTTAATTTTTGAGGAACCACCATACTGTTTTCATAATTCCTGCATGATTTTACATTCCCAAAAACAGTGCACAAGAGATTCTATTTCTCTACATCAATGCGTTATTTTTTTCTTTCTTCTTTTTCTTTTTTTATCATAGCCATCTTAATGGGTGAGAGGTGGTATGTTTTTGTGGTTTTGATTTGCATTTCCTCAGTGACTAATGATGTTGAACAACTTTTCTTGTTCTTGTTGTCCATTGTGTATCTTATTTGGAAAAATTGCTGTTCAAGTTATTTGCAGATTTTATAATTGGATGTCTTTTTTGGTTGAGTTATAAAAGTTATTTATATATTCTGAATACTAGTCCTTTCTAAGATATAAGATTTGCAAATAGTTTCTTCCATTCTATAGGTTGCCTTTTCACTTTCTTGATTGTGTCTTTTGAGCACAAAAGTTTTAAATGTTGATGAAGTCCAATTTATCTGTTTTATTTTGTTGCTTATGCCTTTTCTGTCTTGTCTAAGGATTCATTGGCAAATTCAAATCATAAAGATTAATCTCTATGTTTTCTTCTAAGACTTTGCTCTTTACATTTAGGTATTTGATATATTTAAAATATTTTTATATGATGTAAAGTTGGGGTACAACTTCATTATTTTGCATGCCCTAGCAACTGGATATTGTTCTTTCTACACTGAGTGGTCCTTGTACCCTGGTTGAAAATCAATTGACTATAAACATATGGGTTTATTTCTGGACACTCAGTTCTATTGCATTGGTCTATATGTCTACCTTTATGCAAGTACCACACTGTTTTGGTTACAGTAGTTTGTAATATATTTTCAAATCAAGGAAGGGTGAGCCCCCCCAAATTTGCCCTTGTTTTTCAAGATTCCTTGAACCCAGGAGGTGAAGGTTGCAGTGAGCTGAGATTGTGCCATTGCACTCCAGCCTGGGTGACAGAGCAAGACTCTGTCTTGAAAAAAGAGAAAAAAAGATTTATTTTGGGTATCAAGACTCTCTTGCAATTCCATATAAATTTTAGTATTGGCTTTTTAATTTCTGCAGAACCAGCCATTGATATTTGAATCAAAATTGCATAGAATCTATAGATTACTCTGGGGAATATTGGCATCTAAACAATGTTAAGTCTTCCACTTCATGAACATAGGATGCCTTTCCATTTATGTAGGTCTTCTTTAATTTATTTCAGCAATATTTGTAGTTTTCAGTGGACAAATCTTACACATCCTTGGTTAAATTTATTGCCAAGTATTATATTCTTGTTGATGTTATTGTAAATGGAATATTTATTTTAATTTTTTTGAATTGTTCATGGCTGGTTGTCTTTGTTTTCTGTTCCTACAACAGACTACCACAGAGTGGGTAATGTATAAAGAAAATAAGTTTATTTAGCTCACAGTTCTGGAGGCTGGGAGCTCCAAGAATACAGTACCAGCATCTGGTGAGAGTGTTTTTGCTGTATCATAGCATGGTTAAAGTCTGTACATTGTGTATAGGGCAAGTACAAAAGAGCCAGAAAGAGCTGGATAATGTCTGAAAATATCTGAGATGAGAATAGAAAGTTTGAAAGATCCAGCTGAACTCAACAAAACCTATCATTTAAAAGGTGGGGCTAGAACTAGAAACTGGAAAGTTATCTGCCTCCTATTCAAGTGTATTATAGTGTCTCTGGAATAAGAGAATGGTGCCTTTTGGTAACTAAGGAAAATAAGAACTGGAGTGTAATGTATTCGTTAGAAGAGCAGTCTAATGGTTACCATGGGGACTCTGTGGCTGGACTGCTGGGGTTCTGGTCATAGCCTCAGCCTGCCCCATGTTATAACGCTGGGCACCTTATTATCCTCTGCTACATGTACATGGTAACCACACATACTTTGATGGGTTGTCATGAAGATGAAGGACAAAAAACCTTATGATAATTTCAACTGATGCTCAAAAAGCGTTTGATGAAATTCAACATTCATTCATAATAAAAGCTCTAAATAAAACTGGGTATAGAAGGAATATACCTAAACACTATAAACGCCATATAAGACAAACCTACAGCTAGTGTCATTCTGAATGGGAAAATTCAAAGCCTTTCTCTAAGGTCTAGAACAAGTAAAGGATGCACACTTTCACCACTTTTTTTTTTTTTTTTTTTTTTTTTTTGAGACAGAGTCTCACTGTCTTGCCCAGACTGGAGTATAGTGGCACAATCTCAGCTCACTGCAACCTCTGCCTCCCAGGTTCGAGCAATTCTTCTGCCTCAGCCTCCCAAGTAGCTGGAGTTACAGGTGCCCACCACCATGCCTGGCTAAATTTTTGCATTTTTAGTAGAGACAGGGTTTTGCCATGTTGGCCATGCTGGCCTCGAACTCCTGACCTCAGGTGATCAACCCATCTTGTCTCCCCAAAGTGCCAGGATTACAGGCATGAGCCACCAAGCCCAACCACTTTCATTGCTTTTATTCAACATTGTACTAGAAGTCCCAGCCAGAGAAATTAGACAAGACAAAGAAACAAAAGGCATCCAGATTGACAGGGAAGAAGTTAAATTATCCTTTTCCAGAAAAACCTAAATATTTCACCAAAAATACTATTAGGACTGATAAACAAATTTAGTAAAGTTGCAGGATACAAAATCAACTTACAAAAATCAGCATTTCTTGAAAGTGGCTTTTATCCAAAAGACAGGCAATAACAAATGTTGGTAAGACATGTAGAAAAGGAAACTCTTGTACACTGTTGGTGCAAATGTAAACTAGTACAACCACTATGGAAAACAGTTTGGAGGTTCTGCAAAAAACTAAAAATAGGGCTACTACATAACCCAGCAATCCCACTGCTGGGTATGCACCCAAAAGAAAGGGAATCAGTATATAAAATGGATAGCTGCACTCCCATGTTTGTTGCAGCACTATTTGCAATAGCCAAGATTTGAATGCAGCCTAACTGTCCATCAACAGATGAATGTATAAGGAAAATATGGTATATATACACAATGGAGTACTATTCAGCCATAAAGAATAATGAGATTCTGTCATTTGTCACTACATGGATGGAACCGGAGGTATTATGTTAAGTGAAATACTCCAGGCAAAGAAAGACAACCTTCACATGTTCTCACTTATTTTGTGGGAGCTTAAAATTAAAACAATTGAACTCATGGATATAGAGAATAGAAGGATGGTTACCAGAGGCTAGGAAGGGTAATGAGGGACTGGGGGACAAGTGGGGATGGTTAATGAGTACAAAGAGTAGTTAGAAAGAATGAAGAAATCCTAGTATTTGATAGCACAATGGGGTGAATATAGTAAATAATAAGTTAATTGTACATTTTAGAATAACTAAAATAGTATAATTGGATTATTTGTAACATAAAGCATACATGCTTGAGGGGATGGATATGTCATTTACCAGGATGTGATTATTATGCATTGCATGCCTGTATTAAAGTATCTCATGTACTCTATAAATAGATACACCTACTATGTACCCCCAACTTTAAAAAATTTTTTAAATCAGTAGCATTTCTATATGCCAACAGCAAACAATCTGAAGAAGAAACCAAGAAAGTAATACCATTAACAAGCAACACAAGTAAGATAAAATAAAATACCTAAGAATAAATTTAACCATAAGTGAATGATATCTACAATAAAACTATGAAACATTGATGAAATAAATTGAATTGGATGATATTATGTATTTAGTACAATGCCTGAATAAAATAAGCACTTGGCACCATTCCCACAATGGAGAAAATGAATGCAACCCCAACTATGGAAATTGGATGGAAATTTCCTGGAAAAGATCTGCTTCTCTTCCTTCAGTTCTCAGCTCATCAATAAACATTGTTATCATAATTTCACCTCTTACTGTAAACATGAGCATGTAAATGGAGTGAGTACCCCTTCCAAATGACTAATTAGCTCATGGGAAAGTTGACCTCTCAAACATGAATTAAATGGCCACGCAGTGTATGACCCAGTCTCTTTGGAGTGTGGTTGGTGTGGCTAACTCTTCACAGTCTGATAATCACTGTGTATAGTGAAAAAAAGGAAATACACAACTAACTAAATAAATAAATTCCCTGATTTTGCAAAGCTGAAAACTAGCCCTGTAGGTAACCACCTGCTTTAAACAGCCAGCCCCCACTGCTGGACCTGTCTGCAGCTGACATTTTCATTTGGATTGAGAATCTTCTCAATCACTTCCCGTCATTTCCTATTTACTTTTGGTGGCTTTGTATGTGAATTACTTTTTCTTCCCCCTTTTGAAGAGAAGAGGGTAGCAGATTATTGTACATCAGGAAAAAAAGGAAGTCACTACTGACCATAGTGGGATATTCATTCATATATTCTGCTTAGGTATGTTTGAGTTGAAAGGAGGAAACCTGAGAGATAAAACAGTTTAGGCTTGTATGTACAGCAAGCTTGCCCCTGATTCTCAAATTGTGCCCCTAACACAATATTGTCTGAAGCATCCTGGTGAAGGTTGCTGATATGTATTTTACTTTCAGGAAGTGATTGAGAAAAGTTTACAGTTGTGGAAATGTGGATGTCTGAAATACTAAGCTAGATGCGCATAGTTTAGTCTTGAGTGGAAAGTCCATTATATAGTGGAAATCCAGTAAGGTGAGAGGATACTTCAGGAAAGCTAGATAATAATGGTGAACTTTAATATAATGCTATGGGATTAGAAGCCAAAGGCCATTGTCCAACCAATTCATACAAATGGGAATAAGGATGAACAACTTCTGTTCTAGCTCTGTGTCCCTTGAACCAATCTTGAGCCAGGTGAAAGTTCCAATGTTAAAGAAATCCAAGAACCCTATTCATTAAAAACACATAAATTAAGCAAGAAGACTTCTAAGTTCCTGGTATTTGAGGATATAGCAAAGAATAAGTTGAGATTTATGCACATAAATAATGTATCTTATGGCCGGACGTGGGGCTCACGCCTGTAATACCAGCACTTTGGGAGGCCGGATCACGAGGTCAGGAGATTGAGACCATCCTGGCTAACACAGTGAAACCCCGTCTCTACTAAAAATACAAAAAGTTAGGCATGGTGGTGGGTGCCTGTAGTCCCAGCTACTCAGGAGGCTGAGGCAGAAGAATGGCGTGAAACCAGGAGGCGGAGCTTGCAGTGAGCTGAGATCTGGCCACTGCACTCCAGCCTGGGAGACAGTGAGACTCCGCCTCAAAACAAAACAAAACAAAACAAACAAACAAGCAAACAAACAAACAAAAGACAATGTATCTTACATACATGATCTAGTATATCAGCACTTTCCAGAGGGAAATCTAGAGGGATAGAAAAGATCTTTTAAAAGAAACCTGGTAAAGCTTTCTCAAAAGTTGTCCTGAACATCAGGAAGAAAGACCCAGACAGCTCTATCATTAATTCAAAGTCAATTTTTGTTGAGGGGATAAGCATCCCATGGAATTAGAACTTTTAATTTTTTAGTGAGTAATTTAAACTCAATTGTAAGAAGACAGAAGGAGTTGTCTCCCAGGTCCTTGAAGAGAAGAAAAAGTTCAAAGTGGGGAAGTAAAAAGATCTGAGGAAAATTCAGAAAATGAAATCATGTTCTGAATATTTAAGGTGCTCATGAGCAAAGCACCCAATATCCCATCTTAACGAGAAGAGCTTCTCTTTGGAACTTACCAACGGTCTCCTTGCTGGCAGCATTGGGCATTGGTGATGATCTCCTGACACATCTATTCCCTTATCTGCGACCTGCCTCTAAGACTTCCCTTGGGAAAGCTCTGGGCCAAATGGGGACAATCTTCCTTCTTTCCTGTCTCAAAAGCTCAAGTGATTTCTGCCCTCCATAAGATGCACCAGTGGATCTTCAGTCTCTTTTACACAAGGGCTTGTCTGCTGCTTGGAATAGGGCCTTCCTGGACAAACTCCAGATTGGATTTCATCAGCAGCTGGAAGACCTGCTTGGTATAGAGGATGGGAAGCAGGAGCCTGCCCTGGAAATTGAGGGCCCTACACTGGTCATGAAGAGGTACTTCCAGGGAGTACCTTTCTTCTTGAAAGAGAGAAAATTCCGGAACTGTGCCCAGGAGATTGTCTGAGTGTAAGTAAAATATATTAAGAAAATTCAGGAAATAAGAAGGAACCCAAATCTCAATGACTAATGTCCTAGCTCACACTCCATTCAGTCATTTCCATAACTGTTCTTTTTGCCTTCAGTGGCAAAATAACTTGAATCCTTTTTGGCATGTTCTTATCAGTAATGTTAAATGCATCTTTTATCTAACTATTTTCAGAATTGGAAGAAATGTCAATCGTATCTTGTGGCTGAAATTCAGGTTATAAAATATGTATTTTTATTAATTGGTCTATTCATTTTTGATGGTATTTGTATTTATATGCTGTATTGTTTATATAAGCATATATTTACATTTTCCTCATTAATAGAAATGCTACTTTAAAAAACTCATTAAGTTTATTGTAAGGCTATTCTCCTCTTTTTAAAGAAAACTTGTTCTCAAATCTGAATTCTACACACAAAATATACAAATATTTGTTACAGTCATGCTTTGACCTTGGTGACAGATCTCGAGTATGAGATGCATAATCCTTGCCCTTATGGAATTCACATTAGAGCAAAGGACACAGCCACTGAAGAAGTTATAATCTAGTTTGGAATTTACATTTGGCATCTGGGCTACACAGGAGAAATAAAAGAGGCTATGGCAGCGAATGTCACGGACAGCTCATTTAGGTTGCCTTCATCCCTCCCCAGGGAAGAAATATGAAGTCAGAGACTTGAAGGATAAGTAGGAGTTTGTTAAGTATCTTGTGGAGGGAAAAATTTCCCAGGGCAAAATAAAGACAGAAACTGCATAGTGACCTTGTAGCTGGAAAGACCCGGAAAATTGAAAGAAGTGAAAAAGACTGGGGTGGGTAGACTGTACTGGTAAATGGTGAAGTGTCATGTAATGACGCTGGGGAAATGGAAAAGGGCCCAGTGACAGCTTTATGTTAAAGATGCTGGACTTGAGAGCCAAGGAAAATTACTTTGGGATGTAAAGCTGAAGAGTGCTTTATCAGAGCAGGTACAAAGGAATTTGTTAGGCCAAAAATTCTCAAAATGTGGTCCATCTGACCGTAGGGGTCCCCAAGACATTTTAAGAAGCTCCATGAGGTCAAATCTATTCCCGTAATAAATCGACATTACTTGCCTCTTTCACCATGTGAGCAACTTGCACCAATGGTGCAGAAACAATGGTGGGTAAAACTGTCGGTGCCTGAGTGTCGATCAAGGCAGTGGCGTAAAATGTGATTATTACATTTTCACCATGATGTACCTGAATTCAAACAAAATACTAGTCTTTTAACAATGCCCTTGAGAGCACGGTAAAATTAATAATTTTCAACATCTTGACTTTGAGTACAATCATTTTAATATTCTATGTGATAGTCTTTTTAATATTCTGCATGACTGTTCTTATGGCTCATACTGAAAAAAATGATTGTGTCAAGGAAATGCACTCATGCGATTGAATTGTGAACTGAAGTAGCCACTCTTTAGCAGAATAACATTTTTACTTGAAAGAATGACAGACAGATAAACAATAGTTATTGAGACCTGGGCATTTGACAGTTTTTCAAAATATTTATCAAGTGAACCTGTCACTTTAAGGGCAACAATCACTAGTATTTGTTACCAGTGATAACATTTGAGATCTTAATAGAAAATTGGAATTTTGGAAAAATTTGTATCTGTCATTATGAGGTTGATAACTTCCTTATTCTTAAAACTTTTGTGGTGATAATAGTGGTGATATTAGCCAATGAATCATTCGATAATATAGATTGAAATTTAAATACACAATTGTAACACCTGCATAACTCAGTGAACCAATATTTCCTAAATAACCAATTCATATATTATAAGATTTAGCATGGGCAAAAGAGATCAATTCAGTGTATGGCTTATTAATAAGCTTCTATGTAACAGAATTTGAAAATTCATTTTTTTGGTTTAAATTTCACATGACAACTAATCCTTATGGAATTACCACTTATCCAACTCTGAAATGTTACATGATGCATTATATGAGTATTTTTTATAGCACCAAATCTTCCATTTCTAAGATATTTTTCTTAATCATGATTAATTAGTCTATTAATGTGATTTTAAATGTCACAGTGGAAAACATGGAATTGGGGAAAGATAAGTTAGCTTTGAATCATAGTTCTGCTACATAATAGATACTCTTGTATGGAGTAGGTGCTCAATAAATGAGTCATTATTACTTACTGGCAGGCTGTGGAGAATAAGACGTTGTTTAAGAGCTTGATAGGATTGGTGAGGATTTAAAGTGCTTCCTGTAAAGTGCTTAGCACAGTCCTTGTTGCAGTGTGAACATTCAATAAACAGTAGTTTTTATTATTTATATTAGTGTATTTTGAACATCTTTTCGTTGACTTTAAGGAGTGAGGCTAATCTCTTTTTCAATTTCTATGTTTGATGAATGTGTGTTTACCTCTGTATGTAGCTTTGCTTCAATATATTTTAAGAATAGTGCTTTAATTCCATTTCAAACTAAAAAAACTACTTACTTTACTTTTCTTCCTTACTTAACTGAAGTATGATTTTAAATATTTAAATGTTTGCCTTTAAAAATTATTTTAAAATGTTTCCATCGCCATTAGTGATCCTAAAATTATAGCAATAGAGAGTTTTTTCTCTGAGAGAAGGAATGTTATAGTTTCTGTAAATCTAATACAGGGGTAAATTTTGTGAATGATTTATAAATATATGAAAAACATATTTTTTATTCTAAGTTATAACTTAGTGTTCCAGAATCTTAGCCAATAATGTATCATTTTCAATCATATTTTAAATTATTCTTGTTATTTTTCTGTGCTATATTTTAAATCACAATGCTAAAAATGTCAATATTACAATGATGTTTCTATTTGTGTCTCTATATTTGCTAACCTTTTTTCTGTATGTTTTATATTAGATTTCAGTTTTATGTCTTTTATAATTTAGTTATAAATCCTATTGTTTCCTATGTATATTGATACTCTTTCTCAAATGTTCATTGAATTCCTAGAGATATCAATATCTATATTAATCAGTATCTCATTGATATTAATATTGCCACTTCTATTTATTTTTCCTTTGTTGTATTGCTTTTCTCTTTCTTGCCCATCTTTTTCTTCCATTGTTTTAGTATTTTAATTTTAGGCTTTTCCCATGTGTAGAGTATAATGGGGTTTGGTTTTAAGCCAATCAAGACTTTTTTCTTTTAATAGAGAACTTTAAGCAGCTTATATTTATTATTTTAACTATTATATGTTTGGTTCTTCACTTTATTGCTTTATGCTTTACTTCTTGCATTACTTTTATATGTTTTTGACATTTATACTTCCTTCAATTAGTTAATTATTATTAATTTAAAGACAATATATTTTTTAAGAAATTTAAATTTTCTCTTATTTTGAACTAAAATTGCATAACACTTTAAAATAACATTTTAAAAGTATTTCAGAACTTTTAGCTGATTTTATTATTTACTGCCAGCTCTTACTGGTACTGTTGCTTTTGCTCAACACAGTAAGTATGTATAAGAGATATGAAATAAGTAGATCCATATGCATGTGAATTTATGTTCATAAATAAATATATGGGAAGTTCCAAGAAGCTGGTGAAGAGAAATTCATTCCTGAGTTTAGGAAATAAAAGCATATTAATTTAAATACTCTTAGGAGGAATGCATTTGGATGCAATATGCTAGATTAGTGCCACCTATTCCAAATATATTCCTGGAAGTTTCAGGAGTCATGTAATCAATAGAACAGTGATCAACTTAAACAATTTTCATTCTAAGAAGAAACATACTATCAATATAAAGTGATGAGTTTGATATTCTTGTCTAGCCTGTAAACTGGCTCTGAAGACAGTTCTCATCCTGGAATTGAAAACTTTTTTTAACAATGGTAATACTGTTGCCATCATTGATTGTTATAACTTCTGAAGTGTTTTTCAAGACATATTTGAGGCTGTAGCAAGGTACATTTATAATGAAATGAACAACTGAAAGTTTTATCTGAGCACCATGTAGACTCTACCACAACCTTTTACCAAGAAGGCAGATGAATTCTCTTGGGTCTGAGTGTAGCACGTAAGCACCAAGGGTTCCCTCATTACACCATGCTCTCCATCTATTTCTGTAGGTTTTTAATGGTCTTTCTTTGGTGATCCTGATCCAAAGTTGGAAAGGATCAAGCTAAAACAATGAAATAATAAAGATTTTAGGGAACTCTCTTTCTGTGCTCCAGACCCTCAGCTTTGGAGTGTTGCTTTGACTAGTGCTGTCACCCTTAACCAGATATATACACTTGATGTTATACTGCCATCTACTGGCTGTAGGTCAAATACTGTCTTAGAGACTGGACATATTGATAACTTTACCATAGTCGTTAGCTGGGAATAATTCAGGAAATTAGAATGAAAAGAAAGGACATTTGATGTCCTGCCTATTTAAAAGCAAAGAAACAAATGCATAAACTAAGCACACATAAAACCTCTAACTCATAATAGTGATCCCAGAAATGTGAAATTTGTTTTTCGATCCCTGTTTTCTTTTTTACTCCCAAGATAATCTTGTTATTTCTTATTTTTGTTAAATAATTAAAAAAAGGAAAGGGAATATGCACTCACACAGGACACTAATCAGAACAACAAGGCTGTATTTGTATGTGTTGTGTTTTCAATGAAACAGAAAATTGAACTTCAGGGTTGTTAAACCCTGACATTATGTTCAAATTAATGTTCCGGGAGGGCCCAATTTTGTTTCTAGGGGTTAGTTTTCTCAGACACTTATAAAAATGGGTAGAGGGGGGTGCCATGAGAAACAATGACAGAGTAAAATCTCTAAAACTTTGCCCCTTCATAAAAGTAAAGAAAAAAATGAGCAAAATTTGTCAGAATAAATCTTTTTACAGTATTAAAAGTTATCTTAAGGCATGCAACAACCCAGGAGCATTTCTTTGAGGAATACAGCTGTTAAGTGTGAGTATAGCAAGATTTTTGGCATTTTAACTTGAATTAATCCCATCACCCATTATCAAGTTCAATGGTAGCCTTAAAAAGCAATGGGCCTCCTTCCTGGTACCACAGGGAATAGAATAAATCTGGAGCACCTTCATAGCTTCATTCCTAAAGACTGTCATTATTTGACTTTGAAATATCCTAGTAGAAAGACTTATCTTTATTTAATCCGTCTGGGAGCTCACTCAAAGCTAAAAGACTCTCCCTGAGGGATGTTGGTTAAAGACATTTACAGGCTAGTGTTTTAATGTAGTATCTACCTGAGGTGATTAATAACAGTTGTAGTAAATAATGACCAACTGAAAATCTTAAAAGGAAAAACAGAGATGAGATGTCTATAAGGGCTGTGACAAATTCTAGCATACTTTTGGGAATCTAGAAGGGCATTGTCCTGTGTAAGTTTATGCACATGTTCATGAAAGACCCAATCTTTCACTTCTGGCTGACTTTTATCATAAGCAGAAACTGAAGGCCAAGGCAAGGTTGAAAACTGCCTGGCTAAGTATTAAACATGTGCTTCAACATGCACACAGAGCTTCTTGGCTACAACTGAGAGATTTATTTGATCCAGATACTTAAGGAAATCTCTGTTCAGTCGTTAGTTGGCCACTAAGCTAACTGATTAGAGATTTCAGTGGGCACATGTGCTGATGAATACAGACTTTACAGAATTAATGCAGAAAAGACAGCAAGTAAACAAATAACAACAACCCACAACAAGTAGCAACAACAACCTCTTGGGGGATGGGGAACTAATTTATAGAGTTGCTGCAGTATGTTATTAAAACGTCCACTTTTCAACAAAAAAAATAAGAATGCAAAGAAACTATGTCTTATACACAGGTGGAAAAGTCATGAATAGAAACTTCCCCAAAAGCCCAGATATTAAATTTATTGGACAAAAACTTAAAACAGTTGTATTAAATAAGTTCAAACACCTAAAGGAAGTTGTTTCTAAATGATTAGAGGAATGTGGGAGAATAACATCTGATCACAAAAAGAATACCAATACAGAGAAAGAAATTATACAGTGGAACTGAATAGAAAGTTGGTAGCTAAAATGTACAAAAATTGAGAAAGAAAACTTCACTTGAAGGGTCTAACAGAAGATTTGGCTAGGCAGAAGAATCAATGAGTTTGAAGATAGACCAATTGAAATTATGTGGCTGAGGACCACACAGCAAAAAAATGAATTAAGAATAATGTATAGAGTTTAGAGGACTTGTGGCACACCACCAAACATATTAACATATACATAATGAGAACTACAGGAGGAAAAGACAGAGAAAAAGGGGCAGCAAAAATATTTGAAGAAGTGTGGCCCCAAACTTTGCCAGTTTGATGAAAGATATGAGTCTGCACATCAAAAAACCTCAACACACTTCAAGTAGAATAAAGACAAATAGATCTGACACACAGGATAATCAAATGGCTGAAAGCCAAAAACATAGAGAAAATCTTGAAAGCAGGAGGAGAGAAGTAACTGTCACATACAAAGGATCCTCAAAACACTAACAGCAGGTTTCCTATTAGAAAACATAGATGCCAGAAGGTAGTGGGATGGCATATATAAAATTCTGAAAGAAAAAATAACCCAAGAATTCTATATCTAGCAAAACTATTCTTCAAAAATACAAGAGAAATAAAAGCATTCCCAGATAAACAAAAGCTGACTGAGTCCATCATTAGTAGACCTGTCCTACAAGAAATGCTAACGAGCCTTTTAGGCTAAAATTAAAGGATACTAGACAGTAACTTGAAGGCATATAAAGAACTTTGCTAAAGGTAGGTAAATATAAATGTCAATATTATTGTACTCCCCTTTTTATTTCCTATACTATTTAAAAGTCAAATGCATAAAACAATAATTACTAATCTATATGAATGGGCAAACAATGTTTAAAGAGGAGAGGTCAGAGGGGAGACAGAGCTGCATAGGAGTCAAGATTTTGTATGCTATTAAATCTAAGCTGGTATCAAATCAAACTGGACTGTTGTAAATATAGAATGTTAATTGTAATTTCCATGGTAACCACTAAGAAAATATTTTAAAAGTATAAACGAATCAGAATGTGATGTAAACTTGGCAGTATGCTAAAAAAATTAAACACACAAGAAGGCAATAATGAAGGAAATCAGGAATAAAAAACATGTAAGTCAACTCCCCAGTGTGAACCTATTGTGGGAAACACATTATAGTTTTAAACTTTAGGAAGCATACTTTTCACCTTGGTCCATGCCATACTGAAAAACAGAGGGTTGATTGTGGAAGATTAGAATTCAAACAACCACAGTGATAACTCTGTGATGATGGGGGATTAGAAGTCTTCTATACTGGGGCACTTATTAGACTTAATTCTCTCTGTCCTAACACACATGTAAGCATGCACGCACACACACACACACACATGCTTTTTACAAAACATGACAAACTCTATCAATACAGACTGCAAGATAATTATTACAAGAATACTATTATATCTCACAGAATACAAGTAAAGATTAAACAGTCAGGCATCAGAAAAGATGAGAACTAGGTAAATTCCATCATTCTCAGAACATTCTCATTAGCATTATTTAGTTTCTAACTCTAAGGCTTTAGGTTTTTTGAGTCAAATTCTTTTTTTTTTTTTTTTTTTTTT
>NW_016808463.1:77118-80316 GCF_001698545.2 Rhinopithecus bieti | reverse complement strand
ACTGCAAGCTCCGCCTCCCGGGTTCACGCCATTCTCCTGCCTCAGCCTCCCGAGTAGCTGGGACTACAGGCGCCCGCCACCTCGCCCGGCTAGTTTTTTGTACTTTTTAGTAGAGACGGGGGTTTCACCGTGTTAGCCAGGATGGTCTCGATCTCCTGACCTCGTGATCCGCCCGTCTCGGCCTCCCAAAGTGCTGGGATTACAGGCTTGAGCCACCGCGCCCGGCCTTGAGTCAAATTCTTAGAATCATTTTCTGATTGACTTATACTGCTTTTGTTGGCCATAGGTAGTAACAACATAGCTGGCAGGCCCCATTACCATGGCTGCAGAGCTGTTCTTACAGAAGTGAAAACAAAAGATACGGTCTACCACATTCCAAACCTTTGCTTGTGGATACCTACACTCCTCTTTCTATTGATACTATTTCAAAGATGCTCAATTCATTTATCTCCTCTACAACTGTAATGCCCTCAAGTTGAAACACCAAATATGTTTATAAGCTGCATCAAATAAACTTCATGACATTATAGTTCTTAGAAGAAACAGTATCCTAGATACGTTATCACAATCCTGAGTTTTTTTAAGCTGATAAACCAACTGGACAATTTGGGTGTGACTAAACCAATATGAAAAAGGAAGAGAGAGAGAGAGAGAGATTCTTTTAAAAAAGAGATTAAAAAAGTAAAAGGATAATTAAAATATCAGTTTTATACAATCCAAAAAAAAAAAAAAAAAAGAACGAACATCTGATAGAAACTGTAGATCTGATTTTGTAACTGGTTATGAGGTAATAATCAAACAGTATGATGTTCTTCCTTTACTGCTTACCATGTTCCCCTCCATTTTCATTAATCAACTCAGTTGGCCACAGCTCTTTAGAGAGTGTTTCCTAAGGATCCTCCCAGTCTTCCTCCAGGGACATGAGGTCTTTCAACTGGTAACAAAACTTAAGAGATAAGGAGCTAATTTCATAAATGACTACTGAATGTTTATGCCCAACCTCCAATTCATGTCTTGAATCCCTAACCCTCAAAATGATGGAAATAGGAGGTGGGGGTCTCTGAGAGGTAATTTACATCATGAGGGTAGAGCCTTCATGAATGAGATTAGTGCCTTTATAAAAGAGGCCCGAGAAAGCTCCCTTGTCTTGTTCACCAAGTGAGGTTAGAGTGAAAAGGCAGCTAGCTATGAACCAGGAAACAAGCTCTCACCAGACACAGAATCTGCTGGTGTCTGGACCACAAACTTCATAGAACTCAGAACTACAAAAAGCAAATTTCTGTTGTTTATAGCCTACCCAGTTTATGGTATTTTGTTACAGCAGCCTGAAAGGACTAAGACAATGATTTATAAATTTTGGGGAGGAGAAATGTCTAAGAGAAGTAAGTATAAAATCTGTGAAACCGCCCTGTCCAACCCCCGATGCCTTCCTAATGAAACAAAGTTCTACTTTATTCTTCAAGGCAGTGCCTAAACCAAGAATGACGTCAAATATGTTTAGTTTAGAAATACGAATCTAGTCCTTCTATAATAGAATATGGTAGAGTCTTATAAACCTATAAATACAATTTAATTTAATGGCATTTTAAATTTTTTAAATGGAGGCTTAAAACAAAGAAAAGATAAATCTGAACCATGTTATCACAGTCAATTAGACATTTGAGGAAAATACCTATATGGAAATTAGAAAGTCTTGGGTCTACTTTATGTTTTCAGGACATGCAAAATAATACAGGAGTTTTTTTTTTTTTTTTTTTTTTTTTTTACATATGTCTGCTAAGAAGTTAAGCTACTATATATAAAAAATTTTTAGCCCTCTATGTTTTCTGTACAGACCATTTGGAGCAACTACTCCTGGACTAAAAAATGAAAGCATCTATCACTGATGAAAAGGTGGTTTACATCTGTGACTGGTAAGGGCACAATAAAATAAGGACCTGATATGTAGAGAAGAACATGCAGTGGAGACCTCTCTTCTCTCTCACTGGTTTGGTCATCTTGGATAGTCTTTTCCTGACTTACTCCTTGGGACCCAATTAGTCTGGTAAAGGTTGGTCAGGACTTTAAAGAAACCCTTGGCACTAACTTGAATTATTCCAACAGGATCATTTTGGATCATATTTTAAAACACTTAACATTTAAAAAAATATTATGAGGCCGAGCACATTGGTTCACGCCTGTAATCCCAGCTCTTTGGGAGGCCAAGGCAGGCAGATCATGAGGTCAAGAGATCGAGACCATCCTGGCCAACACGGTGAAACCCTGTATCTACTAAAAATACAAAAATTAGCTGGATATGGTGGCACGTGTCTGTAATCCCAGCTACTCGGGAGGCTGAGGCAGGAGAATTGCTTGAACCCAGGAGGCGGAGATTGCAGTGAGCCGAGATTGCGCCATTGCACTCCAGCCTGGCGACAGAGTAAGACTCCGTCTCAAAAAAAAAAAAAAAAAAAGAAAACGAAAGCAATACTGCACATAGTGTAAAGGAACAACATTCTTAACATTCTTCTCATTGGTCCATAAAAAAAAGACTTGTTTGCACATTAGCTTAGACTTCTCATGAATTAGTAATAAAATTTGGTGGCAATTTTCCTCATTTCCGGTAGGCTGAAGCTAGCCAACATGTAGCAAGTATGTGTAGGGTTAAGTATCCAGTGTTACATAGCAGATATGCAGTGAAAGGACTATCACACAGAAAGAATCCCATTGGTTTATCTTCGATGCAAGAAGAATCCAGCTTCTTAGAAGTGTGGAATCCTGTTCAGCCAAGTTTCCAGCAGTGAAGGTGAAGATGAATACCTGGGAAGGGTGGAGTAAGGTTTGAGCAGAACAAAGGGCAGGGTTTTCCTTGACCAATAAATCTTGTAGTTTTTGTCTACATCAAAGAGCTAACTGCTCATTGTTTTAGTGAAGCTTTTATAGGTTCAGATTCAGTATAAGCTGGGTGAGGTGGTGTGTGCCTGTAGTCTCAGCTACTTGGGAGACTGAGGCAGGAGGATTGCTTGAACCCAGGAGTTTAAGGCTGCAGTGAATTATGATCATACCACCTTACTCCAGCTTGGGCAACAGAATGAGACTCTGTCTTAAAAAAGGGGTGGGGTGGGGTGGTAGCGGATTCAGTGTAAGCCTTAGACAAAATAAAGTATACCTCTCTCTAACAAAAAAAAAAAAAAAAAAAAAAAAAAAAAAAAAAAAAAA
>NW_016808463.1:69873-76998 GCF_001698545.2 Rhinopithecus bieti | reverse complement strand
AAAAAAAAAAAAAAAAAAAAAAAAAAAAAAAAAAAAAAAAAAAAAGGAAAGGAATAGGAAGTCATTTGGATTTGTGTCAGAGGAGCAAGATGGGTTATCAAGCTGAGTAAAATTACTTGGGATCAAAAATTGAGTTTATTTGAGAATACTGATATTCTTAGCTGGTATGATAATCAGTATAATGGGTGTTTTTCTCTTTCTTTCTCTCTCTCCTTCCCTTCCCCTTTCTCCCTTCCTTCCTCCCTCCCTTCCCTCCCTCCCTCCCTCCCTCTTTTCTTTTCTTTTCCTTTTCTTTCTTTCTTTCTTTCTTTCTGTCTGTCTTTCTTTCTTTCTTCTTTCTTTCTTCTTTCTTATCTTTCTTCTTTCTTCTTTCTCTCTTATTTCTCTTTCTTTCCCTCTTTCTTTCTTTCTTTCTTTCTTTCTTTCTTTCTTTCTTTCTTTCTTTCTAGCTCCAACTTACTCTCACCTTTTGTGAGGAAAGGATGGGTAGAAGAGGAGGTCAGACAGCTTTGGGTTTCAGTAGCAGCTTTACTGTGCACAATTTTGTGTCCATGACCGTGTTACTACGCTTCTCTATGCCTCAGGTTATCTAGTCATTAAATGGGTATTATAAAAGTAGCTACATAATTGAATGTTTGTAAGAATGAACTGAGTTATATACATATATAGATGTTAGAACAATGTTTGTCATGCTCAGTAAATATAAAACAATACACCTGGTAAACCAAAATATATAAAACAAAAGCAAACCTATTAAATATTTGGAAAACGATGTATGAAATAAGTTTTAATGTCTTTATATGGCAAAACTCAGCCTGAGTAACTTGAAACCAAAAGGCCATGAAGAAAAAAAACTATCCTTAACACATGAATTAAAAAAAAAAAATCTGTTCAGCAAAGGACCATAAAGAAAATTCAAAGACATGAGATAGGAAAAAATTTAAAACATATAGAAGATTATTAGTAGTTTAACGTAGAAAGAGCAAAAAAAAAGTTTAAGAACCAAATATAAATATGAGCAAAAATATGAAAAGGCAATTTACAAAAGCAGCAATACACACAAGTGGATATATAGAAGAACCCAAACAGGCAACTTCTCTGGTGATCATAAATATTTGAATTATATGAAAATCTAATTAACTCAAAACCAAAAAGATTGTTTGGTGATGGTTTGAGTAAGAGTGCGAACTCATACACAGCTGATAGAAGTGTAAAAATTTCAACCATTATTGATGGTTAATTTTGTAAAATCTACTATGATCTACTATGATCTTTAAAGCATTGGACCAAACAAATCCTAAGTATCTATCTTTTCAAATATGTACACAAATTTATTTATTGCAGCATTATTTATATCAAGAATAATTGAAGTCAAATTATTATTCCATTGCAGAGAATAGTTAAGTAAATGTATCTTCGAATTATAGACTATTGTGCAGCCATTAAATTCAATGTGGTAAATCCTTTCTCACTAATTTCCAATGTGTTTATGACACATTAAGTAATGTTGAGTGAAATAACAAGTTAAGGAAGGAGAATGATCCCATTAGTGAAAATATATCTGATTATTCTTTAAAGAGGAGGATTTGAGGAAATGAGATCTTTAAATCCTTGTTGTATTTCTGGAACTGAGGTAGCTCTCTTTCTTCTCTCTCTCTTTCTCTTCCTGCTTTCCTTCCTTCCTCTCTTTCTTTTAATCTTAACAAAGTATTTAGAGTTAATTATATTGTATCACACCCAATATTTCTATTATTTTGAAGCAAAGGGAGTTTGTCTTAGCTCAGTCTCTCTTATGGTCTGTACTAGAAGACGATTCCTGTCTTTGTATCAGCAGGGAACAGTGTGAATGGAATGTTCATTGAACTCTATTACAAGGCAAAGGTAGAACAGACAGTGTTTATCACTTAAAATTTTAGATGAAAGTTAGGATTTTCATCAATACAGAAATAAGATAATGTTAATTTTTTTCATATAATAAAGACTTTATAAAACTTTAAAAATAAATGATGCTTGAATTCCTGAAAGTTTATGTCTTCCTGAATATATGAGTTACTTTTGTAGTGTTGGAGATATGTTTCAGCCCCTTCTGGTTCTGGTTTGTTTTCTCCTTGGGACCTGCTCCAAACTAACCTTTAGCTATTCTAGCAACTTTAGTTAAGTTATAGCAAAAATTTCTCCACTTATCTCTGTTCCAATCAGAAAGGACATTATAATGAAGTTATCATGATGGAGCTTCTGCTGGAATGTACCTTATGAAAGGAAGGTGTTGAGAAAAGGTCTTCTGGTACAGACTTAGCAAAGAGCTCCAAACTGCAAAGAGATGAACCTAAGGTAGAGCTTTACTAAGAATTTTGGATGTATCAGAAAGGTACATTGAACAAACCCCCAAAGCTCATTGTCATGTCATCAGACTAACCAAGTGTGGAGACTCAGAAGGTTAGGAACTTATTTGCTTCTATAGTTTATTTGCATATATAGCTTACTTAGATATTTTTCCAAATATTTATTTATTTTAGGTTATTTTTTAAAGTGGACACAATTTGATCAGAAACCTATGAGGTGATGTCAGTAGGGTGGGAGGAAAGGAAGTCCCTTGCTTGAATTATCACACAGAAACAACAATTTGGCAACTATTCATGGGCAAAAGTGCCTGTGTGGGCATGCTAGGATTCAGATAGGAGGCTGTGAAACCCCACTGGAGCCCAAGATGAAACAAGACCATTTTGAGAAGTCAGGCCTGCACCCAAGTGGCAGGCTCATTGACCATGGTCCTGGCTACAGAACCAGAAATAGCCCCATTTTTCTGTGGACTTGGTTATCATCCCTTTTGGCTTTGGCCTGCAATGAGCAACATCTGCCAAGGGACCCAGGAGGAGACATGACTACTTGTGCCTTGCATAACAGGCTAGCTGTACTCAGTCTCAGCTGTGGACCCTGAAGTGGCCAGTAACCCAGCTCCGGCCCCTCTTAGACATGGTGTAGGAGTGGTCCTGCCTACCCACAGACCTGGTGGAAGACAAGCCTCCAGAGGCAAGCCTCAGTTTGACTACTGATGCTGAAACAATCCTGTGGCCTGGCTGTAGTCCCTCTCAACGATGGTGTGGTAGCAGTACTACCCACTCAGGTAACTGGTGAGAGACACACTCCTCCATGGCCTTTAGGTGAACTCACCTACCTCAGTTTGACTGCAGATCCTGCGGCAGCCCCACAATGACTCCAGCCTTGCTCAGCTGTGGTCCAGGGTCAGTTCTGCCTACCCAGAGACCTTCCCAGTCACTGGTGGGTACCCTCGCAGAGACTCAGTGAATGCCATACCTATCTGTACACCTGCCAACAAGCCCACCATATGCAGACTCAACTGTGGAACCTGAAGTGGATCCTTGTCCCAGTGCCAGCCCTACTGACCAACTGGTTTCGTCCACCTAGAGACCAGAAAGGATCCATGCCCAACTAAGCTTCCGGTAACAGGTCCGCCATCGGCCGATTCCGCTACAAACCTAGCAACAGCCACATGATGTGGCTCTAATTTCTCTTGACTGTGATCCTAGAGGCAATCCCATCAGCCTAGGGACATTACAGGGGAAGATCTTTACTTTCTAAAGCCAGTCTGTAAAGAGTGGAAAAAGTGTTTGCATTTTAAAATGCACAGACACTGATGCAAGGTGCATATATCATGAAGCATCAAACCATAAAAAAGGAAGCCCTGGAGCATAAGAATACAATGACAAAACTCAAAAATTAAATATAGAGTTTGAACAGCAGACTCAATCATGAGGAAGAAAGAATAAGTGAACCCAAAGACAAATGATTTCCTGTTAGCCAATTAGAAGAACAAGAAAAACAAATATTTAAAATAGTGAAGAAAACATGTATATCTATGTAAAAAACCTGCATATTCTGCACATGTATCCCATAACTTAATTTAAAAAGTGAAGAAAACATACAGGATCTATGGGACACCACCAAGCAAATAAATGTATGCATTATGGGAGTGGGAATCTCATAATAGAAAAGAGAGGTGAAAAAACAAAGCTTATTTAAAGAACAGAGCTGAAAGCACCCCAAATCTTCAGAGGAATATGGACATCCAGATTTATGGAGATCAAGAATCCAAAGCAAAATAAACCCAGAGAAAGTTAATCTAAAACATAGTATAATGAACTTGTTAAAAGTCAAAGACAAAGAGAAAATTTTAAGGAAAGCAAGAAAAAAGAGACCTTATATGTAAGGAAATCCCCATAATGCTATCAGTGGACTTCTCAATAGACACTTTGCAAGCCAGGAGAGAGTGAGGTGATACATTCAAAGTGCTGAAAGAAAAAAAACAACAACCTGACAACCAAGAATATTACATTTGGAAAAGCTCTAGCTCACAAATTAGGAGGAGATAAAGACATTTGCAGATACACAAAAGCTCAGGAAGTTTACGCCCACTAGGCCTGCTGTACAAGAAATACTAAGGGAATTCTTCAAGTTGAAATGAAAGGATGCTAACCAATAACATGAAAACATATAAAACTCACTGGCAAAAATAAATGCAAAGTCAAAGTCAGAATACTCTATCTAATACTTATAGTCATGGTGGATAAATCCTTTTTAATGCTAGTATAAAAGTTAAAAGACAAAATTATTAAAAATAACTATAGCTGCAATAATTTGCTCTTGGATACACAATATAAAAAGATAAAGGCCGGGTGCGGTGGCTCACGCCTGTAGTCCCAGCACTTTGGTAGGCCGAGGTGGGTGGATCACGAGGTGAGGAGATCGAGACCTCCTGGCTAAAACGGTGAAACCCCGTCTCTACTAAAAATACAAAAGAAATTAGCTGGGCGTGGTGGCGGGCACTTGTAGTTCCAGCTACTCGGGAGGCTGAGGCAGGAGAATGGCGTGAACCTGGGAGGCGGAGCTTGCAGTGAGCCGTGAGCCGAGATTGCATTACTGCACTCCATCCTGGGCTACAGAGCCAGACTGCGTCTCAAAAAAAAAAAAAAAAAGATATAAAGTATGACACCCACAGCATAAAATGTGGGGGAGGGAGTAAATGTGTAGATTTTTTGTATATAACTGAAGCTCAGTTAAGTTGCAATCAGCTTAAAATATTCTAACTGCTAGATTTTTTATATAAGCACCATGGTAGTCACAAAGCAAAACCCTTTAGTAGACCCACAAAAGATAAAGAGAAGGGAATCAAAGCACGCCACAACAAGAAAAATCAACAAGTCACAAGGAAAGACAGCAAAAGAGGCAAAAACAAACAAAAGAATTCAAAATAACCAGATAACAATTAACAATATAAAAATACTAAAACCTATCAATAAGTACCTCAGATACAAATGGATTAAATTATCTAATCAAATGACATAGAATGGTTGAATGGATCAAAAACAACATTCAACAATATGCTGCCTTCAAGCGACTCACTTTAGCTTTAGAACATAACTAGGCTGAAAGTGCAAGGATGGAGAAAATTATTCCACACAAATGATAGCCAAAAGAGAGCTGGTGTAAATATATTAGACAAAATAGACTTTAGGTAAAAAAACTATAACAAGTAGTTCATTATATAATGTTAAAGAGATAATTTCATCAAGACAATATAACAATTATAAAAATATATGTACTCAACATCAGAACACCAAAATATGCAAAGCAAATATTAACAGATCTGAATGGAGAAATAGGCAGCAATATGATAATAATAGGAGACGTCAATACCCCATTTTCAACAATGGATGGATCATTTTGAATGGTTTACAGTAAACCAATGAAGAAACAAATTTAAAAGATTGAAATCATATCATAAAAAAATATAAATCAACTATAATAAAAAATAAAAATCAACAGGAGGAAAATTGGAAAATTTACAAATATATAAATATAAACAATGTACTCCTGAATAACCAATAGGTTAAAAAAGAAGTCAAAAAATATCTTGAAGCAAAAACAGAAACACAACATTACAAAATTTAAGGAATGAAGCAAAAGCAGTTCTAAGAGGGAGGCTTGTAGTGATACATGTGTACATAAGAAGGAAAGAAAGATTTCAGATAAACTACTCTTCACCTCAAGTAACTAGAAAAAGAAAACAAAGCTCAATGTTAGCAGAAGAAAGGAAATATTAAATAGAGCAGATTCAAATGAGAGAATAAAAAGAAAAATTTTAAAAAATCAACAAAACTAAGAGTAGTTTTTGAGAAGATAAACAAAATTGACAAATGTGTAGCTAGACTAACTGAAAAAAAGGTGGGGGGTGGGGAAGAGAGAGAAGATTCAACTAAAATTATAAATATAAAGGAGACATAACAACTGATATTTTAGAAATATAAAGGATCATAAGAGGCTACTATGAACAATTGTATGTTAACAAGTTGAGTAACATAGAAGAAATACAGAAATTCTTAGAAGCATACAGTCTACCAAGACTGAATCATGAGAAATAGAAAATGTGAAAAAGCCAATAATGAGTATGGTGTCATAAGCTTTACTTTAAAAGAATTTATCTTGAATATATTTGGATAAGTGGTACTAATCTATTATATTGCTTCCAAATCACATTCATTCTAAGAACATTCAGATTAATGCATTTTATTTCATAAATTCAGGAACCAATTTTATTCACTAACTTTTGGACATTCTTATCAATTTACATATGAACATAAATTAACATGCATGTCTGCCAATATTATATCTCTTACACAAACTATGCTAACTAAAAATGTGACAGTCCTAGTTAGAACTGGCAGTGAAGAGTAAAATCAGTTAAAAGTATTATGAAAAATGTTAATTAAAAAATTAAGAAAAAATTTAAATTTCTTTAAAAAATACATTGTTTTAAAATTAATAATAATTGGAGAATCAAATGCAGTTAAAACATCAAAATATATATAAGTAATGTAAAAATAAAGCAGAAACCAAAGTTGAGAATGAAGCACATAATGGTTAAAATAATACATATAAATTGCTTGAACTTCTGTATTAAGATAAAAAGTCTGGATTGGAATAGTGTCAATAGGATTGGTATAAATTCTTTTTTTTTTTAAATTTTTTTTTATTATACTTTAAGTTCTAGGGTACATGTGCATAACGTGCAGGTTTGTTACATATGTATACTTGTGCCATGTTGGT
>NW_016808463.1:11422-67581 GCF_001698545.2 Rhinopithecus bieti | reverse complement strand
ATTTCAGAGCCTGCTATTGGTCTATTCAGGGATTCAACTTCTTCCTGGTTTAGTCTTGGAAGAGTGTAAGTGTCCAGGAGATTATCCATTTCTTCTAGATTTTCTAGTTTATTTGCGTAGAGGTGTTTATAGTATTCTCTGATGGTAGTTTGTATTTCTGTGGCGTTGGTGGTGATATCCCCTTTATCATTTTTTATTGCGTCTATTTGATTCCTCTCTCTTTTCTTCTTTATTAGTCTTGCTAGCGGTCTGTCAGTTTTGTTGATCTTTTCAAAAAACCATAAATTCTTTTTTGAATGGCCGATAGAATTCAGCTGTTAATGTGTGTGGTCCTGGACTTTTTTTGTTTTAGATTATCATTTCAATCTTACTACTTGTTACTGGTCTGTTCAGGGTTGCTCTATCTTCCTTGTTTAATCTAGAAGGTTTGTATATTTCCAGGAATTTATCCATTTCTTGTGTTTTCTAATTTATGCACATAAAGGTGTTCATAGTAGCCTTGAATAATCTTTTGTATTTCTGCGGAATCAGTAGTCATATCTCCCATTTCATTTCTAATTGAGCTTATTTGGATCTTCTGTCTTGTTTTCTTGGTTAATCTCGCTAATGGTCCATCAATTTTATTAAATATTTATTTAATTCTTTTCAAAGAACTAGTTTTTGTTTCATTTATCTATTGTATTTTTTTGTTGTTGTTTCAATTTCATTTAGTTCTGCTCTGATCTTTGTTATGTTTTTTCTTTTGCTGGGTTTGGGTTTGGATTGTTCTTGTTTCTCCAGTTCTACGAGGTGTGACCTTAGATTGTAATCTATTTGTGCTCTTTCAGACTTTTTGATGTAGGCTTTTAATGCTGTGAACTTTCCTCCTAACACCACTTTTGCTGTATCCCAGAGGTTTTGATAGGTTGTGTCACTATTATCATTCAGTTCAAAAAATTTTTAAATTTCTGTCTTGATTTCATGGTTATCCCAATGACAATTCAGGAGGAAGTTATTTAATTTCCATGTATTTGCCTGGTTTTGAGGGTACCTTTTGGAGTTGATTTCTAATTTTATTCCACTATGGTGTGATAGAGTACTTGATATAATTTCAATTTTCTTAAATTACTGAGACTTGTTTTGTGATCTATCATATGGTCTATCTTGGAGAATGTTCCATGTGCTGATGAAAATAATGTATATTCTGCAGTTGTTGGATAGAATGTTCTGTAAATATCTGTTAAGTCCATTTGTTGTAGGGTATAGTTTAAGTCCATTTTTTCTTTGTTGACCGTCTGTCTTGATGATCTGTCTTGTGCTGTCAGTGGAGTATTAAAGTCCTCTACTATTATTGTGTTGTCATCTGTCTCATTTCTTAGGTCTAGTAGTAATTGTTTTATACATTTGGGAACTCTAGTGTTAGGTGCATATATATTTAGGATTGTGATCTTTTCCTGTTGGACTAGTCTTTTTATCATTATATAATGTCCCTTTTTGTCTTTTTTTAAATACTGTTACTTTAAAGTTTGTTTTGTGTGATATAAGAATAGCCACTCCTGCTCACTTTTGTTGTCTATTTGCATGGAATATCTTTTACCACCCCTTTACCTGAAGTTTATGTGAGTCCTTATGTATTAGGTAAATCTCCTGAAAACAGCAGAAACTTGATTGGTAAATTCCTATCAGTTGTGCCATTCTAATGTTAGTATTGAGATGTAAGGTACTATTCTATTCATCATGCTAGTTGTTGCCTAAATACCTTTTTTTCCCATTGTTTTGTTGTTACAACGTTTTTACATTTTTTTCCATTGTGCTATTGTTATACAGTTCCTGTGAGATTTATGCTTTACTTATGTTTTAGCTTGGTGTTTCAAGGATTTGTTTCAAGATTTAGAGTTCTTTTTAGCAGATCTTGTCGTGCTGGCTTAGTAGTGGTGAATTGTCTCAGCATTTGTTTACGTGGAAAAGACTGTATCTTTCCTTCATTGATGAAGTTTAGTTTTGGTGGATACCAAATTCTTGGCTGATAGTTGTTTTGCTTAAGAAGGCTTAAAATATGACCCCAATCCCGGCCGGGCGCGGTGGCTCAAGCCTGTAATCCCAGCACTTTGGGAGGCCGAGATGGGTGGATCACGAGGTCAGGAGTTCGAGACCAACCTGGCTAACGCGGTGAAACCCCGTCTCTACTAAAAAATACAAAAGCTAGCCGGGCGAGGTGGCTGGCGCCTGTAGTCCCAGCTACTTGGGAGGCTGAGGCAGGAGAATGGCGTAAACCCGGGAGGCGGAGCTTGCAGTGAGCTGAGATCCGGCCACTGCACTCCAGCCCGGGTGACAGAGCGAGACTCCGTCTCAAAAAAAAAAAAAAAAAAAAATTAGATTCAGCTTCTGTTGCTGGTAATCAAAATATGACCCCAATCCCTTCTAGCTTGTAGAGTTTCTGCTGGGAAATTTGTTGTTACTCTCATAGGTTTCTTCTTTATAGGTTATTTGATGCTTTTGCCTCACAGCTCCTAAGCTTCTTTCTTCATCTTGACTTTAGATAAGCTGGTGACTACAAGCATAGGTGACGATCTTTTTGGGATGAATTTCACAGGTGTTCTTTGAGCTTTTTGTATTTGGATGTCTAGGTTTCTACCAAGGCTGGAGAAGTTTTCCTCAATTGTTTTTTCAAATATATTTTCCAAACTTTTAGATTTCTTTTTTTCCTTGAAAACACCGATTATTCTAAGGTTTGACCATTTAACATAATCCCAAACTTCTTGGAGACTTTGTTCTTTTTTAAAATTCTTATTTCTTTGTCCTTGTTGGATTGGGTTACTTCAAAAGCCTTATCTTTGAGCTCTGAAGTTCTTTCTGCTGCTTGTTCAATTCTGTTGCTAAGACTGCATTTCTCTAAGTGTGTCCTTGATTTCCAGAAGTCGTGATTGTTTTTTCTTTTTTTTATTATTATACTTTAAGTTCTAGGGTACATGTGCACAACATGCAGGTTTGTTACATATGTATACATGTGCCATGTATGCTATTTCACTGAAGATTTTCCTTTCATATTCCATATCATGTTTTTTTATTTCAAGGAGCAGAATACTATTTTTGGATGTCTTAACACAGGAAAAGGAAATAGACCTCTCTGTGCTCAGTTCCCTTATCTGTAAAACTAAGATAACCACAGTCCTACCATGTAAAACTGTGGTGAGGATTAATTGTTTAATTTATATAACACACTCAGAATGATGCCTGGCATGTAACTAAGGGTGCTTACATGTGAGCTCTCCTATTTGAAACTGATTGGAGGATTATTCCTTGATGTTCTAGTTCTGCAGGAAGGTAAGTTAATTTCAAGAAAACTGGCCAGGGAATATTTGAACGCCAGTTCAAATACTCACAATGGAAAGGCAGAAATAGCCATTCACTTGGTGACTAAGGCAAGCATGTTGCAGCAAAGATCCCAGGGTATAGACAGAAGCACTGCTACCTGGCACACATACAAGCTATCTACAATGGCAGACTTTACTTTCCTGGTTTCTTGGTTCTGTCCACCGTTCAAGGAGCTAAAAGCTTTCACCAGACTAACACAGGCATCTTTCAGGAAGCCAGAAAAAGACTCCTCTTCTCTGTGAAGGTAAGCTGCACTCTCCTCAGGCAAGTGCCAGGCAAGAGGGGAATCTCCGCTCCATTCTTCAAATCCAATTTGTCAACTCACATTTAGTTTCCTTTTCACTTGTTGCATCATTCTCATTGTTATTTTTGCACCAGCCGGTTCACTGTACAGTCCCTGTACAGTCATTGTACAGTCCCTGTTTATCTATGATGAAATAAAACTACATTTAGTTGTAAGTTTTAATGGTATAAAGGGTTTTGGTTTAACTTTAAAGAAGTGCCAGAAATTGCTTCAGAGACAGGAAGCTCCCACAGAAAACTAACAATAGACATGTCCACGTGTTTGTGGAGGGAATGGAATTGGTGCTTATTCAGCAGCTGCTGTAAATGTGTTGTCTGTATTCTCTTCTTAACCCTAGGCCTGGCTGCCTTTACCCCTGAGAGTGGTTGTGAGGATTAAATACGTCCAGCTCAGACAAGTGCTTGATACCCAAAGAGAAAAGTAAACCCAGGCTGGAGGCTGATTGAAGTCTGTATTGGATAGAGCCAATGTGGAGTTTCTAGCAGAGGGAATCCAGGAAGCACATGGTAGTAGATGTTGGGTGGGCAGCTGTAAGGGCTAGGGGAAATCTTGCCCCTTGACCTCTGAAGGTTCACTGAAAATCAACTGACAAAAGGCAGATAGGTTAATAGGTGAAAAGGCATACAAATTAATTTTATCATAGTTTTGTGTGACATGGGAGCCTTCAGATTGAAGGGCCAAGGATAACGTTTCTATGCTTAAGTAAATGAAGAATTGGACAGCTATGTAGAAAAGTGACTGGACAAAGAGGGCATGATCTAATGCTAATAGACTGAGTGAGGAAGCCTAGCAAGGCCTGTCTGTCTAGATTTTTCTGGGCTTCTTTGTGCAACATTCCTGACTCTGGGAATGGGGCAGGGCCCTCTCTGAATGGAGTTATAATAAAATCATTTCTTTATGGCCAGTTTTTATGCAGAAAGACAGGGAGAAGGTTGAATTAATATGATTAGGTTTTATGGTTGTCATTGGGGAAAGGAATTCTGGTTTCTATGGCCTGCCTTGGGAAAAGGGATTCTAGAGAATAAGCGTCAAAGAGAGAGGGGCAGGAGGAAGTCAGAGAAAGTTTTGCTTCTGAGGCTGCTTCTGTGATTGTCATTTTGGGGTATTGTTTTCTGAGCCTCAGCACAGCCCTTGGGTTGGGCCATCAATCCATTGATGAGAGCATTCCAGCTGTGACCGGAGGTGAAGAGTGTAGGACTCTCTGACTGTGTTTGCATAAAGGAGAAGGGTCATTATTGTGAGAAAGAAAAAGCAGTGTCTTTTCGTCACCCATTACAAGGTTCATGGCTAATACCCCATAATAACAGAAGATTAACAAGAGAAAACCATAACTAATTTTAGAAACAATTTTTTTTTTTTTATGAGAGACAAGAGGCTTTAGAAATGAAGATCCAAAACCCAGGGAAACTGTCTATTTTATGCTTAGGTTTAATGAAAATGGACAGTCGTGTAAAAGCATATTGGACAAAAAGGGGATATGAAGTAATGGTAATAAACTGAGAGGGGACTTAGCAAGGCCTGCTTGTTCAGATTATTTTTGGTGTCTCTGTGTCTTTATTCCTTTCCTCCAGAAGCAGGGAAGGACACCTGTCACATGGGGGTCTTACGACCTACTTTCAGGGGAGATAGGACAGAGAATTATTTTATGGCCAATTTTCACACAGAAAGGTGAGACAAGGTTGGACAATGACCTTCTTGATTCTGCAGTTTTCTCAATTTTCATGGTGCCATTTTGGGGTAGCATGTTGGGATCCCTGATATTAACATGAGTTAGGCAGAGCTACCCCGCTCCCCCACCAACCCCTAGTGAAGTGGCCTAGCCCCTCCTGGGTTCCAAGGTGACAGAAGGGAAACTGAGGAATGGATCTAGTCAAAGACTTTTGACTATGACAAGACATCCAGAATGTGGGAAAGGGAAAAGGAACAGAGAAATGTCTGAGAGCAGTGGCACATACATCTCAGCGGCATGCTCTGCCTCTTCACACCAGGTCGGAGGTCTGAAGGTAGATTCCTTACCCAACCAGCTGTTGGCTTGTGGTTGCAGAGAAAGCCCAAAGTGGGAAGAAGCAGCTTCAGATACTGAATAAGGGTGAGAGGAAGACAGCATGTGGAAGAGAGAAAACAAATTCTTTTCCTTTCCCTGAACTTAGGCTTTTTCTTTGTGGTTCCCAAGTTTCACAGAAACTTTTTAGGTTGCTAAGCAAAATTTTCCAACATAATTAGGACTTTGGTGAGATTACCCCTCATTTTATTATTGTAGTGAGTATTGGTTTTAAACTAAACTGCTGTAAATATGTCGGTATATTTTCTTCTTAACCCTAGGCCTGGCTTAATTCACCCCAAAGAACGGTTGTGACGATTAGATACATACAGCTCCAAAAAGTACCTGGTATCCAAAGGGAAAAGTAAATCCAGGCTGGAGGCCGACTGGAGTCTGTATCAGATAGGGCCAATGTGGAGTTTCTAGCAATGGACATCCTGACAACGAATGGTGGGAGAATTTACATGGGCAGCCCTAACATGTCCCTGGGCCATCAACCTGTTGATGGGAAGCTTTCAGCTGTGGCTGGGGCTCAAAGTATGTAAACCCTCTGTTGTGTTTGTATCTAGGAGGAGGGTTGTTGTTAGTAGAAGTTAGGCAAGGACCCCAACAAAGTGGCCTATTATCCAGCTGGATCCTGAGGTCACCAGGAGGGAAACTGAAGAATGAGTCTAGTCGAAGGATGTGAAAAGGGTGGAAGGAACAGAGAAATGTCTGAAACCAGTGGCTCGTGCTCTGCCTCATCGCCTCAGGTCAGAGCCCTGAAGATAGATTCCCTACCCCATCAGCTGTTGGCTTGTGGTTTTAAGGAAACCCCAGCCTGAAAAGAGGCAGCTTCAGGCACAGAGTGAGGGTGAAAAGGAGCCTGCAAGTAGAAGACAAAAAGACAGATTCTTCTTTTTCCTTTCCCCTGAACTTAGGCTTTTTCTTTGTGATTCCCAGGTTTTACAGGAACTCTCTATGTTAAGCGAAATTTTATAGTTAAATTAAGACTTTGGGTGAGATTACTCCTCATTTTTGTATTGTGGAGTAATCACAATAAATCTCATTTTAGGTGAGATTACTCTTCCTTTTTTTAATACAATTTTTGAACGAAGCTCTTTCTCCTTTTCTGTGTCCTCATTATCTCCCAACCCCACCCTTTTCCAACAGACTTTCCTCCAAATGCAGTCTGGTGCTACACCACAGTCACTATGCATGGTCAGGAAAATGCAACATTTGTTTTCCTGTGATTTGAAAAGGACAACCAATAAAAAAGAGATCAATATTATTATAAACCCATAATACTCACCCCCAATTAAAATCCCAGATAGAAACTTGAAAATGTCCATACCAACAGGTCTCAGATGTTTTAGTTTCAGCACTCATTGATACTCATAAATTATAGGCCTCCCCTCAAAGAGATTGTAGTTGTGTTTTCTATTTATTGATATTTATCATAAGCTAAAATTACGAAAATTTTATATATCCACTTAAAATAACAAAACTAAGCCCATTACATATTAACATAGAAACAAAGTCTTATAGAAAATAACTACATGCTTTAATACAACAAATTAATGGGAAAAGTAGCAATGTTTTGACGTTTTCAAACCTTTTTAATGTCTGGCTGAATAGAAGATAGATGGATTCTCATAACTTCTCTGCATTAAGTCTCTTGTGATCTGTTGTTTTGTTTGACATCTATGAATAAAATCCAGTCTCAGATATGTAGTTGGAAAAGACAGGAACTTGATGACTCCTGAAAGAGTCCTAGCAGTCCTCAAATCACACTTGGAGAACAACTGATAGATGTGAAAGGATATTTACTGCCTAGAGTGAGTTTGAATTTCATGTTTTGCCTATTTTCCAAATCTGTCTTTTTAAATTATAATTTAGAAAACTGAGAAATATGGGAAAATACTATACTCTTGTGGTTTATATTTTTCAGGGTTATCCACTGAGAGGTTTAGTTAAGGGTAAATACAATATGCCTGCCAGTTTACATTTTGGTTTACTAGCTTTCTTTTATTGTGAAATACAACAATCATACACAAAAGTGCACAAAACATAAGAGTAAATTTTAAGGAATAATTATGCAAATTCTCATGTAACCATTAACCAATAAAAACAAGAGTTTGCAACATACTGGAACCTCTGCCACCATTACCATCCCATGTGCCCATTCTTGGACATACCTCTATCCTTGCTCACTAGAAGTAATCACTATTCTGAGTTTTCTTTCTAATTTCATCCTAAACCATGTGGTCCAGTTTTGCCTGTTTTTAAACTTTCTATAAATAGAATATGTATTCTTTCAGATTCAGCTTCTTTTACTCACCATTATGTTTGTGAGGCTCATCTCTGTGTAAACAGTTGTAGTTCTTAATTTTTATTGTTGCTTATGATCTTATTATATGCATGGACTGCAATATATTTATGCACACAACTTTTAAAGTATATTTTAAGAGAATTGCTTTGGCTATTCGGGGCCTTCTGTTGTTCCATACAAATTTTAGGATTATTTTTCCTATTTTTGTGAAGAACATCACTGAGATTTTGATAGGGATTATGTTGAATCTGTAAATATACAACATACTGGTAATATGGCCATTTTAACAACATCAAATTCTTTCAATCTATGAACACAGGATTGCTTTCCATTGATTTGTGTATTCTTCAGTTTCTTTCATCAATGCTTTATAGTTTTTAGTGTATAGGTCTATCTCCTCTTTGGTAAAATTTATTCCTAAGTATTTTTAATGCTATTATAAATTAGATTATTTTCTTGATTTTTTTCAGCTAGGTTATTTGTGTATATAAATGCAAGTGATTTTCGTTACATTGATTATGTGTCCTACAACTTAACCAAATTTATTTGTTAGTTCTAACAGTTTTTGGTGGACTCTTTGGAGTTTTCTACATACAGAATCATGTCATCTACAATTAGAGATAATTTCTTCCTTTCCCCTTTGGATGCCTTTTATTTCTTTTTATTTTCTTTCTTTCTTTTTTTCTTTCTTTTTTTTTTTTTTTGGTCTGATTTATCCAGGTAGAACTTCTGGGACAAAAGCTTTATTTTCCCCATTGATTTTGATGTTAGCTCTGACTTTTTCACAAATGGCCTTTATTATGTTGAGGATGTTTTCTCCGATACCTAAGCTATTGGGAGTTTTGTCTAAGCAAAGTTAAGGCTGTTTAACTTTGTTGAATCCTTTTTCTGCTTCAATTGTAATTCATTGTGGTTTTTAATCTTGTCTTTTCTATAAAACTTTCAAGACCACTCCAAATGTGAATTTCCTATTACCCACTAAACCAAATTCACGAATCATTTTAGAAGGATCTAAACATGAAAACTGGTTTTGTATTTCAGATTACTGATGTTGAATCATGCTTAAAACCATTTAAAATGAAAATTTTCTACCAGAATGTAGAATGGTCAGGAATATTTAAGAGCCAAGTTTACTAGCTGCTTTTTTTGCAAATCAGATGATATTCATTGAAAAATTTCTTTCTTTTAAATATTTGACATCTGAAGATGCTTAGTTGTAAATTTTTGTATCTCCATTTCAGAGTTGAAATTAAGATGTGAATTAAATGGCCTATTTTAAATATATATCATGTAAGAATTGATACTTTAATCCAGTGATTTCTCCATTTCTAATTGCTTAACATTTTGCCAATTTATTTTCAGATTTAGGAAGTGTATTCATATCTCTTACTAGCATTTTACATTTATCAAACATACTCTCAAAGTTACTTTCATTTGTTGTAAACAAAAGGGTAGGTCCTCTATGAAGCCAGCTGCTTTATATAAAGACTTTTCTTTTTAAATAAAGCTTTCTTATTTTTTCTCACTTGGTTCAAAATATACCACCAAATTAAATTGCATAAACATGTCCAGTCTATTTGTGCCAAGATACTTTAGATTTCAGCATAATGTACTATGTCATTTGATATTGTATCATTAGTATTTGATAAACATCTTTAGTCAACAATCCTTTCTTTCTATGGTTTTGTCATTATTCTCAATGACAGCATACTTAAAATCTAATGCATCTGTTTATCATAGGCAACATCTACATATGTTTATGATTTAAAAGAAAGAATTTTTTCTTCCTTTTAGTTTATTTTAAATTGACAAAACAGTTTATATTTATCAGGTATAACATGTTGTTTTGAAATATGTGTATGTTGTGGAATGGACAGATTGAGTGCATTACCATAAGCATTACCTCACATACTTATGTTTTTTTGTGGTAAGAACACTTAAAAAGTACTTTCTTGGCAATTTTCAGGAATATAACACATTGTTACTAATGACTAACTGCAGTCACCACACTATTTGATAGATCTTTTGGACTTATTCCTCCTATTTAACTGAAAGTGTGTATCCTTTGATCAATATCTCCCCAATACTACCCTCCTCCAGTCCCTGGTAACTACCACTCCACTCTCTATTACTATGAGTTTAACGTTTTAAGATTCCATAAGTAGGTGAGATTATGCACTGTCTTTCTATGCCTTGCTTGTATCAGTTAACATAGTGTCATCCAGATTCATTCATGTTGTCTCAAATGACAAAATTTCTCTTCCTTTTTTAAATGGCAAATAGTATACCATTGTGTACATACTATTCATACAATTTTCTTTATCTATTAATCTCTTCACTAACATTTAGGTTGCTTCCATATCTTGGCTATTGTGAATAGTACTCCAATGAACATGGGAGTGCAGATATCTTTTTGACATACTGATTTCATTTCATTTGGATATATTCTTACTTGTGGGATTGCCGGATCATATGGTTGTTCTGTTTCTAATTTTTATAAAAGCATCAAAAGTAACAAACAATTATGAACAAATCTGATAGAAAATATGCCAGGACTGTACACTGGAAACTATAAAATGTTGCTGAGAGAAAACAGAGAAGACATAAACAAATGGAGAGAGATACCATGTTAAAGGATTAAAAGACTCAATATTGTTAATATATCAGTTTTAATCAAATCGATCTGTAGACTCAATGCAATACCAATCAAAATTCCACCAGGTTTTTTGTATAGAAATCCAAAAACGGATTCTAATATTTATGTGAAAATGCATAGAACAAAAAATAACGAACATAACATTAAAAAGAACACAAAGTGTTGAAGGATTTATACTATCTGACTTCAGGACTAAAGTAATCAAGGCAGTAAAGCATTAGAATAAAAAAAAAAACACAAATACATCAATGGAACAGACAGAAGTATGCACAAATAGAGACACACATATATTGTTGATTGTTTTTTCAACAAAATCACAAAGAGTATTCAACTAAAAAAATTGCAGATGACATGATTGTATATTTAGAAAACCCCATTGTCTCAGCCCCAAATCTCCTTAGGCTGATACACAACTTCAGCAGTCGCAGGATTCAAAATCAATGTGCAAAAATCACAAGCATTTCTATACACCACCAACAGACAAACAGAGAGCCAAATCATGAGTGAACTCCCATTCACAACTGCTACAAAGAGAATAAGATACCCAGGAATACAAATTACAAGGGATATGAAGGACCTCTTCAAGCAGAACTACAAACCACTGCTCAAGGAAATGAGAGGACACAAATACATGGGAAAATCATTCCATGCTCATGGATAGGAAGAATCAATATTGTGAAAATGGCCATACTACCCAAAGTAATTTATAGATTCAATGCTATCCCCATCAAGCTACTTTTGACTTTCTTCACAGAATTGGAAAAAACTACTTCAAATTTAATAATGGAACCAAAAAAGATCCCACATAGCCGAGACAATCCTAAGCAAAAAGAACAAAGCTGGAGGTATCACGCTACCTGACTTCAAACTACACTACAAGGCTACAGTAACCAAAACAGCATGGCACTGGTACCAAAACAGATGTATAGACCATTGCAACAGAACAGAGGCCTCAGAAACAATGCCATACATCTACAACCATCTGATCTTTGAGAAACCTGACAAAAACAAGCACTGGGGAAAGATTCGCGATTGAATAAATGGTGTTGGAAAAACTGGCTAGCCATATGCAGAAAGCTGAAACTGGATCCTTTCCTTACATCTTATACAAAAATTAACTCAAGATGGATTAAAGACTGAAATGTATGACCTAAACCCATAAAAACCCTAGAAGAAAACCTAAACAATACCATTCAGGACATGCGCATGGACAAAGATTTCATGACTAAAACACCAAAAGCAATGGCAACAAAAGCCAAAACAGACAAATGGGATCTAATTAAACAGAAGAGCCTCTGCACAGCAAAAGAAACTATCATCAGAGTGAACAGGCAACCTACAGAATGGGATACAATTTTTGTAGTCTATCCATCTGACAAAGGGCTAATGTCTAGAATCTACAAAGAACTTAAACAAATTCACAAGAAAAAAACAACCCCATCAAATTGGGCAAAAGATATGAACAGACACTTCTCAAAAGAAGACAATTATGCAGCCAACAAACATATGAAAAAAAGCTCATCATCACTGGTCATTAGAGAAATGCAAATCAAAACCACAGTACCCACAATGAGATACCATCTCATGTCAGAATGGTGATCATTAAAAAGACAGATGCTGGAAAGGATGTGGAGAAATAGGAACGCTTTTACACTGTTGGTGAGAGCATAAATTAGTTTAACCATTGTGGAAGACAGTGTGGCATTTCCTCAAGGATCTAGAACTAGAAATACCATTTTACCCAGCAATCCCATTACTGGATATATACCCAAAGGATTACAAATCATTCTACTATAAAGACACATGCACACGTATGTTTATTGCAACACTGTTCACAATAGCAAAGATTTGGAACCAACCCAAATGCCCATCAATGATAGACTGGAAGAAGAAAATGTGGCAACTATACACCATGGAATACTATGCAGCCATAAAAAAGGATGTGTTCATGTTCTTTGCAGGGACATGGATGAAGCTGGAAACCATCATTCTCAGCAAACTAACATAAGAACATAAAACCGCACACTGCATGTTCTCACTCATAAGTGGGAGTTGCACAATGAGAACACATTGACACAGGGTGGGGAACATCACACACTGGAGCCTGTCAGCTGGTAGGGGGCTAGGGGAGGGATAGCATTAGGAGAAATACCTAAGGTAGATGATGGGTTGATTGGTGCAGCAAATCACCATGGTGCAAGTATACCTATGTAACAAACCTACATGTTCCGCACATGTACCCCAGAACTTAAAGTATAATTTAAAAAATGAAAAAAAATAACTGAATAAACAAATGGTGTTGGAAGAGATAGGCATCCCTACGCAAAGCAATAAATCTTGACCTACACCTCATACTATATGAAAAAATTAACTCACAATATTGGTAACAAAACTAAGTATAAAACCCAAAACTGTACAATTTTGAGAATATTAAAAAAATTTTTACTTAGAAACACTAAAAGCACAATCTATGAAAAAATTGGTAAATTTCACTTAATCAAAATTTAAAAACTTTTATTTTTAAAAGGATAGTTTTATTAAAATGAAAAGGGAAGGTAGAGTCTGGGAAAACTTTGTAAAATGTTTATCTAACAAAGTACTTATAACTAAAACCATGGAATGCTTATAACTGAACAAAGAAGGCACAAAAATGGACAAAAATATTTCAACAGACATTTTACTAAATAAGATACCCAAATGACAAACAAGAATGTCACAAAATGCTTAACATCATAAATAATTAGGAAAATTAAAATTAAAATCACAGTGAGATACCACTACCCACCAGCTAGAATTACTGGACTGACTAAAATTTAGAAGGCTGACCGTATCAAGTATTGGCAAGTTTGTGGAGTGACTGGAACACTTACATCACTAATGGAAATAAAAATGGGGTAGCCATTTTGGAAAAGTGTTTGAAAGTTTCTGAAATACTCCTACTATAAGACAAAGACGTTCCACCTATAGGTTTTACTGCAGAAATATGTCCATGCAAAGACTTGTACAACAAAGTTTATAGCAGCTTTATTTGTGAAATCAAAAATTGTAAACAACCCGAATATCCATAAAAAAGTAAAGAGAAACACAAATTGTGGTATAATCATACAATGGAATACTATATACCCACAGAATGAATGAACTATTGATAAACACAATAATAACATGGATGAATCTTACTTAGGTTGAATGAAGGAAGCCAGACAAAAGAGTCCCTATAATATTGCTCCATTTATATATCTGTTTTAGTCACTTGGCCTGCATAACAAAATAAACAGGGTAGCCTAAATAACAAACCTTTATTTCTCACATTTTTGGAGGCTGGGAAGTCCAGGACGAAGGTGCTGGCCAATGCGGTTTCTAGTGAGGGCTCTCTTTCTGGCTTGCAGACAGCCACCTTCTCACTGTGTCTTCTCATGGCAAAGAAAAAGTTCCAATGTCTCTTCCTCTTCTTATAAAGACATGAATCCCATCATGGGGCTCCACCCTCATGACCTCATCTAAACTAATTACCACCCAAAGGCATACCACCTAATACCAACACATTGGGGGGCAGGATTTGAATAAATGAATTTTGGGGAGACACTCAGCCCATAACTATAGCATTCTATGAAATGGAAGCTAGCAATGACAGAACTCAGATCAGTGGTGGCCTAAAGATAGGGAGGGAAAAGTTTGGGAAGCATTAAAAAGAGCCCTGGAGAATTTTTAAGGATGGTAAATATTTTCTTTTTTTCTTTGTAGTGATAGTTACATGGGCATATCCACATGTTCAAATATCATCTAATTGCATGATTTTCAAATATGCAGTTTAAGATATGTCGTTTTTTATCAATTAAAGCTGGAAAATGGAAAAAGGAACACAGGAACACACTGCAGTTAGGAAATGTCTTTGCTCAAGCTGTTTTGTCTGCAGGAATGCAGTTCTGCTCTATGTCTATTTGGAAATTGCTCCTCACCCCTGTGAAAACCCCACATCCTGGCCAAAGTTCTTCACCGTCAATAGTGAGCTCCTGGAGCCTGTTCCACAGGCCGTTTTTAGTTCACCAATTATCCTGCATTCAAATTAATATGCATGTGTCCTGTCTTCTCCTAAGAGACTGAGAACACCTTCAAGTTGAGGATATTACCTGATTTATCACAGACTAGACTTCAGCAGTTGATTTCGATGGCTGTCACTTGGTCTTCACCATGACAGTGCCACAGTTGCCAAATTAGAGTGCATGAGAGACCCTCTGGCTCTCCTTGCACCAAATTTGCCTATTGGTAGATTTCACAGGGGAATAGGAATTATTAGCATGAACAATATGTTACTGTGACTTAAATTATTACCTGGTAATTTAGGAATAATCATCTGAAACACATACCTTTCAGAAGCTAAATATTACACAGAGAACAGCTAACAAATCATGGAAAAAGGATTTCAGGCTGCAATGCCTGACTCAGGGAACGGGTTGTCTGTATAAATATGGCTACATAGTATCCGAGAGCTCCTTGGAGAGTGGGTAAGTGAGTGGTCAGATAGCTTATTCATCACACTAAGATATATATATATTTANGATGCTGGAAAGGATGTGGAGAAATAGGAACGCTTTTACACTGTTGGTGAGAGCATAAATTAGTTTAACCATTGTGGAAGACAGTGTGGCATTTCCTCAAGGATCTAGAACTAGAAATACCATTTTACCCAGCAATCCCATTACTGGATATATACCCAAAGGATTACAAATCATTCTACTATAAAGACACATGCACACGTATGTTTATTGCAACACTGTTCACAATAGCAAAGATTTGGAACCAACCCAAATGCCCATCAATGATAGACTGGAAGAAGAAAATGTGGCAACTATACACCATGGAATACTATGCAGCCATAAAAAAGGATGTGTTCATGTTCTTTGCAGGGACATGGATGAAGCTGGAAACCATCATTCTCAGCAAACTAACATAAGAACATAAAACCGCACACTGCATGTTCTCACTCATAAGTGGGAGTTGCGCAATGAGAACACATTGACACAGGGTGGGGAACATCACACACTGGAGCCTGTCAGCTGGTAGGGGGCTAGGGGAGGGATAGCATTAGGAGAAATACCTAAGGTAGATGATGGGTTGATTGGTGCAGCAAATCACCATGGTGCAAGTATACCTATGTAACAAACCTACATGTTCCGCACATGTACCCCAGAACTTAAAGTATAATTTAAAAAATGAAAAAAAATAACTGAATAAACAAATGGTGTTGGAAGAGATAGGCATCCCTACGCAAAGCAATAAATCTTGACCTACACCTCATACTATATGAAAAAATTAACTCACAATATTGGTAACAAAACTAAGTATAAAACCCAAAACTGTACAATTTTGAGAATATTAAAAAAATTTTACTTAGAAACACTAAAAGCACAATCTATGAAAAAATTGGTAAATTTCACTTAATCAAAATTTAAAACTTTTATTTTAAAAGGATAGTTTTATTAAAATGAAAAGGGAAGGTAGAGTCTGGGAAAACTTTGTAAAATGTTTATCTAACAAAGTACTTATAACTAAAACCATGGAATGCTTATAACTGAACAAAGAAGGCACAAAATGGACAAAATATTTCAACAGACATTTTACTAAATAAGATACCCAAATGACAAACAAGAATGTCACAAAATGCTTAACATCATAAATAATTAGGAAAATTAAAATTAAAATCACAGTGAGATACCACTACCCACCAGCTAGAATTACTGGACTGACTAAAATTTAGAAGGCTGACCGTATCAAGTATTGGCAAGTTTGTGGAGTGACTGGAACACTTACATCACTAATGGAAATAAAATGGGGTAGCCATTTTGGAAAAGTGTTTGAAAGTTTCTGAAATACTCCTACTATAAGACAAAGACGTTCCACCTATAGGTTTTACTGCAGAAATATGTCCATGCAAAGACTTGTACAACAAAGTTTATAGCAGCTTTATTTGTGAAATCAAAATTGTAAACAACCCGAATATCCATAAAAAAGTAAAGAGAAACACAAATTGTGGTATAATCATACAATGGAATACTATATACCCACAGAATGAATGAACTATTGATAAACACAATAATAACATGGATGAATCTTACTTAGGTTGAATGAAGGAAGCCAGACAAAAGAGTCCCTATAATATTGCTCCATTTATATATCTGTTTTAGTCACTTGGCCTGCATAACAAAATAAACAGGGTAGCCTAAATAACAAACCTTTATTTCTCACATTTTGGAGGCTGGGAAGTCCAGGACGAAGGTGCTGGCCAATGCGGTTTCTAGTGAGGGCTCTCTTTCTGGCTTGCAGACAGCCACCTTCTCACTGTGTCTTCTCATGGCAAAGAAAAGTTCCAATGTCTCTTCCTCTTCTTATAAAGACATGAATCCCATCATGGGGCTCCACCCTCATGACCTCATCTAAACTAATTACCACCCAAAGGCATACCACCTAATACCAACACATTGGGGGGCAGGATTTGAATAAATGAATTTTGGGGAGACACTCAGCCCATAACTATAGCATTCTATGAAATGGAAGCTAGCAATGACAGAACTCAGATCAGTGGTGGCCTAAAGATAGGGAGGGAAAAGTTTGGGAAGCATTAAAAGAGCCCTGGAGAATTTTAAGGATGGTAAATATTTTCTTTTTTTCTTTGTAGTGATAGTTACATGGGCATATCCACATGTTCAAATATCATCTAATTGCATGATTTTCAAATATGCAGTTTAAGATATGTCGTTTTTTATCAATTAAAGCTGGAAAATGGAAAAGGAACACAGGAACACACTGCAGTTAGGAAATGTCTTTGCTCAAGCTGTTTTGTCTGCAGGAATGCAGTTCTGCTCTATGTCTATTTGGAAATTGCTCCTCACCCCTGTGAAAACCCCACATCCTGGCCAAAGTTCTTCACCGTCAATAGTGAGCTCCTGGAGCCTGTTCCACAGGCCGTTTTAGTTCACCAATTATCCTGCATTCAAATTAATATGCATGTGTCCTGTCTTCTCCTAAGAGACTGAGAACACCTTCAAGTTGAGGATATTACCTGATTTATCACAGACTAGACTTCAGCAGTTGATTTCGATGGCTGTCACTTGGTCTTCACCATGACAGTGCCACAGTTGCCAAATTAGAGTGCATGAGAGACCCTCTGGCTCTCCTTGCACCAAATTTGCCTATTGGTAGATTTCACAGGGGAATAGGAATTATTAGCATGAACAATATGTTACTGTGACTTAAATTATTACCTGGTAATTTAGGAATAATCATCTGAAACACATACCTTTCAGAAGCTAAATATTACACAGAGAACAGCTAACAAATCATGGAAAAGGATTTCAGGCTGCAATGCCTGACTCAGGGAACGGGTTGTCTGTATAAATATGGCTACATAGTATCCGAGAGCTCCTTGGAGAGTGGGTAAGTGAGTGGTCAGATAGCTTATTCATCACACTAAGATATATATATATTTATGACCTGCTGTAAGGTTGAAGTCAGAAAGCAGGAAGTCCCAGAGAAAAGCAGCAGGATCCAGAGACCAGAGGCATGGTGGGATCTGCTAGGATGGAGAGTATGGAGGGGCTGTCTGCTCCCTTTCCACTTTTTTGTCTCCTCCTCCACTCTTAGGAACACTCTGGGGTCATAGTGTAACTTTGTGGTGCTGATCTGGGACTGTATATGAAACCATGTATTCTCTGTGTCCAGTTACTGAGGCAGCAACAAACTTCAGATCATGGAGAACTTTAGGTTCTTCTGCATTTTATTTAGCATTGGGACTTTGGGTCCATCTTTTAGTTTTGTGTGCCATTAGGATCTTCTTGCTGTCATGTAAATACACTCAGTGGAGTCCATATTTACCAACATTTGAAAAAATCTGAACCATCAGTCTGGTAAGGGAACCCCAGGTTCAATCCACAAAATAAATGGATTCATATTCTCTCTCTCTGCTTTTCTAAATTAATTATTAGAATACAGAGAGTTTTTGAATAGGAAGTCTCAGGAGGGATTGGGAAATCATCAGCATAGAACAGAATGATCAGGATGAGGGATACACCGAGGACTAAGACTTCAATCCATTGTTCACAGACTATCTACCTGGGTGTGGTACATGGCTCCAGAATCAAGTTTTAGACCACAGATGCAGAGGCTGTGGATTGGTCTATTAAGGTACCCTAAGAGAACAGGCCCCAAGACCTTGTTCATCAGCCTCTTTCCCAGCTCAGGTGTCTCTATAACAAGCCTCTCCTTTGTCCCAGGGCCAACATGGAGAGCAATGCTGAGCCTCTCAAAGTCTCCAATCAGAGAGTACTCAACATGTCTTCAGGAAGTCCTATTACATGGAGCACATGCAATCCTGAAAATCTGAGATTCCATGCCTTTCTTCAGCAGAGGAGTAGTGTGTGAAATATTTTTCTAAGAAGTGCAGAATTCCATTCTATATTTTAGTTTCTCAGAGAAGAGTTAGAAAAAATATCCTTATCTGGATCAAAATGATTAACATGGAAAGAACACAGATCTTAAAAATCAATGTAGAGAATAACATTATTTACCATAAGTTGGTGCAAAAGTAATTGCCATTAAAAATAATGGCGCAAACTGCAATTACTTTTGCACCAACCTAATAATAATGAATATCTGCTGATATTTTAGAAAGAGGGGAGTGAAATTATCTTACCAGGGAATTTTTTTTTCTTGTCTTTCAGCATAAACACAGAGGCAGGTAAAGAACCATGTCTGGAGCTTTCAAGGGTGATGATCTGCTATTGAATGCCAGGCTCTCCCCAGGTTAATCTTAATATCTCTCTTCTATGAGGTCATGGGTCTACAATCATAAAATAGATCAGTTCTTAGAATCATTCATTCTCAGAAAGTAATGATCTTGGATGGGAGCCTTTTACGAAGACTATCAGGCCTGGGACATTTCTCCTAATATCTGTTCTGCCTATCCATGGAAACTGAACAATGATTGAGTTAGGCCATGGGTCTTGGTGGTGGTGGGAGATGTAGTGAAAGGACCGTTGGATTTGGAGGTAAGATTTCTGAGTCCTTCTTTTGGACATATTGCAAGTTAACTTCCCTAAGTTTCAGATTCCTTGTTTCAGAGATTGCCAACCTACAAACCTCATGGGTTTTTGTTATGATCACTTGGTACAATGTATGTGAAAGTGCTTTAAAGTGACCTAGCTCTCTATATAGTAAACCTTACTATTATTGTCCTTGGAACTTTGACTTGAATCCTAAATCATGAGCATTCAGATTCTAATCTTAAAAGATTTTTTTCCCAGTGGAGCACCCTACTCGGCTTCCTACAAGATTCTGCCTTCACTTGATGTACTCAGGCTCCTTTCTTCTCTGTTTAGAGCACTCATTGCAGAGATGATAAAGAGGCACCAGACCTACTTTCTCCTCAGAAAATGTGATTATACTCCTTCGTTATTCCAGACATCTCTCTTCCTAGGTTGCCTATGGAAATCTGGGGCCCGAGTGAAGCCTGGAGTTGACATGAGAGGGAGAACCCATAGACAAAGTGATGTGAGGTCAAACCTTAGAGTGAGGGAAAAAGTGTCATGAAGTCAGAAATATGGAAGAATATGACTCCTGCCAGGCCTGCCTGTCCTGTCCTACTTCTGAATATATGTTGTACCTCTTATCTCCTGTAGGCACCTGCAAAACTTCCTTTGCAGAGTAGCTTCCTGAAGGATTTATAGCAAGATCCTTTATCTGAGGACTGAGTTACAACAACCACAAAAGCAGACATCATGTTGCTCATGAAGCCAGGGGAAGATACATATCTTGTGATGTCATCTGTGGGATTCACTGAGTAGTAGCTCACTCTGGCCTCTTTACTTCTTGCCTCCACCTTCTGACTGGACCTTATCACCCACTTACTTTTTTCTTCTTAACCATATAACCATTGGATTCCTTTCCTCAGTCAGAACCTCCTTTGTTACTGGATCCTATGTTGTCAGGACCATCCTAAACCCCTACAACTTATCTTTTTCCTTCCACACCCAGAGCACACTCAGATACCGAACTCTATTTCCAACCCAGATCCCATTTATCTTTGGATACTACCACCTTACCTGCCCCTACCTCATCGTATCCTTCCACTTTCAGGATCTTAACCACTCCCCTAATCTGACACACTTCAAGTATCCAGTGGCTCAGTTCACTGTCCTTCATCTTTCATGGTTCCAAGTGAGGGCCCCCAAAATGTTTCAGCTATGTGAAGCCCTGGATAATGGCCTCTGGCATGACTTCAGGAACACAGCCGGAGATCCATCAGGCTGTTCTTCACCCTGCCCACTCTCTGTCTCTGGGACCATGTTTCTTTCAGGTCAACCAGAATGTCCTCCTGCATTCCCCACTGCCTGCAAAATTTATCTCAAAGAAATGTTTCAATTAAATCAGAGAAAGTTAATCAGTTTTCATTTACCACATCCTCCAAAGTAGGCTGTCTCTATTATAAGTAGCCTATCTATATTTCCCTATATATTGGTTTTTTCTAAAAAGAAAAATGTCCTTTCTTCAGTCATATTTAGGAAAGGTTTAGGGTTAGCCAGGAGCTTGGGCTCAGAAAACCAAATAAGTCAGCTTCAGACCAAGTCAAGAGCCAGTTTTGACTTTTTGAAGGTTATCAGGGTTAGGGAGGGATGTTGACAGTGACATAGCACACCGGACCTCATTTTGGGGTTTTTATTTGTATTTGTGACTATATCTCAGTTTAAACATCTTGTTAATATAATATTGTCATAAAAACACAAAAAATACAAATGGGGCTTTAAAAATAAGAAAATCTAATACATACCATGTCTCAATATGGCTTTATTAATCCTCCCCTCGATAAGGACCATGTAATAATATAACATTATACAGTCATGGGATGGAGTAGTTGGGGTTAAGCAGGCATCATAGAGCCAAAAATTTCCTATTCAGCCTGTAAAAACAGTAGGAGACAAGACACTTCATATGTCCAAAAAATGGCATTAGACCTTTGTAGCCCTAAGTTCAGAAGGGTAGGGATAAATCTCCATGACTTTGAATCTTTTGGTGGGGAATAGCTTCTACTTGCCTCCCAGATCTTCCCTCTATTCTTGACACAGGATGTGAGATGAGCACTGCTTCCAATAATTCTTTTTTTGAACTTAATGAAAAAGTAGAGCTGACCCCAACTCTCCTTGCTCTGTACAGGTGGTGAGGAGGGTGAGAGGAAGGAGAGGAGGCCCAAGAAAAGCCAGAATAGATATAAGGTTTTAGAAAATCTGGAGTAGAAGGAGAACACACTATCAGACTCGGGAAAAATCTTCATATATCTTCCTATTTCTTCACATTCCTTGAGAAAGAAATCTCCACATATCTTCAAGTGGCCCCCATATCACTAGAAAAGAACTGGTTTCAAAGCTAGGGACATGAAAATTGGGTCACCCTGATATACCTCTCAACCTCCACAGGACAGCCCACATCTGAAAAGATTCAGGGATAAAAATATTTTCCTGAAAACAGCAGTATATGTTAGAAAAACTACCCCCAATGGACACAGAACTGATTGAACTTAAGGGAGAGGGGGTGTTTGTGTGATATTTCTGAGGTGGTTACTGCTGGAGTTGATGTGGCAAGGCCCAGGCACAAAATAAGTGATCTTCCATGGGTTTGTGGGTTTTGTTTAGATACAGATTTTGAACTCAATAATGAATTGTCCCCATTGAGTTTCTCCTAGGTAAACCTCTTCCCTTGGAGCCTATATGGTGCCTAGCTTGATGACATCATTGCAGGACTAGGTATCATATAGTAATCAGAAAGGGAATGTTTATGGGACAGCCACCCAATGGCTGCAGATAAATGAGGCAGAGTGAGGAAAATGGAGGTTGGGGGAGCAGGAAAGAGGAAGAACAAGTGAAGAGGGGAGGAATGACCCACTGAGCTAGAAGGAATGGTAATGCCATCATCGTACTTAGTCAAGACATCTCCCTCTTTCTCTCCTGACACACACAACCTGACTCAGGCTCTACATGCTTACAACTGATGAGGGCCGTGTAGAGCACATTGGTGCTATCCTGTCAAAACTATGTGGGTGCACTTTGAACAGAAAGATGTCTGCAGGACATTTGCAGTCTCATTTTGGGTAAATGACTTTGGTGCCCTTTTTCCAGGAGTTCTTTAAAAAAATACACAGTGTGAGAATACAGTGTGAATGTATGGCCCTTTAGGGTTGAAGGACTCCTATGAACTTCATGTCCTTGGTAGAGATGTATAAAATCTCCTTTGGGCACACCCAGAGCTCATGTCCTACAGGTAGATCTTGCAATTTCTGGTTAAGATGCAATGTTTCTAGGGCTCACCTTAGACCCCTACTCAAACCATGAAAGTCAATGTGAACAAAGTTGCCATGTAAGTTCACATCCATGTCATTCAGGTCAATGCTATTGAAATGCTGAATGCATTAGCTCTTATGGGGGAAAAAAAAAGCCCCAGATAAGTCATTAGGATATTGCAAATTAAAATAATAAATATGTCATTATACATATATAAGGATAGCTAAAATTTTTTTAAAAACTGACAATACTAATTATTGTCAATTGCAGAGCAACAAGAACACATATTCATTACTGGTGGATATACAAGATGTCCAGTCACATTGGAAGACATCCTAGCAGTTTCTTACAAAATTAAACAGTCTTACCATAGTAAACAACAATTGGACTCCTAAGTATTTACCCAACTGCTTTGAAAACATGTCCAAAAAATTTGCTCATAAATGTTTACATTATCTTTATTAATAATTACCTAAACTTTAAACCAACCAAGATGTCCATCAATAGGTCAATTAATAAAAATGATATGATACCCATGCAATACAATATCATTAAATGATTAAAAGAAGCCATTAAGCCATAAAAACACTTTAAATGCATACTGCTTAGTGAAAGAAGCCACCCTGAGAAGGACACATGATTCAAGTGTATGACATTCTGGAAAAGGCAACAAAATTATGATGGTAAAAAGCTTAGTGTAGCCAAGAGTTTGGAGAGAGCATGTGTGGGGTGAATGGATGAAAGTACATTTTTTAAGGCAGTGAAGCTATTCTGTATGATCCTATAATGGTGGATATATGTCACTATGCCTTTGTAAAAGTCTATAAAACTTTATAGCATGAGGAGTGGACCTTACTGTATCCAAATTTAAAAAATCAATTCAGAGGTTGGGAGATTCTAAGATGAATGCAGAATTTAACAAAACAATTTAAAATGAATTACAATTGTAGGAAACGATCCCACTGAAGGGGAATAAGGTAAAAGTTGCTGATCTATGTAATTTTGAAAATAAGTGGTATCTGCAAGTTTAAAAGCGAAACAATCTGTTCATAAACACTGTACTCTAGTTAATAAAGCTGTTTCCTGCAAGGAGGTGGATTAAAATTTTTGATAATGCGATATATGTTGAAATATTAAGTAAATTGAATTATTTAAGTAAACAGATGTCAAGTGGTGGGAGTAGGTTTCTAGCCTTAGCTAGCTTAACCAGAAAAATTAAATGTTTTAAAGTATCAGTAATAAAAAAGTATAACAATGAAGAAAGTTTACTAATTGTAGTTATAAGGCAAATAATCTCAAAAACATTCTACTCTCAGTGGTAATTACACTTATGGTAAAGATATATTGTTACCAATTCCAGATCTGACTGCTCGCTACTCAAAAAGTCAAACATGAGAGATGAGAATTGGTGGGAGAAAAAGCAGGTTTGTTTGGAAAGCCAGCAAAACTTGCATTTTAAAATACCGTCTTAAATTGTTCAGTCTGGATGGAGGGGAATATAGGGAAGCAGAGGGGATTGGTATCAACAGGTGACCAAGGACTGCAGACAACTGGGTGCCAGCAATGGTCCTGGGAAGTTGGGGACACCTTTGTCCTTGATCAAGTCATGATGCTCCTGTAAATCTTTAACAAAACATAGTTGCTTACATACTTCCCCTTTAATCTCAGAGTTAGTTTCAAAAACTACATGATGGCTGTATTTGCACATTATCTCAATGCTCTGAAATTATCCTAGCCTATGTGCAGGAATGGACAAAGGCCTCCTAAATAAAAATGAAGTTAGTTATGTTATAGTTCTTTTGCTGTTTTACTGTTACAGTGTCAGTTGTTAATAAAAAATACAAGAAAATTTTAATAAAATATTCTAGGAATATTACCTGACACTCTAACAAAAAGCAACTTATATTACCATTTGTATCACACATTTGAAAAATTCTGATGGACTATACAATAGTAGGATGAATAGAGTTAACAGTAATATATATTTCAAAATAATTAAAAGATTTTGTTTTGTTTTTAAGACATTCTGTCTCACTCTGTTGCCCAGGCTGGAGTGCAGTGGTGCAGTCTCTGCTTACCGCAGCCTCCACCTCCTAGGCTCAAGTAATCCTCCCGCCTCAGCCGTCTGAGTAGCTGGGACTACAGGTGCGCACCACCATGCCCGGCTAATTTTTCTATTTTTTGTAGAGGTGGGGTTTCGCTATGTTGCCCAGGCTGGTCTTGAACTCCTGAGCTCAAGCAATCTTCCCACCCCGGCCTCCAAAAGTGCTGGGATTACAGGCTGTGCCACTGCACCTGGCCAGGTTTTTGAGTGTCCTCATCGCAAAGAAACAATAAATATTTAAGGTGATGGATGTACTACTTACCCTGATTTGCTCATTACAGTGCATACATATACGAGAACATAACTTTGTACCCCATAAACATTATTATTAAGTGTTCATTGTAAATTTCAAAAAAGAAATCAAAATGAATTGAATATAAAAACAGATTTACACGAGAGGGAACTAAATATATGTCAAGTCAAAAGTAGAATACAATTAGAGAGAGGCTTAGCTTTTCATGCTAGACATTCCATGATTTAAATAAAAAAGGAATTGTCCAGATCTTTGAATACAGGTGAAGTTAAAACAAGTGTCCATCACAAGAATATGGTTACAATTTTAGAAAATGTACATCTCAATGATTAGAAATCATAAGATCAAAACAAATAATGTATATGACCAACATAAAATATAGAGTAAATAAATAACAGAATAAAATGAAATCTGATTGTAAAATTTGATAGGAAAAAAAGAATATTAACAAGCAAATAGGTAATCTTGAAGCTTATTACAAAGTAATATTAATTAGAACACGGATAGATTACTATTTATTCAAACAAATAAGCAATTAAATCAAATACTCAAATGTTCACATGTTTTGTATTCATTTTCCAAAAATAATTTTTTAATTTTTATTTTTTGATTTGGAGTCTCGCTCTGTAGCCAGCTGGAGTGCAGTGGCGCCATCTTGGCTCACTGCAACCTCCACCTCCTGGGTTCAAGCGATTCTCCTGCCTCAGCCTCCCGAGTAGCTGGGACCACCACGCCACCTAATTTTTGCATTTTTTTTTCTTTAAGTAGGGACGAGGTTTCACCATGTTGGCCAGGATGGTAGGGATCTCCCTACCTCGCGAACCGCCCCGATCTCCCGACCTCGCGATCCGCCACCCTCGGCCTCCCAAAGCGCTGGGATTACAGGCGTGAGCCACCGCGCCTGCCCTCTGAAAACAGTTCTTTAAAAACATATTTCAAAAAACATGAAAAAAAAAAAAACAGAAAACTTTAATCCACGTTCTTCTCTAGATGCCACCTTACTTTCTTTTTCCACTTGACAAACTTCCCCAAATAATTTTCTAAACACAGTGTTCTTAATTTCTCTTTTTGTGTTTCCTCTTCAACTTACGCCAATCGTGTTTCTATCTCATTCATTCTACTAACCCAGATCCTCCTAAGGTCATCAATGGAGTCTGTTTCCAGGTTCACGAGGACAGTTCAGCCCTCACCTTCCCTGAAAGCACCATTGTCTTCCCCTCATTAGACTCTCCCTCATTCCTTCCAATTTCTCTTTCTAACTGCACTGGCTACTTTACCTCAGTCTCCTTTACATATTCTCCTTCTCTGCACTACCTTTGAATGCTGAGGGTCTGCAGGACAAGGTTATGTCCTCATCTCATTGTCCCCTCTGTTTATAAGTGACTACATTCATTCCTATGTCCTTGTTACCAGACATGCAATAAAGAATCTTAAATTAATACCTTTGCCCATGCATTCGTTGTTCACTCTAGACCCATATTCCCAACTGTCAATAAGATTTCTGCAATTTCATATCTCCCAGGCACCTTAGAAAGGACATCTAATATTGTTCTTTCTCATCATCATTTGCACCTAAAGCTTCTAGTATGAGAACATCATTTTCTTTTCCTTATCTTTGTAGTGTTTCATATGGTGAAATTGGTACAGCTTTACTGTTTCTTTTCCTGTAAGAATGAAAACTATTCAACACAGAAAGAAACTGTCTTTATTCACCTGTATTTCTTTTTTAAAATAACTTTTTAAATTTTTGTGGGTACATAGTAAGTGTATATATTTATTGGTTGCACGAGATCTTTTGATAGAGTCATGCAGTGAGTACACCTGCTTTGCTTGACATCAATTCCAAAATATGCCACTTTGATACTCACTTTATACATATTATGTAAATGGAATGAATGAATAGGTAAGTATATATTACCATCCATTCCTTGATTTGGATCAGAAAACTAGTGCTTGAATTTTGGTTTTAGAATAAATAACTTCAAGAAGTTTTGATTGAAAATAATTTAATAAATAACAAAATACAATATTTAACCAAATGGAAAGCTGAACATGTTTTGTAATCTTAATACAATGTAAAGGCAAACATTTGTTATATAAGAATGTAAATATTATAAATATGATAAAATGTAAGAATAAATAAATAAATGAGTAAAAATAAATAACATCTTAGGGACTGATGCCCCAAAACCTAAGTCTTTTTAACATATACTAGCTTAATATATTGACAAAGTATTTGCAGAATTAATTCAATCAATTCTGTGATTAAATCAGAAATAAGAGTCTTTTGAAATGACCGGAGTCACATGTGCAAGTGCTATATGGCAAATTAATCAATGAGAATCATTTCAAGATGACCCCAGGTCTCCATCTTTACTTCTCAGTCTTTCTTGCATGTTTGTTGATAAGAACAAGGATTTCATGATTTCCATTCTGACAACTTCCCAGGCACAGTCGCTGTATTTCTTCTCCTTCAGGTAGACACGGATTCCCTGGAAGTACCTCCTCAAGGTCAGTGCAGGGCTCCTAATTGCCCCAGCAGATTCCCCTTCTCGCATTATCTGCACCAAGCAGGTCTCCAGGTGTTCTAGTTGCCGATGAAGTCCAGTGTGGAGATGGTCTAGGAGGGTCGTGTTCCAGGCAGCAGAGGAGCGCTCTGTGTGGAAGAGGTTGAAGATCTGCTGTAGCATCTCATGGAGGACAGACATGACCTGGGCCTTCTGCAACTGGCTCCCTTCTACCATCTCCTGGGGGAACCTGAAGTCTCTTCTGTCCTTGAGACACAAGAAAGGGGAGATTCTCCTCATTTGGTGCAGAAGCACCAAGGTGTTCCTGCTAAGTAGGCCATGGTTCTGAGGCAGATCACAGCCCAGAGATCCAACAGGACTATAGCTGGTCATCACTAGGGCTGCCAGTAGAGGGAACAGGAGGGCCATTGGGAAATGAGGGTGCTGCTGGCTTTACTGAGCTGGATATGGCTTAACCTTGGACCCTAGGTTTTCTGAAGACATTCCTTGTATGCATGGCTTTTAATAGGAAACAAATGGTTTTCATTTTCTGAATGTTTCTCTGTACTTTCACTTTCTTTTTTTGTTTTCATTTGTGTATTCTCCCTATGACCTTAAGAGGATAACAACAATCTATCAATTTTGCATTAGACTTCAGCTAAACTCGAGTAAACTTCAGCTGTGTCAGTACAAATGAATGCTTAATCAAATGAAAAACGTTTTGGTACTGAAGTAATAAGTGTATATACTATATGTATGTAAATAATCAGATACACTCACGCTACACTAACTTTATATATTATATATTTATATATACACATTATATACGGAATACATGTATATATAATATATGTGTATATAATATATATTTGTATATATATGTTCATATATATATGAAAAAATCCTTTTCTCTGTTCTAGAAACAAAATTTTAACCCTTAACCTTAACCTCCATTTTTACCCTCCTTACTTTACATAGGAAGTCAGGCCCTATGGGTTTCTATATTTGCTTTAGGATATACAAGATTATCTGCAGCAAATAAGCTCTTTAGAACCAAGAACAGGATTTTGCTGTTGTTTGTTTGTTTGGTTTTTAGAGATATTAGTGATGAGGTCTTAATCTGTCACCCAGGTTGGAGTGTAGTGGCATGATCAGAGGTCACTGCAGCCTTTAACTCCTAGGCTCAAGCAATCTCCGTGCCTCAGCCTTCTGAGTAGCTGGGACTACAGGTGTGCACCATAATGTCTGGCTGATTTTTTGTTGTTGTTGTTGTTGTTGTTAGAGATGAGGTCCCACTATGTTGTTCAGGCTGGTTGCAAACTTCTGGCCTGAAACTGAGGCCTCCTGCCTCAGCCTCCCAAGTAGTTGGAATTACAGATGTGAGCCAAAAACGCGGTTTTGTTTGCTGTTTTATTTACAACAGAGGATGATGATGATTAACGAATGAGCTTCTCTAATATTTTTCTTCCTTCTAGAAAACATTCATGCAGGTCCATGTGGTTACACTTCACTGGGACCACAGGTGAGGATTAATATAGACACTGCCTTTTCTTTCCATCATTTGCTTACTGAGGTCAATAGTGCTCCCCTGTCTGTGTCAATATCACAGCTGGAATCCTGATTCTTTACAGGTGCATATAGATGTGGAGATTCTAATTCTCAGATATTTTACTTTCCCAGCATCTCCTCACTCACAAGGTATTTATCACATCTAGTAATACCTTTTCCTCTAGAGTAACAAGTACTCTCAACCCAAACTCTTCCAGACTCACTCCCAGGGAGCAGTCTCACAACATCCTGATAACTTCAGAACTCTTTTGGTAAGAGAGGAGTGGTTACTTTGTGAGCAAAACAATTAACCCTCCAAGACCCTTGCCGGTGTCCCTAGAGTGTTTGTCTGAAGGACCCTAGCTCTCAGGGACGATCTCCTTTTCTCCTGACCCATGTGTCCAGGTGTCAAAAGTTTTGACAGCCGTCAGATACTGATAGCAAGGGTTTCTTTTGTCTAAGGAAGGTGGAAGGATTACCCAATTGTAATCGTTTTACCTTCATTAGTCAAATAATTTTCCACTATTTGCTGACTGAAGTCAATAGTGCTCTTCTGGCTGTCAGTATCCCAGCTTGGAATCCTGATATGGTTTTTATTGTTCAGTTCTTTTACGTAAGCTATTGAACATTTCTTATCCTCAGTGTTTCTCAGGTGGGCACAGGGGATCAGTGATGGTGTTGTCTTTCATTAGAAGCTTATATTACAGAAACTAGTGGTCTTCAGCTGCTCATCCAGTCATCACAATTCTATCTAAGAGTTCTTTCCTCCTCTATCTCTGACTCACTCTGACAGTGCAGGGAAGTTAGACCCGGACTTTGCTGTCAGGGAGAAAGAGTCTTCCTTACTTGACTTATTTGTAATTTTTTTATTTTAAAATTTTGTATCTTATTTTTACATAGTGGTTTACTGGGCAAGGTTTGTCTTGCTGCTTCTGCATTACATTCTAGTTCATGACAAAATAACACAAATTAAAGGAAGTAAAAGAAAGGCAAAGGAGCCATGCTATTTTTATCTGTAATTTACATGACTTCAGATTTTTTTTCTTTTCATTTCAACTTTCTTAGAAAGCAAAACTTGATAGTTGTTTTGGGGCAAGAAAGAAAACAGAAAACGTTAAGTCTGAATGTCATGAAAGTGAAAGAAGGGAAGTGGCTTTCTGCTCATAAAATGGCCAAGTATAAGTTAGCAAGGTAAAATGCAGCAACATTGATGACTAAGAGTTCTGGCAGAGGGGAAGAATGAGCCCAATGTTGAGGCACACAAAGGCAGGGAAGCGACTGTTTCTCCTAGAGGCTCAGAGAAGACCAAGTCCTGGGTCAATGAATTGCTCTTAGCTTTGCAAGACCAGACAATTGCTCTTTTTTTTCATTTAATATACATAGGATCAGTTCTGAGGAGGAAAGGGAGGCGTCGCGCCAACCAGCTCACAAGAGATTGTCAATCAGTTCCCAATTACTAGAACAAGCAGCCTCCTCTGGCAGGATAATAGATGTTAGCCTTGCCTGAGCACGCTACCAAGTTAATAAATCCACCTAGGCAATGAAAAGAGTGCTTTGAGAAACCCAGGGTAAAAAATAAAGAGAACTGGATAATCCCAAAGATTCTGCTCTTTATCTGGATAATAATGATGACGATGATACTAAAAATGATAACATTGGAATTTGTTGCATATTGACTAAGATCAGTCTCTGTTCTAAGATATTTGAAAATATTAACTCAATCTTTTCGATAACCATATTTAGATTCCACTCATTTATGCAACTTTCTGGAGAGAAATATATATCTGGAGAGATGAGCTATTCTGAAAACACCAATGATTTAAGGTCAAACCTTTAGGGGTAGTCAGTATAGTGGCTTCTCTGGAAGACCCCGTCAACGAAAGTGGAGGGTGGATATGAGCAGAGAATTTATAAACCAAGGAGAGGCCAGGGCATGAAGTCAGGTGAGCAGGACGGGTGAGATGACAAGGGATTCAGAGTTCCACGTCACATACCAATGTGTTGCCATCTATTACTTTGTAGACAGAGCAACAGGTGTGTGTTGTGAGTAAACTGAACTCATTTTAAGTCCTGAGTAAAAGTAGACCTTTTAAATAGTTAAAATTGAGTAGATTTTTCTGCCAATTGTAAAAAAGGGCTAAGATTTAATGAGTAATTAATTCACTGAATTACAGTAAAACCTTTATTGACTCATCAACTGCAGACACTTAGAAGCCTTTTTATATTTGACTCTTGAGGTTTTCTTTTGTCATTTTAAGAATAAACAGAAAGCACCTAACAATTTCTAGTTTAACAATAGCCCAGCCATATGGGCTCTGAGTTTCTCCCTGAGAATGTCACTGATTCCCCAGGACACTTCCTTCAGGTCAGCCTGCTATTTTTATTCCTGAAAGGGACAACTCACTTCCAGGCCAGACTTTGTTTTGTCTACTGATAGATTCCAATTAGGAATTTCTTCTCCTCCTAATCTTACCAGACAATAGTTGAGTGTCCAGTGCCAAAAAGACCTATTGTATAAGCCAGATGGCAGACTATATGTACTTTCTATATAGAAGCAGTGAAGGGATACTTACCAAGGATAATCTTATTTTAACCCCAAACTCTACCACAGTACTTAATATAGTTGTCTTTATTTTTCTAACCTCATCATATTAAAAAAATCCTAAAATACAATGACAGGATTGAAAGAAACTTGTCATCAAAATCACCATTGGCTGGACATGGTGGCTCTTCCCTGTAGTCTCAGTACTTTGGGAGGCCAAGGCAGGAGTTCAAGACCAGCCTGAGCAGCATAGCAAGACACTATATCTACAAAAATACTTAGCTGTGCATTGTGGCATGCACCTGTAGTCCCAGCTACTCAGGAGGTTGAAGCGGGAGGATCGCTTGAGCCCAGAAGCTGGAGATTACAGTGAGCTATGATCCTTCCACTGCACTCCAGCCTGGGTGTCAGAGTGAGACCCTATCTCTAAAACAAAGTAAAATAAAATAATAATCACCATTAGTGGATAAAATGATCAAGGCATTTTTTGGAATAGTTTCAATAGGATTGGTATCAGTTCTTTTTTTTGTCTAGTAGAATTTGGCTGTGAATCCATCTGATCCAGGGCTTTTTATTGTTGGTAAGTTTTTTTTTTTTTTTTTTTTTTGTATTGATTCAATTTCAGAACCCATTATTGGTATGTTCGAGTATTCAATTTCTTCCCAATTCAATCTTTGGAGGTTAAATGTTTCCAGGAATGTATCCATTTATTCTAGATTTTCCAGTTTGTGTTCATAGAAATGTTCAAAACAGTCTCTGGAGTTTTTTTGTATTTCTATGAGGTTGGTATAACATCATTTTTGTCATATCTGTGTTTATTTGGATTGTCTCTCTTTTTCTCTTTATTGGTTTAGCTAGTAGTATATCAACCTCATTTATTCTTTCAAAAATCAAACCTTTGTTTTTGTTTCTTTTTTGTATAGATTTTGACATCTCAATTTTTTCAGTTGAACTCTGATTTTGGTTATTTCTTTTCTTCTGCAAGCTTTGGAGTTGTTTTACTCTTGTTTTCCTAGTTATTCTTGGTGTGATGTTAACTTGCTAATTTGGGATCTTTCTGACTTTTTGATGTAGCCATTTAATGCTATTAATTTTTCTCCTAATACTGATTTAACTGTGCCCCAGAGATTCTGGAAGGTTGTATCTTTGTTTTCATTAGTTTCCAAAAATTTCTTCATTTTTGCCTTAATTTCTTTGTTTACCTGAAAGTCATCCAGGAATAGGCTGTCTCATTTCCATGTAGTTACATGGTTTTGAGAGAACTTGAGAGAACTTCTTGGTATTAATATTCTTTTTTTTTTTTTTTTGTTTTTTTTTTTTTTTTGGGTGTTTCCAATGGCATCATGTTTCTTTTTTTTTTTTTGTTTTTTTTTTTTAAGAGAAAGGCAATTTATTTCTTCCAAAAAATGCACCAGGAGAGGTGAGCCAGGAGCACCCTGGCCCACATCCCCCATCCTATACAGGGTTTGAAGGAGGGACAGGCCTGACCTGGCTCGGAGAAGCTGACGGGCCCCTGTGCCTTGGGGGAGGGAACCAGGCAGAACCTGGATGGGGACTGTGTGTTACCCTAGATCCAGCCAGTCTGTGCATCCCATGGCCTTGGCCACTAGGGCATGGCATGGCCCCTGCTGCCCCACCTGAGAGTCTGGGGAGGCGTGGCAAAGCCCCTGCAGGAGGTCACCTGAATGACTCATCAGATCACAGACCACTCCCGCCCTCCTCAACCCCTGAACATGAGAAGGGCTCGTGACACCCCTAGACCTTCAGACAAGATGAGGTCCGTAGATGTGTGACTGGTCTTACAGCCGACCCAGGAGCTGCCGGCTTTCGCCTGCCATGAAGGCTGTCCCTGGTCCCGCCTCAGGCCATCGTCTTCACAAGGCACTGGATCCATAGGGGGAGGTGTGCGGGAAGTGGCTTCGGGGGCTTCTGGGGTGCACTGCTGCCTCTCCCTCCTGCAGAAGCCCTGTTGAGCAGCTGTGTCTTCTTGATACCGACGGAAATGCGAGATTGAAGGGGCAGTTGTGCCGCAAGAGAAGAGACTAGGCAGTGTGGACACATCAGCTTCACATCCTCATCCACAATGTCAAAGCCAGAGCACTTCTGGACTTCTTTGATGGGCTTTGCGCAGCCCGGGCTCCTCTCTGCTCTCAGTGCCTGACGTCATCCTCGATGATGAGTCGATGCAGCCTCAGAGCACAGCACCGTCCTTCAAGTCCTCCGTCCCAAGTTGCGGGTCCCCTGCGCAGGGGCTTCAGGGTCTACTTCCAAGGGCAATTCTTGAACCGGGGGGGGGGGTTTTTTGTTGGGGGGTTTGGGGGGTGGGGAGTGTGTCATGGATACTTCTGATCTGGGGTCACAAACGCAGCATGTTTCTGGTGCAGGGTGTTAGGTGGTGTCCCGGGCAGGGGTGGACCACCACCTTCTGCTACACACTGGGGTGATCAGACGAGGGGATCTCCATCTCCAATTGTCGCTGTTGTCCAGAAGGTTCATAAACTGGAGGCGAAAGCAGGTCCTTAACAGTGTCGCTTGGCGTGAAGGCTACTTACAAACCAGGAAGGACAGACTGGGCTATTCTCAGTGACAGGGGGGGCGGGGACAGGGCACACGAACTCTTCCTTCTGCCGCCTTGAGCACCAGGGCGGCATTGCCAACGCCAGAGCCCCCAACTTCAGGCGGGGAAATTGGGATCAGCTCCTCGGGCTGCTTCCCGGCCAGGATCTGAGAGGTGTCCATCCAGGTGTTACTCGGTCACCTGGCACCGGGCAGCAGGCTGGCGGGGTGCAGGACTGCTGCGGCTGTGACCTCACTGCACTAGGCGTTGTTGATACTGCCTCTGCAGATGGCTCCTCAGGGAGTCAATTACTTCAGGTCACACCAACAGGTTCGGGGTCCCGACTCGTCAAGTCCAGGGCTTCAGAGAGCAGAACCCACGGCAGGAGAAGGTGTTGCTGCCTTCACCACCCACTTTGAGGGCAGACTCATTTTCCCGTCAGGAGCCTCCTGGTCCTCACACTGTCAGAAATTCCCTCAAGGGCTCCTGGGTGTTTCCATGCTCCGCAGACTTAGGATGGCTCCTGCTCCTTGAAAGTGGTGGCTGCGCATGGGGTTGTGGTGGCGTTTTCTCCTCCTGCTTCCTCCTCCTTTCAATGTAGAGGGACAGAGGGAAGTGTCAGAAACTTCCCTGGCTTCCGTGGGCTTTGGGGCACTCGGAGGGAAGCCCGTCTTTGTCCTCCGAGCCTCCAGCACAATTACCCGGGCTTGGCAGTCTTGACTCACTCAGGAAGCCTCCCTGTGTCCACCTTCCTTTGATGGTGGAGTTCCAGTGACTTCCTCTTCACAGCATTGCTGTCTCCTGCAAACATATTGGCGATCCGGGCCCACGGTGCCCAGCACGCTTGTGGGGCCTCGCAGATATCGTCCCCTCCCTCGCCCAGCAAGCTTCTTGCACTCAGTTGAGGTGATTGACCACGTTCACGATGGCTTGTTCCCCAGCCGGGCCAATTCAGTCTTGGCAATCAGGTCCACTGCTTGGGCCGTACTTCTTAACCAGCGTCGAGACCTTCTGTCTTCCTCTTTCTGGTGCATTGGCCCCTTTGTTTAACAAGGTCTTCGGGTCAAAACCCAGCCACCTGACATGGCATGGAATGGCGGCCTCAGGGAACTTCAAAGCCTGCTTGCCAACACTGCCTCACAAGGGCCCCTCAGCTGCTCTCCCTCGGTCTGGGTCCATTTTGACCTTGCCACCTCTATCCCTCTGCTTTCCGCACAACCTGAATCGGTGTCCTGAGTTTATCACCAGACCTCGCACGCCCGCCGGAGACCATCCCGGCTCCGCCGTACCGCGCCGCGCTCTGCCCGCCTGCGCTGATCCCGGGAGAGCCGGGCCGGGGACAGGACCCGGGCCGCTCCGGCCGCTGCGGGCCCCGGGCCGCGCAAGGCGGCGTCAGCGTGTCAGCAGGTCCCGCGCTCCCCGCTCGCAGGAACTGCAGCCGCTGCCGGCGCGGGTTGAAGCACTTTTCTCTCTTAAAATGGCATGTTTCTATGCCATATTATGCAATTTTCTGGAACTATGTAAGTAAATAAAGTAAATGTTTGTTTCCTTTCTTGATATCCCTTTTCAAGCTTCTGATGAGAGAATCCCTTGTCCTCAACGTCTCATGATTACTAATTTTGCTTTTTTCATTGAAATGGAAAGTTATGAGAGGATGTTTTGCGTTTGCTCTTTAATTTCAACTGATCCTTTTGGATCCAGTTTCTGCTTATTACTTCCACTTGTCCAGTTCTCATAAGGTCAGCATTGATCTGTGTTCCCACTGTAGTGAATGGTTTCAATCGACAGAGCAGTTTAATGACATTTAACATAGTATTAATCAAAATAATGAAGAAAACAATGATAAAATATTGTAATTAATTAAAATGTCATAATTTCAAATCAAAATATTAAACATATTAAAGTGGTTTGGCAGTCCATCAAACTCACAAAATCTATCCAGAGACAAATAAATTTTTTAAAGTAAAATTATTCAGAGAAAAAAATCTACATTCTTTTCAAAGTCCCACTCTATTTCTCTCCTCCAATTCTGAAAACAAAGTTTTCAAGATCATTTTCTATATGTATTGTCACTGATTTCTCTTCTCTGATTCACTCTTCCAGCTTACTCCACTATGATTAACTCCACCCAACTAGCTCTATGAGTGACAATGCCAACTATTTTCCAGATGTAGTGGACACTTTCGATCCACATTTTGCATGAATGCATTGATTCTTCTAAGCAGTTTCAGTCTTTTAAATATGCTCTTAACATTCTGTCTTGTCCCAATGCATGGCCATTCCAAATCTTTCCTGGTTCTTCTCTCCCTTTAAAGTTGAAGTTTGCAGGAATAAATTTTAAGTCTTTTGTCATTCTATTCAACCTATGTGACAACTTCTGTTTCCAGGTTTTCACTTCATAGTATTGCTTCTAAATTGCAGACAAAATATCAGGTTGCCAATGGACACTTGCACTTAGATGTCTATTTCTCTAATATAGAGGATATCTACTACTTTAAAAAAATTTTTTTGATATGCCTTCCTTCAGTTTTACTGAATTTCATTTGTTTTATTTCTTCTCACTATAGCATTTAAGGTACCAGGTATTAGAAAGTAGAGTTATTATTTTCCTTACAAAATAAAAGACACAAGAAAGCGAAAACTATGTTTGTTATGTTCACCTAGATATCCTAAAGGCAATATAAAACTTGGCTTAGAGAAAGTCAATTTTACTTACAATTTGGATATAATGATGATGGGTAAATGAATTGTACCACCCATTCTTTAATGAGATTGCACATTTGGGCTTGGTATTTCTTTATTAAAGAATAAACAAATAATACAAGAAGTTTTAATACTAAACATTAATAAAAAAGCAAAATAATATATTGACTACATATAAAGAAGATATTTTGATATAACAAATACAATGTAAAAGTATACATAATAATATATGGAAAAAATTTAAATCTTATAAATAAATAAATATTTTAATAGATAGATAAATAGATCTATCAGCATGGTCATCTGTAGCACAGGTAAACATGATGTTTCCTTAAACTCCTGAAAACATTTGAAAATTTTGATTCAACTCGTGTAGTTGTCATAGCAGAAATGAGTCTTTGAAATGGCAGAAGTCATGGAAGTGTGGAATGGTGTATTAGTCAATATGGATCATTTCCATGTTGAACCAGCTTTCATTCCTTCCTCCTTAATCTTTCTCGTAAGTTTGTTGAAAAGAGAGGGATCTCATGATTTCTGCTCTGACAACCTCCCAGGCACAACGGCTGTATTTCTTCTCCATCAGATAGAGGGTGATTCTTTGGAAGTATTTCCTCACAGCCAGGATGGGGTCCTCATTCATCAAGGGAGTCTCTTCCACTCCAACCTCCTGCATCACACAGGCTTCCAGGTCATTCAGTTGCTGGTAAAGTTCCGTGGAAAATTTTTCTAGGAGATTCTGTTCCCAAGCAGCAGATGAGTCCTTTGTGCTGAAGAGATTGAAGGTCTGCTGGATCAGCTCATGGAGGACAGAGATGGCTTGAGCCTTCTGGAACTGGTTGCCGTCAAACTCCTCCTGGGGGAATCCAAAGTCATGTCTGTCCTTCAGACAGGAGAAAGGAGAGATTCTTCCCATTTGTGCCAGGAGTATCAAGGCCCTCCTATGACCCAGGCTGTGGGTCTGAGGCAGATCACAGCCCAGAGAGCAGATGGATTTGTAGCTGAGCACCACCATGGCCATCAGTAAAGAAAAGGACAGGGCCATTGGGATGTTGCAACTATTGCTAGGCTACTTGAGGTGGGTAACTTTGAACCTTGGCCTCTAGGTTTTCTGAAGGCTTTGCTCTGGGCATAGGTCTTAAATAGTGAACATACTAATTTCCATTTTCTAAATGCTCTAGTTTTACTTTCCATCTCTGTTTTTACTTTCTTTATTCACTCTCTACATGTGTTTAAACATGTTTTTAATTATTTTTCATCATTGCCTATTTTTCCCCTGCACTCAAAACATTTTATGGTAATTTTTTTCTAATTGAAATCTTCATGAAATTTTATTAACACAGATTTGGCATATCTATTTATGTATGCTGTGTATATCCCTACTTCACAGATAAAAACTATAAACTTTGCTCTTTTTATTCAATGTAAAGTTAAGAATGACAGAAAAGTTAACCTAAAATCTAAGTTTAAAAGCTATTGACATTTAATTTAATTTGATAAGTATATTTGTGGAATAACTTCTAATGTAATTTGTTCATGTAAATTTTGTTGTGTCAAATTACATATGCAAAATAAAAATCTATATAAATACACATTAATCATGTGAATGTAATTACATACTTAATCATTCAAAACTGCTAAAAATATGAATAATTTTTTAAAATTTTTCTTATAGTGTATGAAGCTTTGAATTTTGCTTTATATGAGAAAATAATTTGCAAACTTCACAGGTGCAGTATTCATCCAGATATTGCCAACACTTTTTTCTTTTCAGCACTTGACATAAATATTTATGTGTTGACTAACTTTGTAGAAATAAATCATATAATATAAGCTATATGCATTTATTTCTCAAAGTCTACAAAACATCCTGAAGAACTGAGGATCAAACCTAAGTAATAACCATAAGACAGTCAATGGCAACCCAAAGGTATGCAGGCTAAAACCACAAAGTGTGGATAAGACTTTAAGATCCAGCAGAAAAATTGACAGAAAGTCCTACAATCACAGTCATCTATTTGCCCTAGGTTTGTGACACTGATCTTGCAAATATTTTGAGTATCTTCACGAACTCCATATCAGTGCTTCTAATGTGCTACACAACAAAACCCAATGAGAAAGATGTATATTAAGCAATCAAATTTTGTTGGATAGACTTGTTGGAGAGTCACAAACTATTGTAATGGGTCAGACTTGTTTATACTATGAGAACTAATTTTTGTACCCTTCGAAGAAGTATCACTCCAATAAACATATGTGACTTAGAAAATATTATCAATTAAATCATTTTTGTCATTTTTCATTGATGTTCAAATTCTCTAAAGGTTTTCAGAAGTTCCTATCCAAGTCAATTCTTATCGAATAAAAAAGACCATCTTTGTTCTAAAATCATAAATTTATAAATATTGAATATTATCACGTAAATAATGAACTTTCAGAGTGGTCCTGAACTCTGACTCTAACTTTTTATTTTGCATAAGTAGTTAGTTTGTCTTGGCCCTATAGATACTGAGTCCTTAAATGGAATGAGGTCTGCTTTAGCAAATAAGCTATTTAGTAAGAAGAGTTTTTACTAGTTTCTCATCTTTTCTTCTACTAGGAAGTGTTCAAGAATGACGCTATTCTGCTTTTCATGGCCATATTTGCTGTGATTATAATAGACAATGACAAAAATTTCCATTCAGCTCTTACTGAGAGTCAATAATGCCCATGTAGTTTACTGCTAAAACCACTGGGATTCTAGTTTTCTTAAGGTGCATGTAGATCTGGGGATCCCAATTGCAAGAGCAGTACAATATCATCCTCTGCCCAGCACTATATTAACCATTTATGACTTCATCCCTGATCTGCCTTCTACTTTGTTATAATTGAAAATAACTAGCCTGTTGTCAAATACCGAGTCATATATCTAAATTCAAACTCTCCAATTCACACAGTTTATAGGAATCAGACAAGTTGCTATTCCCAAAAGTAGGGAATAATAGCCTCTGTCCCCTAGATAATCCTACAGCTTTCCTTCCCTGGATCAAATCCCCAGAATGTGTAAGTGAACTGTAAATACTTGTGACATCATTTTTCCATCATTTATAAATTTCAGCTTCAAATCATGTGGTAATCTTTAGATGACACTAGTAGAAAATAAGCCTGTTTATATAAAGGTAGAGATTATGAAATGGATCAATTTTAGAAAATAACCAAACACATTTTATTATTCATTATTTTAAATGATTCAATTAAATTCTTTATATCATTGAGCAATTAAAATATTCTACACTGTGAAATGTGAACCGGGGTTTCCATAATAGAGGAGGCTTGATTTAAGAAATGTATATATTGTACATGAATTTAGTAGTTTATTCAGTCAACAAATTTGTATTGAATTTTGGACTCATCCTTTTTATCAGACTCTGAGAATACAGGGTATATTTGCCCAAGTTATTCTTAGTCTTTGAAACACTGGGGGAGAGAGTATTTTTTCTTTATTCACTTGAGATTGTATTGAGAATTTTTGCATATTCATTTTTTATGTAGTATTTTACTGTGAAAATGTGTTTTTCTATGCTTCGATTTCTTTCATTTTCATATTCAGGTTAGTATCAATAAAAGAATATGAATATAATTTTTAAATGGGCTATACAATGGTTCTATGTGGCATTCACAACAACAAATATATTTCTATTTCTCATTTCACTTTTCCTAGAAGGTGAAAGTGGTCTGATTTTTCATCTCAATTTACGAAAACAAAACGAAACAAATGTATGTCTAAATGTGATGAACATGTAAGAGGAGAAATACCTAATGTACATGACGAGTTAATGGGTGCAGCACACCAACATGGCACATGTATTGCTATGTAACAAACCTGTACATTGTGCACTGTGCCCCAGACAAAAAGTATAATAAAAAAAAAAAAGAATGACCAGAAGGGAACTTAGAAAATATCTTGAGACAGATGAAAATGAAAACACAGCATACCAAAATTTATGTGATGCTCTGAAAACAGAGCTAAAGGGGAAATTGAAAGCGATAAAAGCTTACATTTAGAAAGAAGAAAGATCTCAAACCAATGAACTTTAAAAGTTAAGGAACTAGAAAAAGAAGAAATAAACACATAGCTAGAAAGAGGAGGAAAGTAAGAAAGACGAAAGAACTTAGAAAATATCTTGAGTGAGATGAAAATGAGAACACAAAATACCAAAATGTATGTGATGCTGTGAAAACAGAGCTAAAGAGGAAATTGAAAGCTATAAAAGCTTATATTAAAAACGAAGAAAGACCTCAAACCATTGAACTAACTTTACAAGTTAAGGAAGTAGAAAAAGAACAAATAAACACATAGCTAGGAAGAGGAAGAAAATAAGAAAGATGAAATTTTATTAATAAAGTAATAAAATACAGAATAGAAAAGCAATTAAAAAATCAATGGAACTAAGCCTTGGTCTTTTGAAAGGATCAACAAAATTGAGAAACCCTTAACTGTATTAAGAGATAAGCAGAGAAAAATCAAACAAAAATCGGAAATAACGGAGGACACATAACAACTGATGGCATAGAAGTAAAAAGGATTGGCCAGGCTCGGTGGCTCATGCCTGTCATCCCAGCACTTTGGGAGGCTGAGGTGGGCAGATCACAAGGTCAGGAGATCAAGACCATCCTGGCTAACACAGTGAAACCCCATGTCTACTAAAAATACAAAAAGAAATTAGCCGGGCATGGTGGCGGATGCCTGTAGTCTCAGCTACTCAGGAAGCTGAGGCAGGAGACGGCCTGAACTCGGGAGGCGGAACTTGCAGTAAGTGGAGATTGCACTGCTGCACTCCAGCCTGGGCGAAAGAGCGAGACTCCATTTAAAAAAGAAAAAGAAGGAGAAGAAGTAAAAAGGATTATAACAGACTACTATGAGCAATTATACTCCAACAAATTGATTAACCTAGAAGAAATATATAAATTCCTAGAGACAAACAACTAGCCAAGACCAAATCATGAATAAACAAAAAATCTGACTAGACCTATAACTAGTAAGGAGATCAAATCAGTCATCAGACTTCCCAATAATAACGACAACAACAGAAACCATAATCAGATGGCTTCAGTGGATAATTCCATCAAACATTTAGGGAATTAACACCAATCTTTCTCAAAATCTTCCAAAAAACTGAAGAGGAAGGAATAGTTTCAAACTCATTTTATGAGACGAGCATTTCCCTCATATCAAAGCCACACAAGGATACTACAAGAAAAGAAAACTACAGATCCATTTCCCCAATAAATATTGATACAAAAATCCTCACTAAAATACTCGTAAACCAAATTCAACAGCACAATAAAAGGATATGCATCATGACCAAGGGGGATTTATTACTCAGATGGAAGAATGTTTCAATATATGAAAATTAATCAATGCAATACATCACATTAACAAAATGAATGAAAAATACATAATAATCTCTATAGATACAGAAAAGAAATTGACCAAATTCCATGTCCTTTCATAATAAAAACATTAAACAAACTTGGAATAAAAGGAAGTTAGCTCAACATAATAAAGGCCATATACAAGAATCCCACCTTTAACATTATATTTAATGGTGAGAAACTGAAAGCTTTTCCTCTAAGATGAGAAACAAGGCAGGGAGGCCACTCTTACCACTTTTATACAACATAACATTTGTAGATCTAGCCATAGCAATTAACCAAGAAAAGAAATAAAAGCATTCATATTGGAAAGGAAGAAGAAAATTATCTTTTTGCAGATAGCCTGATCGTGTATGTAGAAAACTCTAAAGTTTACACACATACAAGCACTCACATACAAACTGTTAGAATAAATGAATTCAGCAAAGTTGTAGAGTACAAAATTAAGATGCAAAAATGAGTAGCATTTTTATATGTTAACAGTGGACAAATCTGAAAAGTAAACTAAAAAAGACCCCATTTGCAACAGCATCAAAACAATAAAGTACTCAGGAAAAAACTTAAACAAAGTGGAAAAAAATTTATATATAGAAAACTAGCAAACACTGCTGAAAGAAATTAGGAAGAGAAAATGAAAAGACATTTCTGATCATGGATTGGGAAGCCTATCATTGTTATGATGTTCAAACTATACAAAGCAATGCACAGATACAATGCAAGCCATATCAAAATCATTAAGGCATTTTTGACAGAAGTAGAAAAATCTGTCCTAAACCTCTTATGGAATCTTGAAGGACTGGAATCAACCTTGAGAAAGACAAGCAAAGCTACAGGACTCACCCTACCTGATTTTGAAACACATTACAAGGATACAGTAATAAAAATGGTATGATACTGACATAAAGATGGACATATAGGTCAATGGGAGAGAATGGAAAGCCCAGAAGTAAACTCTCATGTATATGGTCAAATAAACTTTGACAAAAGTGCCAAGGCTACACAATGGTTAAAGATCAACTCTTCAAAAATGAGGTTGTGAGAACTGTACACATACATGCAAAGGAATGAAGCTGAACCCTCACTTTACACTATATGCTAAAATTAAGTCAAAATAGATCAAAGATTTAAGCATAAGACCTGAAACTATAACAACTTTAGAAGAAAATCTTCAGGGGAGTCTCAGACAATGGGCTTGACAATGAATTCTTGGATACCACACCAGAACACAGGTAACTAAAGTAAAAATAGATAAATTGAACTCTACAAAGATTAAAAATCTCTGTGCATTCAAGGACAAAATCCAGAATGAAAAGGCAACCTTCAGAATGACAGAAAATATTTGCAAATCTTGTATTTGATAAAAGGGTAATAGCATATTCAGATTATAAAAGGAACTCCCACATCTCCAAAAACAACAAAAAAAAACTTGAGTAAGGAATATGAATAGATATTTATTCAAAAAAGATATACAAATGGTCAACAAGCATATTTCTATGGCCTGAATGTTTGTGCACTCCCAAAATTTGTATGTTGAAACCCTAACTCTTAGGGCGATGGTGGTAGGACATGGGCCTTTTTGGGATGTGATTAATTCCACTGTGGCTCATTGTGAAATAGGACATGGGCCCCAACCACACACCAAATCTGCTGGTACCTTGATTCTTGGACTTTCCAGCTGGCAGAACTGTGAGAAATAAATTTATATTCTTTATAAACTACCTAATTGATGATATTTCATTATAGCAGCCCAAATGAACTAAGGAACATATGAAAAGAGCCTCAACATCACTATTAGGGAAATGCAAATTAAAGTCACAATGAGATTTCACTTCACATCTATCAGGGTGGCTACCATCAAAATAAAGAAAATAACAAGTGTTGGTGAAGATGTGGAGAAACTGGAACTCTTGTGCACTGTTGGTGGAAATGCAAAATGGTGCAGCACAGCCACAGTGGAAAACAACATGATGTATCTCAAAAAATTAAAAACAGAATTTCCATATAATCTAGTAAATTCGGGTATGGATATATATTTAGAACACTTTTTGAAAGCAGGATTCAAAGATACATTTTTACATCTATGTTCATAACAATAGCCAAAAGTTGGAAGCAACCCAAGTGTCCATTGATAGATGGATTATATGTGATATATACATATAATGGACTGTCATTCATCCTTATATATATTCCATTAAACATATCATGGAATATTATTCACTCTTATACCATGGATGATTATTCTGCCTTATCATATTATTCAGGAAAATGTGGTATATACAGATAATGAAATATATTCAGCCTAATTCTGACATATACTACAACATGAGGACCTAATGTAAGCCAGGCGCAAACAGACAAATGTAGTATGATTTCAATCATATGAGTTATCTAGAGTAGATAATTCACAGAAACAGAAAGTAAAATGGTTTCAGGGGTAGGGGTCCAGGGGAGAGGAGATAAGGAGCTGTTGTTTAATGAGTACAGTTTCAGTTTTCCAAGATGGAAAACTGATGATTAGCTGCATGGCAATGTGAATTTACTTAATACTGCTAAACTGTATACTTAAAAATGGTTAAAATGGTACATGTTGATCAGATGTGGGCATGGGTTGAAAGAAAAGTAAGTATTCCTGGTCCAGGTTTTGGCTTTCAGATTTGCTGAATCCTGTCTTCACAAAGTCAAGGGAGACATATCAACTAACACAGAAGAGTTTATACTCAAGAAAGGCAAATTTTTGAGATTCTAGTATTTTTTTTTTTCTGGGTAATGGACAACTGTTAATTGCACTAAATTCTTCCCTGGTATATAAATATATTAAGCAGATAACTAATTCGCTTGTCATATGTCTGACAAGAAGTAAGGAAATAGAGAATTGGAAACAATACTTCCCCCAACTTAACAGAGTTAAATAACAAGAATAATGTTAACAAAAAGAATGAAATAGCTAAACTGTAGAAGATATTTAACGTCAGTCAGACGTTGTTAGTACTTGCAAATCAATCCTCATTTTACCCAATGAAGAGTAGGCCCCCTGTTGCATACATGCTGCACACCTATTATGTGCCGTGGCCCATTAAGTCACGGGAAACATCTGTGACTACAGCAGGCAGTGATAAATTCTAGTGTTTTCCCAATTTTTAAGAGAACAACCCTAAGCACAGGGAGCTATTGAACTGTGGAGCCACTGTTGGAACTCAGAAAATCCGATTTAGAGTATTCAGTTCTTTGCTGTGCTCTGGTAATATGTCCTCAGAACCAGGGCTGATTTCTAGACTCTAGTCCACATTTTTCTTTCCAGCAGAGCCCTACTTAAATAATGACAGGGTCTTTCTCTTCTGCTCTTATTCCTCTACTCCACCAAAAACTCCATTTGCTCATGCCAGATATGTTTTGTTATTAAATTGGGCCCCATGTTTGCCACACACCTTTGTGTCATCACCAGGATATAGGCATGCACTAAAATCAGAACTGAACCAACCAAATGAAGCCTCAGAGCTTAGGGAGGGCACATCTAGAAGGGCCCACTAAAGGAGTTAGAGGTGTGGAAATGTAAGCACTTCTGGGGAAGAGAGGAGAGCCCAGTGCATTAGAGGAGATGGACTGAGATGACTGAAGTCTGAATCACCTCACTTGGCAGCTGGTTGATGCCGTTTATGTTGTAGGCCAGAGAGTTTGCTTCTGGGTTGATTGCACATTCTGACTGGAGGAACCTTAATGGCTAAGGACCAATCTTTCAGACAGTTACATTATAGATAGAATTTTTCTTCTGAAAAAAATTAGGAATCTAATGAATGATTTAAAACAATTAAATCCATTAACAAATGTTAAATCAGTAAGGTCTAGAATCTTGAAAATCTATTCATTTTTAACTTTTTACTTTGAAAGAATTTTAGATTTACAGAGAATTGCAAAGACACTACAGAGATTTTGCTTAGGCCTTAACCCAGCTTCTTCTCATGTTAGCAACATACATGACCATGGTATAATGAATCAAAACAAAGAAATGAACATTGGGGCAATATTACTAACTAACATTCAGATTTTACTAAGATTTCCTCAGATTTTTCAAAACCGATGTCTTATCTTATTTCAAGAATCAACCCAGAATCTCACATTGCATTTTCTTGTCATACCTTCAGTCTCCTCCAATCTATAACACATGCTCAGTCTTTCTTTGGCTTTCATGACATTGAAACATTTGAAGAATATTGGTCGTTTATTTCATAGACTGTTCATCAATTTGATTTGTCTGATGTTAACTCATGATTATGCTGAGGTTATGTGTTTAAAGGATTAAAACCACAGAGTTGATCTGATCATCTCATCACACAATATCCAAGATACATGATATTGATATGTTTTATTACTGCTGATGTTAACTTAATCGCTTGGTTAAGATGCTGTTTGCTAGACTTCTGTCCTATAAAGTTACTATTTTTGCCTTCTACACACTACATGGTAGAAGCGTATCACTAAATACAGCCTACACTCAAGTCTCTAATCTAGTTTCTCTCATTCATTTTTATGTCATCTGACATTCTTGGTTATATAGCATAATTAGCCGGTTTAGGATTCACAAATGTTTATGATTTCATGAAGCCAATGCTGTCTATCTTAGAACAACTCTAAATTTAATCAAGAAATAATGCAAGCAATAATATTAAAATGTATAAAAGAATTCTTGAATTTAGGTAGCTCAACCAGAAGAATTAAACGAGTTTCAAAATACCAGAAGTAATATAAGTGTAGCAATTAGTAAGTTTAGCAACCATATTAATACAGAAAAAACCTCAAAACATTGTATTATCAGAATTAACTAGATTTATGGTAGAGCTACATCTATTATCAATAAGAAAAACATAAAATTTCAATAGAATGTTCTGCAATAGTTGCTTGTCACTCTGCAAAAATTAATTTGGATTCTCATATCATATGAAAAAAATTATAATATATTACATAATTAAATGTAAAAGCATATTTACAAGAACAGAAACTGAATATGTGTAAAATCAAAAGAGTTAAGGAGGCAAGCATGTGGTTCTATTTTCTAGACAGTGCTTGGAAAAATATACATAAACTGTTCAGTGCTTGGTACACAAAGGAAATAAAAAATAAGTATCCACCAAAATATTATGGCTACAATGTATAGGAAATGTTTTGACAATGATTAGGAATTATAAAATTATACATCAATAATGTAAATAACCTACACAGAAACTAGAGTAAATGAAATAACAGGTAAAAGAAAATCAAAATTGTAAAACTTGATTGAAAAAAGAATGTAAACTAGCAAGTAAATGGGTTACTATTGAAATTTACTACCAAGTAATATTAATTAGAATAATGATAAATTACCATTTCAGCCAAATAAATAAGCAACATTTTAAATCAAATGTATAAATAAGTAATAGCTTCAATAAATCAAATATTTAAGATGTTCAGTACAGCATGGGAAATATAGTTAATAATAGTGCATTGTATACTTCAAATTTGCTAAGGGAGTACATATTATGTGTTCTCACCATGCACAATAAAATGTTATAACTCTGTTAGGTGATGGATGTGTTAATTAACTTGATTGTCAGAATCATGACATAAGAGATAATTATAGCAAAACACTATGTTGTGCACCTTAAATCCATAAATTTAAATTTCTCAACCACATATATACAAAAATGTTTAAAGATTTTGTTCCAATTCATCTATTCTTTGAAAATGATTTTCAGAAAACACTAACAAAATATGCATGAAGATGTTAACCTCCATTCTCCTACAGGTATCATCATATTTCCCAACTCCACAAACAAGCTTCCCAAGATAATTTTTTATACGCAGTACACCCAAATGCCCTTTTTGTGTGTCTTATTCAACCCACTGCCATCAAGTTTCTGTCCCATTCATTCCACTAAACCAGATCCACCTAAGGTCACTGATGGCATCTGTTTTCCAGTCCATTAGGACAGGTCAGCCTTCATCTTCCCCAAAAACACCACTGTCTACCCCTCATTGTCTCTCCCTCATTCTTTCCTATTTCTCCTTCTAACTGCACTGACCACTCCTCCTAAGTGCTCTTTGCCCTTCACAGACTCTCCTTCTCTGCCCTACCTATGACTGTTGAGGATCTGCAGCACTAAGTTTAGATCCTGTCTCAACGTTCCCTCTATTTATAACCACGTTAGGTGATGGATTCCCTAATATCCATTCTCATGCCCTCAATACCAGACATGCAATAAAAAACCCCAAATTAATACCTTTGCCCGTGGCATTTGTTGTTCATTCTAGACCCATATTCCCAGCTGCCAATAAGATTCTGGAATCACTGTTTCCCTTGGTATCCGTGGGATTTTGGTTCTAAGGCTCCACACCTGTCCTCCAGATACCCAAATCTGTGCATACTCAAGTCCTGCAGTCCCCTTCGTATATGTGAGTTTCACATCCCACAAATACGGTATTTTCTATCCATGTTTAGTTTGACATGCAGAAAATGCAGATATAGAAGGTGAACTGTATTTGAAAAAAAAAAAAAAAAACCTGTATAAGTGGGCCTATGCAGTTCAAAAGTTCAAATCCACGCTGTTCAAGGGTCAACTGTACATATATCCCAAGTACCTTAAGAAGGATATCTAATACAGTTTTCCCCTTCCTGTCATCATTTGTACCTAAAGCTTCTGCTAGGAGAATATTGTTTTCCTTTACTTCTTTTCCTAGCATTTAAAAAAATTGCAATAAAGTAAGCATTAGTACTGTTTTTACATCTCTTTCTCTGTAAGACTGAGAGTGCTTCATTCAATTGTATTTCTTAAGGGGTACTCTACAATTTGCCACTTACTTAACTTATACATATAATGTGAATGGAATAAATGAGTAAATACATTTTATCGTCCTTTCTTCAATGTTGTTCAAAATGTGGGTGTGGATTTTGTTTTTAGAAAACATTATTTCAAGATATTTTCCTTAATGAGTAAAACAAATGAGAATTTAATGAATAAAACACATGCAAATTGAATAACATGGAAAGATAAATATATTTGTAAATTTTAATACAAATTAAAGATTTAATTTAACACAAATTAAAGATTAACATGTTATTATATGTAAAATTTCTAAATACTATAAATGAAACAGATGCAGAAAGAGTGGAAATAAGTAAGTCAATAAATGACATTAGGGCAGTCATGTCTGAGGAACCAAAAGCCAGAGTTGAATGTATTTAACATATACTTGCTAAATATTGTTAACAATGTCTTTGCTGAATTTAATTCAATAAATTCTGTGACAAAGGCAGAAATAAGAGTCTGTTGAAATGACCAAAGACACATGTGCAAGTGTGATATGGCGGATTAATCAATGAGAATTATTTCAGGATGACCCCAGGTCTTCATCCTTACTTCTCAGTCCTTGCAAGTTTGTTGATGAAGAGAAGGATTTCATGATTCCACTCTGACAACCTCCCAAGCACAGTCACTATATTTCTTCTCTTTCAGGTAGATTCCCTGGATTCCCTGGAAGTACCTCCTCAAGGCCAGTGTAGGGCCCCAGTCACGCCCACAGATTCTTCCTCTTCTGTTGCCTGCCCTAAGCAAGACTCCAGGCTTTCTAGCTGCTGAGGAAATCCAGTGTGGAGCTGGTCCAGGAGGGTCATGTTCCAGGCAGCAGAGGAGTGCTCTGTGGGGAAGAGGCTCAAGATCTGCTGCAGCATCTCATGGAGGACAGACACAGCCTGGGCCTTCTGCAACTGGTTGCCATCCACAACTCCAGGAGGAACCTGAAGTCTCTTCTCTTCTTGAGACACAAGAAAACGGAGATTCTCCACATTTGGCCCAGAAGTTCCAAGGTGTTCCTGCTAAGTAGGCCATGGTTGTGAGGCAGATCACAGCTCAGAGATCCAACAGGGCCACAGCTGCAAAGCACCAGGGCCACCAGTAGAAGAAGCAGGAGAACCTTTGGGAAACGAGGGTGCTGCTGGCCTGGCTGAGCTCGAGTCTGGATGAACATTGGACTCCAGGTTCTCTGAAGGCATTCTTTTTATGTATGACTTATAGTGGGAAACAAAAAGTTTTCAGCGTTGGCCAAGATGGCCACCCAGAAGCTGCTAGCATGTGCCACTCTCATGGAGAGAAATGGAAGAGGCAAGTAAATACAGCACCTTCAACTGAAACATCCAGGTACACACTTTCAGACTCAAGAAAACAACTTGACCCATGGAGAACAGAGCAAAGCAAGACAGGATGACTGCCTACCCAGGAGTGACACAGAGCCAGGGGAGCCTCTCCCACCCAGGGAAGTGGTGAGTAAGTGAGCAGCCCTGAGGACCCATGCTTCCTCCACAGATCTTTGCAATCCTCAGATCAGGAGATCTCCTAGTGAACCCACTCTACCACAGCCTTCAGTCTGACATGCAGGGCTACTTGGTGTTTCAGCAGAGCAGCCGCTCAGGCATGCATGGGGACCCTGGAGTCTTAGCTACCCAGGCCTCCCACAAAAGAAGCTATAACTCCAGCCAAGCAGGAGGCTAGACCCCTTTACATACCCCTAGGAAAGGGGTTTCATCCAGGGGCTGAGCAGTGACAAGTGGCAGTCCCCCCTTCCATGGCCTGTCTCAGGGTAAGACCCACTGGCTTGGGAATCCAGCCAGCCACTGGTAGCAGCCTCACACCTCCCTGACATGGTGCTCCCAGCGGCAGGGTGTGGGCTGCCGTCTTTGCTGTCTCACAGCCTTAGCTATTGAAGCCTTTGGGTTGTAGGGAATCCAAGGCAGCTAAGGACTGGAGCAGCCACCCAGCACAGCCCAGCAGCTCTACAGAGAAGCAGTCAGACTGCTTATTCACGTGGATCACAAATCCTGTTCCTTTTCATTGGGTGGAATCTCCACAGTGGGGTCTCCACTCACCTCCACCAGTGTTTTCAGGCGGACAGCAATTTCGAATGTCCCTGGGATGGTGCTCCCAAAGGGAGGGGTAGGTCGCCATTGTTGCTGTTTAACTGCCTTAGCTATTCTTGCAAATGCCATTCTTCTGTGCTGGGAGTGGTAGCAGACCCCCAGCACAGCACAGCTGCTCTACCAAAAGGTGGCCAGACTGTTTTTTCAGCTGAGTCCTTGATGCTGTTTTTCCTCAGTGGGCGGGATATCCCAGCTGGGGTCTCCAGTCACCTCCTGCAGGTATGTTGCAGCAGGCAACAGGTTTCACCTCTCTGGAACAGAGCTCCCAGAGGGAAGGGCAGGCCCCCATCTTCACTGTTTCATAGCCTTCACTGTTGATACCTTCAGGTACTGAAAAATGCAAGGTGACTATGGTCTGGAGTAGACTCCAGCATATTGCAGCAGCCCTATGGAAAACTGGCCAGACTGTTTGTTCTGTGGATCCCTGATCCCATATCTCCTCACTGGGTGTGTCTGCCAGGCCTGGGTCTGCAGCCACCAGCTGGGGCTATCGAGCCAATAGCAGCTCTGCAACTCCCTGGAACAGAGCTCCCAGTGAGAAGGGTGAGTTGTCATCTTTGCTCTCTCACAGCTCTTGCCATTGCTGTCTCCAGGCTCTGGAGAGTCTGCAGGGAACAGGGGGTGGTTCAGATCCCCAGCACAGAGCTACTACCTCACAGAAGAGTGGCCAGACTGTTCTCCATGCAGTTCCTGGTTGTCACCTCTCCTCATTGGCCAGGGCCAGCTGACCAGAGACTCTAGTACAGGCACCCTTCCCCTGCCTCATCACCTCAATCAGGCAGTCCAGCATTTCTCCAAGGAAAAAATACCAGAGTCAACCCTCAACCCATCCACCAATACCATTGCAGTGGGACAGCCCCAGCAGCCCCCTGGCTGGGGAAGGAACAAATGGCCTAGTCACTACACTGGCACCTCCAGCACACCATAGCCACCATAGAAAGAGGAATTCAGCCCCTCTTCCCTGGGAATCCCCATCCTATTCTTCAGGAGGCAGGGCCCCCAGCCCGTGTCTGCAGAACAGTCACCCCACCCACGGCTGAGCATATCCACTGGTAGTTGCCTGGAGTTTCCCTGGGGAGAGGCTCCCAGAGCCATCCTACCTCTGCCACTGCCACAGCAGCAGTTTTATCCCTGCTGCCTTGAGTCTGGGGAAAAAACAAAGAGCCCGAAGCTCTTTGTTTATAAGCTTACAGCACACCACAGTCACCTGAACTTACAGCACGCTGCAGTTACCATATCGGGAGGAGAAAAGTCTCTGCTCCTGGTGAGATTTTCACCTTTTGTTTCCCAAAAAGTGAAACCCCAAGCTTACACCAGCAGTGCAGCCACCTCACCCCTCTGGCTATACACTCTCATTAACATGGCTTCACATTTCTTGGAGGTGGAGAAACCAGGGGCAAAAGGAAGCCTGTCTACCGTTGCCTCTGCAGTGGTGCCACCCCAGCTACCTTGGGACTAATGACGCATCAAAGACCCCAAGTGCCTTATCCATACCTCCAACAAGCTGCAGTCAACCCAAGAGAGGAGGCCAGTCTGTCTCCCATTGGTCAACCACCCACCCCTGACGTCACCAGTCAGGGAACCACTGGCTTGGGCCCACAGCACAGACACCCCCATTCCAGGCAGATTGCACTGAGTGACTGCTGGCCTGCATCTCTGGGGTGGAGCCCCCAGGAGACAAGCAAAAGACTCTCAGTTACAACTACTACTAAGGTCCCTTCCTTCGATGCCTCCAAGTTGGGGAGTAAACATTAACCCTGACATAATACCAGAGCTGTTGTGGGCAGCCTGGGAGTGCCAAGATACAAGCGACAGTCAACACTCAAGTGGGAGAGGAGCCCACAATTTCATAGCATTGAGCAGGAGCACGGCTGCAACCATGAGGAAATATAGGGGAGCCACATGACTGAGCAAGAGCCTGACAACTGACCACCACACCTAAGAGTCACCTACTAGATCATGCCCAAAGCTTCAACACTAAAAAATCTCACTAACATACCCTCATTAAACCAAAGACAAGTCAACTACAAATAAAGACCCTGCACAAAGCTACAGCCCTGTGAAAACATCCAGAAAAGAAGTCCATTTATTGATTGAACTCAAGCTACACTCCCATATGCAGAGATGAGAAAGAACCAATGCAAGAACTACAGTAACTCAAATGGACGGAGTTTCTTACGTCCTCCAAATAATCACACTAGTTCTCCAACAAGGGTTCTTAACCAAAATAAGTTAGCTACAATGACAGAAATATAACTCAGAATATGGATAGAAAGGAATTTCATTGAGATTCCTGAAAACAGTAAAACCTAAATCAAGGAAACTAAGAATCACAATCAAAGGATACAGGAGCCGACAGACAAAACAGCTAGTATGAAAAACAACCTAATGGACCTAATAGATGTGAAAAACACATTACAAGAGTTTCACAATGCAATCACAAGTATTAACAGCAGAATAGACCAAGCTGAGGAAAGAATCTCAGGTCTTGAAGGCTGGCTCTCTGAAATAAGACAGTCAGACAAAACTAAAGAAAATAAATGAAGAGCAATGAACAAAACCTCCAAGAAACAGGGGACTGTATAAAGAGGCCAAATCTAGGAATCGCTTGCATCCTTAAGAGAGACAGGGAGAAAGCAAACAACTTGGAAAATATATTTCAGGATATCATCTATGAAAAGTTCCACAACCTTGATAGAGAGACCAAAAGTCAAATACCCTTGAAATCTACACCCAGATTGGCAGGCTATTCTAATTCCTAGTGTTGCACAATACATAGAGGAAGGGATAAGTTAGGAGGTCCCGGGGAGGCTGCACAGTGTGGAGGAAAGGGACTCATCCTGACCCTTTTTCGTTCCCCATAGCTGTCCATTGGCCCAAGAGGACAGGTCCTGCCTGAAGCTGGGAGTATTTTTTCTCTCTAAGACGCAAAAGTTAGGGAAATGGCCTAATTCCAGTACCGGGGTCAGTTCTTTTCTTGGGAAGAGCCTCTCTTTAGCTATGAAGATACATCTCCTGCAAGGCCTACTTCTCATTAACAGCGTGCTCTCCACAGACTTGGCTGCTGTCTTGGTGCATTTTGACCAGTTGGTGGCTCTCTTTCCCTGTAAATGTTTAACAGTCTCCAAGTAAATGGAACCTGCCTTTTATTTCCTTTTTTGCTAAGTTACTGTTATGTCATTGTAACAGGGACATTGCCTCTTTTTCAGAAATATTCATCATAAGAAAGGAAGGAGAGTATTTTATAAAAGAGCTTCTGAAAAACCTAGAACTTTCACTGAACTTCTTTCATTTGTGATTTTGTACTCTTAATGGGAAAGTGATGGATAAAACCCACAAGAGAACTGAAAACAGCTGTGTGAAGAGGCAGTGCAGGCTAATGATGAGTGAAGAAGAGAGCACAGTGCCGATTTCTAGAGGAAGAGGAAGGAAACTAATGTGATATGGGAGTGAAAAATGTGATACGGAGAAGCAGGGAGGAAAGGGGAAAGTGTCAGCTTCCAGAATCAGCAAAGATGTATATTTTACTTACGTTTAGCAGATTACCTTCATATGGGAGTGTGCTCTGGAATTCTGAGAGCCAGGAAATGAATGTGCCAGGTGCCAGAATCAGTTAACCATCAACACGTGTATTCTGCACTTCACTCTAGATGCTGCTCCTCTGTCAGGTATTTCTACAAGCCACCATTTCCTGACTGAATATAAATAGGACTTAGAAATGAGGTGAGACAATTTTTCAGCCTCTCTAGAATTCATGACAGAATTCTGTTTTTTTAGGCTGCCTAAAAAAATATATGCAAGCAGAATGGAATTTCAGTGTAAAATAATTTATTGTTATTTATACCAGATGTGTAAATTTTGTATTGGGATTTCCTTAATCATTATTAATCTCCTCTTTCCCTCAATTATACACAGCCATATCCTGCTCTCTTAAATTCCTTGGTTGTATTTTCACCTGATTTTGACCAACTTCCTTTCTTTATTTCTTCTCTTTTTTTTTTAAATTTTGCTTTAAGTTCTGGGATACATGTGCAGAACGTGCAGATTTGTTCCATAGGTATATGTGTGCCATGGTGGTTTGCTGCACCTATCAACTCGTCACCTAGCTATTAGCACAATTTTTTTTAATCCAGTCTATCATTGATGGGCATTTGGGTTGGTTTCGTGTCTTTGCTACTGTAAACAGTGCTGCAATAAGCATACATGTGCATGTATTTTTGTAATAGAATGATTTATATTCCTTTGGGTATGTACTCAGCAATGGGATTGCTGGGTCAAATGGTATTTCTGGTTCTAGATCCTTGATGAGTTGCCACACTGTCTTCCACAATGGTTTAACTAATTTACATTCCTACCAACAGTGTAAAAGCTTTCCTATTTTTCCACAGCTTCACCAGCATCTGTTATTTCCTGACTTTTTAGTAATTGCCATTCTGAGTGGCATGAGATGGTATCTCATTGTGGTTTTCATTTGCATTTCTCTAATGATCAGTGATGTTGAGCTTTTTTCATGTTTATTGGCTACATAAAAGTCTTCTTTTGAGAAGTGTCTGTTCGTGTCCTTTACCAAATTTTTGATGGTTTTTTTTTTTTTTTTTTTTTT
>NW_016808463.1:4408-8810 GCF_001698545.2 Rhinopithecus bieti | reverse complement strand
TGTTTAAACATGTTTTTCATCATTGCCTATTTTTCCCCTGCACTCAAAACATTTTATGGTGTTTTTTTCTAATTGAAATCTTCATGAACTTTTAATAACACAGATTTGGCATATCTATTTATGTATACTGTGTACACCTGTACTTCACAGATAAAAAATATAAACTTTGCTCTTTTTATTCAATGTAAAGTTAAGAATGACAGAAAAGTTAAACTAAAATCTAAGTTTAAAAGTTATTGACATTTAACTTAATTTGATGAGTATAATTGTAGAATAACTTTTAATGTAATTTGTTCATGTAAATTTTGTTGTGTGAAATTACATATGCAAAATAAAAATCTATATAAATTCACATTAATAATATGAATGTAATTATCTACCTAATCATTCAAAACTGCTAAAAATGTGAATAATTTTTAAAAAATTTCTCATAGTGTATGAAGCTTTGAATTTTCCTTTATATGAGAAAATAATTTGTAAACTTCACTAGCTGCAGTGTTCATCCAGGTATTGCCAACACTGTTTTCTTTTCAGTACTTAACATAAATATTGATGTGTTGACTAACTTTAGTAGAAATAAATCATATAATATAAGCTATTTGCATTTAATTCTCAAAGTCTACAAAACACCCTGAAAAACTGAGGATCAAACGTAAGTAATAACCATAAGATAGTCAATGGCAGCCCAAAGGTATGCAGGCTAAAACCACAAAGTGTGATAAGACTTTAAGATCCAGCAGAAAAATTGACAGAAAGTCCTACAATCACAGTCATCTATTTGCCCTAGGTTTGTGACACTGATCTTGCAAATATTTGTGTATCCTCCTCAACTCAATATCAGTGCTTCTCATGTGATACACAACAATACCCAATGAGAAAGATGTATATTAAGCAATCAAATTTTGTTGGATAGACTTGTTGGAGAGTCACAAACTATTGTAATATGTCAGATTTGTTTATACTATGAGAACTAATTTTTGTACCCTTCGAAGAAGTATCACTCCAATAAACATATGTGACTTAGAAAATACTATCAATTAAATCACTGTCATTTTTCAAAGGTTTTCAGGAGTTCTTATCCAAGTCAATTCTTATTGAATAAAAAAGACCATCTTTGCAAAATCATAAATTTACAAATATTGAATATTATCATGTAAAGAATTAACTTTCAGAGTGGTTCTGAACTCTAACTTTTTATTTTGCATAAGAAGTTAGTTTGTCTTGGCCCTATGGATACTGAGTCCTTAAATGGAATGAGCTCTGCTTTAGCAAATCAGCTACATAGTCAGTGGAGTTTTTACTAGTTTCTCATTTTTTCTTCTACTAGGAAGTGTTCAAGAATGAGGCTATTTTGCTTCATCATGGCCATATTTGCTGGGATTATAATAGACAATGACAAAAGTTTCCATTCAGCTCTTACTGAGAGTCAATAATGCCCATTTAGTTTACTGCTAAAATCAGTGGGATTCTAGTTTTTTTAAGGTGCATGTAGATCTGGGGATCCCAATTGCAAGAGCAGCACAATATCATCCTCTGCCCAGCACTATATTAACCATTTATGACTTCATCGCTGATCTGCCCTCTACTTTGTTATAATTGAAAATAACCAGCCTGGTGTCAAATACAGATTCACATATCTAAATTCAAACTCTCCCATTCACACAGTTTATAGGAATCAGACAAGTTACTATTCCCAAAAGTAGGGAATAATAGCCTCTGTCCCCCAGATAATCCTACAGCTTTCCTTCCCTGGATCAAATCCCCAGAATGTGTATGTGAACTGTAAATACTTGTGACATCATTTTTCCACCACTGGCTTGGGCCCACAGCACAGACACCCCCATTCCAGGCAGATTGCACTGAGTGACTGCTGGCCTGCATCTCTGGGGTAGAGCCCCCAGGAGACAAGCAAAAGACTCTCAGTTACAACTACTACTAAGGTCCCTTCCTTCGATGCCTCCAAGTTGGGGAGAAAACATTAACCCTGACATAACCCCAGAGCTGTTGTGGGCAGCCTGGGAGTGACAAGATACAAGCGACAGTCAGCACTCAAGTGGGAGAGGAGCCCACAGTTTCATAGCATTGAGCAGGAGCACGGCTGCAACCATGAGGAAATATAGGGGAGCCACATGACTGAGCAAGAGCCTGACAACTGACCACCACACCTAAGAGTCACCTACTAGATCATGCCCAAAGCTTCAACACTAAAAAAATCTCACTAACATACCCTCATTAAACCAAAGACAAGTAAGCTACAAATACAGACCCTGCACAAAGCTACAGCCCTGTGAAAACATCCAGAAAAGAAGTCTATTTATTGATTGAACTCAAGCTACACTCCCATATGCAGAGATGAGAAAGAACCAATGCAAGAACTACAGTAACTCTAAGTAGAGTTTCTTATGTCCTCCAAATAATCACACTAGTTCTCCAACAAGGGTTCTTAACCAAAATGAGTTAGCTACAATGACAGAGATATAATTCAGAATATGGATAGAAGGGAATTTCATTGAGATTCAGGAAAATAGTAAAACCTAAACCAAGGAAACTAAGAATCACAAAGGATACAGGAGCCGACAGACAAAACAGCCAGTATGAAAAAGAACCCAATGGACCTAATAGATGTGAAAAACACACTGCAAGAATTTCACAATGCAATCACAAGTATTAACAGCAGAATAGACCAAGCTGATGATAGAAACTCAGGACTTGAAGACAGGCTCCCTGATATAAAACAGTCAGACAAAAGTAAAGAAAAAAGAGTGAAGAGCAACAAACAAAACCTCCAAGGAATAGGGGATTGTATAAAGAGGCCAAATCTAGGAATCACTTGCATCCTTAAAAGAGACAGGGAGAAAGCAAACAACTTGGGGAAAGTAATGGATAAACCCACAAGAGAACTGAAAACAGCTGTATGAAGCGGCAGTGCAGGCTAATGATGAGTGAAGAAGAGAGCACAGCGCCGATTTCTAGAGGAAGAGGAAGGAAACTAATGTGATACGGGAGTGAAAATGTGATACGGAAAAGCAAGGAGGAAAGGGGAAATTGTGTCAGCTCCCAGAACCAGCAAAGATGTATATTTTACTTAAGTTTAGGAGATTACCTTCATATGGGAGTGTACTCTGGAATTCCGAGAGCCAGGAAACGAATGTGCCAGGTGTCAGAATCAGTTAACCATCAACACGTGTATTCTGCACTTCACTCTAGATGCTGCTCCTCTGTCAGGTATTTTTACAAGCCACCATTTCCTGACTGAATATAAATAGGACTTTGAAATGAGGTGAGACAATTTTTCAGCCTCTCCAGAATTTATGACAGAATTCTGGTTTTATTTATTTATTTTTTTAGGCTGCCTAAAAAAATATATGCAAGCAGAATGGAATTTCAATGTAAACTAATTTATTGTTATTTATACCTGATGTGTAAATTTTGTATTGGGATTTCCTAAATAATTATTAATCTTCTCTTTTCCTCAATTATACACAACCATCTCCTGCTCTCTTAAATTCCTTGGTTCATGTTGTATTTTCACCTGATTTTGACCAACTTCCTTTTTTATTTTATTTTATTTTTTTTTTTGATTTTGCTTTAAGTTCTGGGATACATGTGCAGAATGTGCAGATTTGTTCCATAGGTATATGTGTGCCATGGTGGTTTGCTGCACCTATCAAGTCGTCACCTAGGTTTTAAGCACAATCTTTTTTAATCCTGTCTGTCATTGACGGGCATTTGGATTGGTTTCTTGTCTTTGCTATTGTAAATAGTGCTGCAATAAACATACACGTGCATGATTTTATAATAGAATGACTTACGTTCCTTTGGGTATATACTCAGGAATGGGATTGCTGGGTCAAATGGTGTTTCTAGGTTCCAGATCCTTGATGAATCGCCACACTGCCTTCCACAATGGTTGAAGTAATTTACATTCCTACCAACAGTGTGAAAGCTTTCCTAATTCTCCACAGCTTCACCAGCATCTGTTATTTCCTGACTTTTTAGTAATTGCCATTCTGAGTGGCATGAGATGGTATCTCATTGTGGTTTTGATTTGCATTTCTCTAATGATCAGTGATATTGAGCTTTTTTCATGTTTATTGGCTGCATAAATGTCTTCTTTTGAGAAGTGTCTGTTCATGTCCTTTGACAGCTTTTGATGGGGCTTTTGTTTTGTAAATTTGTTTAAGTTCTTTGTGCATTCTGGATATTAGACCTTTGTCAGATGGGTAGACTGCAAAAATTTTCTCCCATTCTGTAGGTTGCCTGTTCGCTCTGATGATTCATAGTTTCTTTTGCTGTGCAGAAGCTCTTTAATTAGATGCCATTTGTCAATTTTAGCTTTTGTTGCAGTTGGTTTTGGTGATTTCATCATAAAATCTTTGCCCATGCCTATGTCCTGAATGCT
>NW_016808463.1:0-1566 GCF_001698545.2 Rhinopithecus bieti | reverse complement strand
CAGATAAAAACTATAAAGTTTGCTCCTTTTATTCGATGTAAAGTTAAGAATGACAGAAAAGTTAAACTAAAATCTAAGTTTAAAAGTTATTGACATTTAACTTAACTTGATGAGTATAACTGTGGAATAACTTTTAATGTAATTTGTTCATGTAAATTTTATTGTATCAAATTAAATATACAAAATAAAAATCTGTATAAATATACATTAATCATATGAATGTATGATTACATACTTAATCATTCAAAACTGCTAAAATTATGAATCAATAATTTTTAAAAATTTTTCTCACAGTGTATTAAGCTTTGAAGTTTGCTTTATATGAGAAAATAATTTGTAAACTTCACTAGCTGCAGTATTCATCCAGACATTGCCAACACTTTTTTCTTTCAGTACTTGACGTAAATATTGATGTGTTGAATAACTTTAGTAGAAATAAGTCATATAATATAAGCTATGTAATTCTCAAAGTCTACAAAACATCCTGAAAAACTGAGGATCAAACATAAGTAATAACCCTAAGATAGTCAATGGCAGCCCAAAGGTATGCGGGCTAAAGCTACAAATTGTGATAAGACTTTAAGATCCAGCAAAAAATGGACAGAAAGTCCTCCAATCACAGTCATCTATTTGACATATGTTTGTAACATTGGTCTTGCAAATATTTTGTGTATCTTCCTGAACTCAATATCAGTGCTTCTCATGTGATACACAACAAAACCCAATGAGAAAGATGTATATTAAGCAATCAAATTTTGTCGAATAGAGTTGTTGTTGGAGAGTCACAAACTATTGTAATATGTTAGATTTGTTTATACTATGAGAACTAATTTCTGTACCCTTCGAAGAATTATCATTCCAATAAACATATGTGACTTAGAAAATATTATCAATTAAATCATTTTGTCATTTTCATTGATGTTCAAATTCTCTAAAGGTTTTCAGAAGTTCCTATCCAAGTCAATTCTTATCGAATAAAAAAGACCATATTTGTTCTAAATTCAAAAATTTATAAATATTGAATATTATCAAGTAAAGAATTAACTTTCAGGGTGGTCCTGAATTCTGGCTCTAACTTTTTATTTTGCATAAGAAGTTAATTTGTCTGGCCCTATAGATACTGAGTCCTTAAATGAAATGAGCTCTGCTTTAGCAAATCAGCTACATAGTAAGTGGAGTTTTTACTAGTTTCTCATGTTTTCTTCTACTGGAAAGTGTTCAAGAATGAGGCTATTTAGCTTCATCATGGCCATATTTGCTGGGATTATAATAGACAATGACAAAAGTTTCCATTCAGCTCTTACTGAGAGTCAATAATGCCCATGTAGTTTACTGCTATAACCAGTGGGAGTCTAGTTTTTTTTAAGGTGCATGTAGATCTGGGGATCCCAATTGCAAGAGTAGCACAATATCATCCTCTGCCCCGCGCTATATTAACCATTTATTACTTCATCTCTGATCTGCCCTCTACTTTGTTATAATAGAAAATAACCAGCCTGGTGTCAAATACAGATTCACATGTCTAAATTCAAACTCTCCCATTCACACAGTTTATAGGAATCAGAC
>NW_016808462.1:0-382 GCF_001698545.2 Rhinopithecus bieti | reverse complement strand
CCTCCATCTGTCCATTCATCTCATCCATCCATCCATCCATCCATCCACCTCATCCATCTCATCCATCCATCCATCCATCCATCCATCTATCCATCTATCCATTCATCCATCCATCCATCCATCCATCCATCCATCCATCTCCTCCATCTGTCCATTCATCTTTCTATCTGTCGTCTATCTGTCTATCCATCCATCCATCCATCCATCCACCTCATCCATCCATCCATCCATCCATCCATCCATCCACCTCATCCATCCATCCATCCATCTATCCATCTATCCATTCATCCATCCATCCATCCATCCATCCATCCATCCATCCACCTCATCCATCCATCCATCCATCCATCCATCCATCCACCTCATCCATCCATCCATCCAT
>NW_016808461.1:0-781 GCF_001698545.2 Rhinopithecus bieti | reverse complement strand
GCGGGGGCCCCGGCGCCGGCGGGCTCGGGGGGCTGCGCAGCACGGAGAGGGGGCCGGGCGCCCACGGCCCGGCGCAGGCCGGAGGCTTCCCCCAGCCCGGGAATGGTCTGCCCTGTAGGAAACGCACACTCCACTATTGTCTCATCAGCACAAAGTTCTGCCACACTGCGGGGACAGTCTGGAGGCTTGCAGTGACTCAGACACAGCCAATTCCTCCCCTAATAGCACTGAATCACGATTCCAGCGGCCAGTGGTCGCCCCTCGTCAAGGTCTACGGCTGCGGCAGCCCCGGCTCCCGGAGGCCGTTTCCGCGCGCACACGCGCATCCATACGTACAGACGTGCTCGGGATGCGGGTCCCGCCGGCGGGCACCTGGGCACTGCGCCCCATCTGGACTGAAATGGGGACACCCCTTCGGGGGTCCCAGGTGCGTGTGCATTACACACGGCGTAGCGTGTGCGTATCACTCAACTTCCTGGTAAATGCCTCTGGGGGTGTTCAGAGGCAGGATCAATACATTGAGTCCTGAATCAAGGGTCACAGAGGTCCCGCTGGAAGGACTTCAAACAGCGGCTCTGCCACATGGCCATTTAAAAATGAAGGGGTTGTTTACCGGTAGCCTTCAAAGTTCAACTCTTATTTTTCTGTTCTTAAAACTTCATTTCTTCACCTCACCTACTCCCCACGGGCAGTAGTTAGTTGTAGTAAGTTGAGTCTGGGACTAGAAATCCTAATTTGACTCCAGAATGCTCTCCTGGTACAGGGCAGGGAGGGCTGGGGT
>NW_016808460.1:0-384 GCF_001698545.2 Rhinopithecus bieti | reverse complement strand
TATTATGTCTATATTTTATACCTGTATCTATTATATCTATTATCTTTATTTTATACCTATATCTATTATGTCTATTATGTCTGTATTGTATACCTATACCTATTATATCTATTATGTCTATATTTGATACCTATATCTATTATGTCTATATGTTATAACTGTATCTATTATATCTTTTATGTCTATATTTTATACCTATATATACCGTATCTATTATGTCTATATTTTATACCCATATATATCATATCTGTCTATATTTTGTACCTATATCTATTATATCTCTTATGTTTATATACCTATATCTATTATATCTATTATGTCTGTATTTTATACCTATATCAGTTATACATGTTATATTATTTATACCTATATCTATTATATCTA
>NW_016808459.1:0-384 GCF_001698545.2 Rhinopithecus bieti | reverse complement strand
ATAGGTATAAAATATAGACATAATATATATATTATGTCTATATTTTATATCTGTATCTATTACATCTATATTTTAAACCTATCTCTATTATGTCTACATTTTATACCTATATCTATTTTATCTTTTATGTCTATATTTTATACCTATATCTTTTGTATGTATTATGTCTATATTTTATACCGATATTTATTATATCTATTATGTCTCTACTTTATACCTATATCTATTATGTCTGTTTTATACCAGGATCGATTATATTTATTATGTCTATATTTTATACCTATATCTATTATATCTCTTATGTCTCTACTTTATACCTATATCTATTATGTCTGTTTTATACCAGGATCGATTATATTTATTATGTCTATATTTTATACCTAT
>NW_016808458.1:0-1128 GCF_001698545.2 Rhinopithecus bieti | reverse complement strand
GATCTTACACTTAGGTTGTGATACCGTTTAGCCCAAAGGATGGAAAAGAACCTTAAGTTTATAAAGTGAGTAATGGATGTACTAAAGATGAAACCACATCAACCAGGATGAAACAGTGGTACATGGATTAAAATGCTCCTAAACTAAAACTTTAATGTGTGTAATTCATATTTTCAAAATTGCATGGGGGCATTAATCTCTATACAACAAGTTTTCTGGATTAAAACTTCCACTTTCTGAAGTAGTTAAATGTAAATCAAAGCTGAGGTAGTGATCCTTCTTAGGAGGTAATGAAAATTTATATTGTTTAACTATGTCATATTTTCAAATGGAACCTGAAAAATGAGGTTCCTAAAGACACAAGAGGTGAACATCCAAGCCAGGAGAATAAAGCAATGCACAAAAATAATTATTTAGCTAAGAGAGCCATAAATAGTCAGGTATAGGGTTGAAGTAAAGCAATGGCTTAGAAAAGGCATGGCAATTATTTTTGTGGCATCCTATAACACCAACACTACTAATTATGTCTTGGCTGTCCATCTGCCACACTCTACATACATAGAACTTCAAGTGTCCAGTATGCATTAAGGACAAGCATTGTGGTGACACATTCCCAACATTCAATAAATCTGTCAGTTTTGTGAAGGCAGGAACTGTGACTACAAACCTCAACAACTAGCAGGTGCTGGCATATAGTAGGTGTGTAATAAATACATTTTAATTGAAAGGAATTAACAAGTGCATCCAAAGTATTATTGTTATCAGGAATTTTCCAGAGTGGTCTTTTTAGGTACTTTTCCTTTGGTTCTGGCACAGGCCTGTTGATTAGTAGTGTTACATTTGAATTATATGATCAGAGTGTTAGATTTACGTCAGATGAAGGGAAGAGAAGAAAATTAGGCCTGGCGTGGTGGCTCATGCATGTAATTCCAGCATTTTGGGAAGCTGAGGCAGATGGATCACCTGAGGTCAGGAGTTCGAGGACAGCCTGGTCAACATGGTGAAACCCTGTCTCTACTAAAAATATGAAAAATTAGCTGGGCATGGTGGCATGTGCCTGAAGTCCCAGCTACTCAGGAGGCTGAGGCACGAGTATCGCTTGAACCCCAGAGGCGACTCTGTCTAAAA
>NW_016808457.1:0-384 GCF_001698545.2 Rhinopithecus bieti | reverse complement strand
TGAACCGGTTTAGTCCGGTTCGATCCGGTTTAGTCCGGTTTGAACTGGTTTGAACCGGTTTGAACCGGTTCGATCCGGTTTAGTCCGGTTTGAACCGGTTCGATCCGGTTTAGTCCGGTTTGATCCGGTTTAGTCCGGTTTGAACTGGTTCGATCCGGTTTAGTCCGGTTTGATCCGGTTTAGTCCGGTTTGAACTGGTTCGTTCCGGTTTAGTCCGGTTTGGTCCGGTTTGAACTGGTTCGTTCCGGTTTAGTCCGGTTTTTAGTCCGGTTTGAACTGGTTCGATCCGGTTTAGTCCGGTTTGAACCGGTTCGATCCGGTTTAGTCCGGTTCGATCCGGTTTAGTCCGGTTTGAACCGGTTCGATCCGGTTTAGTCCGGTTTG
>NW_016808456.1:18002-19742 GCF_001698545.2 Rhinopithecus bieti | reverse complement strand
AGTTTTGACTTGACCTTGTCATCTCGCCCTGACCTCCTGCCTTGTGATCTTTTGTCTCCCTTGAAGCATGTGATCTCTGTGACCCACACCCTATTCATACACTCCCTCCCTTTTGAAACTTGCTTATAAAAACTTGCTGGTTTTATTGCTCAGGGGGCATCATGGAACCTGCTGACATGTAATGTCTCCCCCGGACACCCAGTTTTAAAATTTCTCTCTTTTGTACTCTTTCCCTATATTTCTCAGACCAGCCAACACTTAGGGAAAATAGAAAAGGACCCATGTTGAATATCGAGGGTGGGTTTCCCCGATAATGAGGGAAATATTATTTCTTTCCTCACTTTACAGAGAAAGAAATATATGAAACAGAATGATTAGACAATTTGTATTAGGCCACACAGCTAGTAAGTCACAGAGTTAGAATTCACACTCAGATGTATCTGACAGGAGAGACTGTACTAGTACTCCTTCTTCCATACATTTCAGTTGGTTATTCAGAGAACAATTAGAGTTTCTTATCCATGTCAGTACTCTGCTGCTGGAACAACTTATTATGTTGAGGTACAATTTTACACCAAAGTTGCTAAGAGTTTTTATTCATAAAAGAATGTTGAATTTTGTCAAAAGCTTTTTTAGAATTGATTAAGCTGACCATTTGGTTTCTGTCCTTTATTCTGTTAATATGGTGTATCACATTTACTGTTTTGTGTATGTTAAAGCATTATTTTATCTCAGGAATAAATCTGAATTCATCATGGAGAATAGATTCTTTTAATGTGCTGTTAACATTAGTTTTCTAGTATTTTGTTGAGAATTTTTGCATCTATGTTCATCAGGGATATTAGCCTGTAATTTTCTTTTCTGGTCATGACCTTGTCTATCCTTAGTGTCAGGGTAATACTGGCCTTGCAAAATGAGTTTGGAAGTATTCTCTCTTCACTTTGATTTTTGGGGAGAAACTGAGAATGATTGCTATTAGTTATTTAAATGAGTGATAGAATTCTGCTATGAAGCCTATCCTGGACTTTTCTTTAATGAGAGATGTTTTATTATTGATTCAATCTTTTCACTCATTTCGATGTGTTCAGATTTTCTGTTTCTTCTTGATACAGCATTGATAGTTTGTGCATTTCTAGGAGTTTATCCATTTTTTTCTGCGTTATACAATTTGTTGGTATATTATTTTTCATAGGAGTCTTATGATCCTTTTTATTTATGTGGTTTTACTTATAAAATGTATTAGTTTATGATTATATTTCTTCGAGACTTATCTCTTTTTTGGTTTGGCTAAACGTTTGTAAATTTTATTTGTATTTTCAAATAATCAACTCAGTTTCATTGATCTTTCTATTGTCTTTCTAGTATATGTTTCATTTTTTTTTCTGCTCTGATGTTTATTATCACCTTCCTACTACTGATTTTAGACTTCTGTTAAGTTTTTTTGTTCTTTGAGATGTAACATTTAGTTGTTTACTTGAGATCTGTATTATTTTTTTCATGTTGGCATTTTTTGTTATAAACCTTCCTCTTAGTACTGCTTTGGCTGCATCCATAGTTTTGGTATGTTGCATTTTATTTTCATTTTTCTCAAAATTTTAAAGCATTTCCTTTTAATTTATTCTTTGACTGATTTGTCATTTATGAATTTATTATTTAATTTCTAAGATTCATCAAATTTTCAAGATTACTCCTGTTATAAATTTCTCTTTTCATTCCATTTTGGTCAGAAAAGATACTGGT
>NW_016808456.1:11479-13967 GCF_001698545.2 Rhinopithecus bieti | reverse complement strand
TTATTGGTGTATAAGAAAGTTTGTGATTTTTTCACATTGATTATGTATCTGAGACTTTGCTGAAGTTGCTTATCAGTTTAAGATTTTGAGCTGAGATGATGGAATTTTCTAAATGTGCAATCATGTCATCAGCAAATACAGACAATTTGACTTCCTCTTCTCGTAACTGAATACTCTTTATTTCTTTCTCTTGCCTGATTGCTCTGGCTAGAATTTCCAATACTATGTTGAATAGGAGTAGAGAGAGAGGGCATCCTTGTCTTGTGCCAGTTTTCAAAGGAAATGCTTCCAGTTTTGCCCATTCAGTATGATATTGGCTGTGGGTTTGTCATAAATAACGCTTCTTATTTTCAGATACATTCTATCAATACCACATTTATTGAGAGTTTTTAATATGAAGCATTGTTGAATTTTCTCGAATGCCTTTTCTTCATCTATTGAGACAATCATGTGGTTTTTGTCATTGGTTCTGTTTATGTGATGGATTACATTTATTGATTTGTGTTATGTTGAACCAACCTTGCATCCCAGGGATGAAACCAACTTGATCATGATGGATAAGCTTTCTGATGTGCTTCTGGATTCAATTTGCCTGTATTTTATTGAGGATTTTCACATTGATGTTCATCAGGGATATTGACCTTAAATTTTCTTTTTTTGTTGTGTCTCTGACAGGCTTTGTTTTCAGGATGATGCTGGCCTCATAAAATGAATTAGGAAGGATTCCCTTTTTTTCTATAGTTTGGAATAGTTTCAGAAGGAATGGTACCAGCTCCTCTCTGTACCTCTGGTGGAATTTGGCCATGAATTTGTCTGGTCCTGGACTTTTTTTTGGTTGGTAGGCTATTAATTACTGCCTCAGTTTCAGAACTTGCTATTGGTCTATTCAGGGATCCAACTTCTTCTTGGTTTAGTTTTGGAAGGTGTATGTGCCCAGGAATTTATCCATTTCTTTTAGATTTTCTAGTTTATTTGTGTATAAGTGCTTATACTATTCTCTGATGGTAGCTTGTATTTCTGTAGGATCAGTGGTGATATCTCCTTTATCATTTTTCACTGGGTCTATTTTATTCTTCACTCTTTTCTTCTTTATTAGTGTCGCTAGTGGTCTCTCTATTTTGTTGATCTTTTCAAAAAACCAGCTCCTGAATTCATTGATTTTTTGAAGTGTCTTTCATGTCTCTATCTCCTTCAGTTCTGCTGTGACCTTAGTTATTTCTTGTCTTCTGATAGCTTTTCAATTTGTTTGTTCTTGCTTCTCTAGCTCTTTTAATTGTGATGTTATGGTGTCAATTTTAGATCTCTCCTGCTTTCTCTTGTGGGAATCTAGTGCTATAAATTTCCCTCTACACATGGCTTTACATGTGTCCCAAAGATTCTGGTACGTTGTGTCTTTATTCTCATTGGTTTCAAAGAACATCTTTTTGTCTGCCTTCATTTCGTTATTTACCCAGTAGTCATTAAGGAGCAGGTTGTTCAGTTTCCGTGTAATTGTGTGGTTTTGAGTGAGTTTCTTAATTCTGGGTTCTAATTTGATTGCACTGTGGTCTGAGACACTGTTTGTTGGGATTCCCGTTCTTTTCCATTTACTGAGGAGTGTTTTACTTCCAATTATGTGGTCAAGATTAAAATAAGCATAATGTGGTGCTAAGAAGAATGTATATTCTGTTGATTTGGGGTGTACAGTTCCGTAGGTATCTATTAGGTCCACTTGGTCCAGAGCTGAGTTCTAGTCCTGGATATCTTTGTTAATTTTCTGTCTCATTGATCTGTCGACTGTTGACAGTAGAGTGTCAGAGTCTCCCACTATTATTATGTGGGAGTCTAAGTCTCTTTGTAGGTCTCTAAAAACTTGCTTTGTAAATCTGGGTGCTTCTTTATTAGGTACATATATATTTAAAATAGTTAACTCTTCTTGTTTCATTGATCCCTTTACCATTTCGTAATACCCTTCTCTTTCTCTTTTGATCTTTATTGTATTAAACGGTTTTATCAGAGACTAGGATTGCAACTCCTGCTTCTTTTTAGCTTGTCATTTACTTGGTAAATATTCTTCCATCCCATTATTTTGAGCCTATGTGTGTCTTTGCATATGAGATAGGTCTCCTCACTTTAACACATCAATGGTTCCTTACTCTTTATCCAGTTTGTCAGTCTGTCTTTTAATTGGGGCATTTAGTCCATTTACATTTAAGGTTAATATTTTTATGTGTGAATTTCATACTGTCATTTTGCAGTGAGCTGGTTATTTTGCCCATTAGTTGATGCAGTTTCTTCATAGCATCGATGGTCTTTACAGTTTGGCATGTTTTTGCAGTGGCTGGTACTGGTTGTTCCTTTCCATGTTTAGTGCGTCCTTCAGGAGCTCTTGTAAGGCAAGTCTGGTGGTTACAAAATCTCTCAGTATTTGCTTGTCTGTAAAGGATTTTATTTCTCCTTCACTTATGAAGCTTAGTTTGGTTGGATATGAAATTCTGGGTTGAAAATT
>NW_016808456.1:5082-8305 GCF_001698545.2 Rhinopithecus bieti | reverse complement strand
AAAAAAAAAAAAAAAAAAAAAAAAAAAAACAGAAACTGTTAGAAACAACTTGGTGAGAATTCTGAAAAAGCTGTCAAAGGTTTACAGCAAATATGCAAACACTAAATACAGTAAAGTTAAGATAATACAGTAGGAAAGCTTTATAATATTTTTAATTGAGCTTGCCTTATTTTCTTTCTGGTTTGTCAAGAGTATAAAAGAGAGCAGCGTGTATTCCTAGTACAGGATACTAGGTCCTGTCTATGAAGGAACAGAACAAATCCTAATCACAAATTGTTTGGATAGGTCTTTTCTAACGTCTATGAAGGCTACTTGAAAAAGCTATGGAAGGCACTTGTCTCTGTTTGGCCCTACGTCAGAACACACCCATGCCAAAAAAGTGATAGGCATTGCTCAAAAACGTTATAATATGAACAAACAGCTCTCAGAAATTTGAGAGAAATTAAGGTTGTATCCTATAGTAGCCCAACTAAAACCTAAGAGGAAAAGCCAGGGAGAGAGAGACTTTGCAAAATGAGGTCAATCTAAATTCCCCATGTATGTTGGGGAATTTAGAAAGCTGCAATTATCTTCAGAGCAACACATCTACTCAGAAAATCCTGAGAAAATCTGTAGTTTTCACCTAAATGTATGGGTAAATTTTTGGAAGTCACTTAGAATAATGTATACACATATTATGAGCCATAGTATGTTAATATTATCCTGCATGCTGTAGGTATCAGTTCAAATATCATTTCAACGGGGAACTGTACCTTAACTACTCTCACTAACTAGGTTAACACACCAAACGATAATTTTTAATTCCCCATAGTTAGGCTTAAAAAAAGAAAAACATTAAATAATTGGACCGAAAATGTTACGAGACAAGTGAACCACTATTATCTTAAACTTTTTAAAATGAAGCAGATGGAAAGAAAGGAGGAGAATCTTACTTTTTGTATTACTACATTATAATATTTAGTTGTCTGGTTTTTAACAAAAAGTTTCAAGGAGTTTAAAGTAACTGAAAAATATGGTCCATTTATACAAAAGAAAAAAAGGGTAGAAGCCATCCTGTGATATCACAGGCTTTGGATTTGCTAAACAAAGACTTTAACTCTTCTGAATGCATTCAAAGAGCTAAAGTAAGTCATAGAGAAAGACCTAAAAATAATCGAGGAAAATATTGTATAAAATGAGAATATCAATAAAGGGATAAAAATTATAGAAAGGAAGAAAAGAGAAATATGGAGCTAAACATTACATTAATTGATATCAAAATTTAATACAGGAGTTCAAAAGCAGATTTAAAAATGGAGAAGAAAGGATAAATGAAATGGAAGATGAGAGAATTAAGATTATACAGTTTGAGGAGAAAAAGTTCATAGAGAATGAAGGAAGTTGAATAGAGCATAAGGACCACATGAGACACCATGCAGAGGGCTTCATAGAATAAAACTAAGAAATAAAAGAAAAGAAAAAACAGAGTTAATTTTTGAAAAAATGGTGGCCCAAACATCTCAAATTTGATGAAATACGTGTATCTACACACCAAATAACATCAACAAACTCCAGGTAGAATAAACTCAGTGTCCCACAATGAGACACATTATATTCAAATTGTTGAAAGCCAAAGGAAAATCATCTTGAAAGCAGTCAAAGAAAGGTGACTTAATCCTGTAGAAGGGATGCTCAATAAGATTTATAGCCACTTTCTCATCGGAAACCATGGAGATCAGAAAACAGTGTGATAACATACTTACAGTAAGGAAATAAAAAATAGGGAAAACCAAGAATTCTAAACCAGAAAGAAATTGTTCTTAGAAGTGAGGAATAAATTAAGACAGTCTCAGATAAACAAAACCTGAAGGAATTTGTTATCACTAGACCTTTCCTACAAGAAAACTAAATGTGGTGTTTTGGGTTACAATGAAAAGACACTAGACAGTAGCCTACAATTATATGAAAAAATAAAGACATCTGTTATGATTAATATATGAGTAAATATAAAAGTCATTATTATTGTATTTTGGTTTATAACTTTATTTATTTTCTAAAAGATTTAAAGGTCATTTTTTATAAAGTCATTATAAATATGTTCTTGGGCATAAGAATGACCAAAGATAAAATTTGTGGCAAAAACAACATAAAGGGAAGACAGAATTATAGAGCAGCATAGTTTTATCATGCTATCAAAATTAAATTGCTAACAATTCAAACCAGATTGCTATAAATTTAAGGTGTTAAATATGATTCTCAGAGTAATCACAAAACTATCTAAAATATATACGTGAAGAGTGACACAAATACAAAAATGGTTCACTAAAAAATTCAAATAAACAAATAAAAAGCTGTACTAGAGAAAATGAGGGATTTGTAAAGCATATGACATACAGAAGACAAATAGCAAAATAAAAAAAAAGAAAGTCCTCTTTATCACTAATTACATTACATGTAAGTAGATTAAAATATCTATTCAAAAGGGAGATTGGTAGACTGGATTTTTTTAAATGATCAAACTATGCGGATTCCACAAAAGACTACTAATTTTAGAATTTTCTTAGTCCATTTCTGTTATAACAAAGTGCCACAGACTGGGTAGCACATTATATATATATAAGTGTGTGTGTGTGTGTGTGTGTGTACTATATAAAAATTTACACTCTATGTGTATATACATGCTATGTGTATATATCGTATTATATAATATATACACTATATAGTATATATATTATGTGTATATATAGTATATATAAAGTGTATTTATATATTATATTACATATCACTGTATAGAGTATATATTATGTGTATATATTAATTATATAATATATTATATAATGTAGTATATTATGTATATACTATATATACACAGGTATATATAGTATATGTATGTAGAGCAATACATACATCTTGAAAGCAGCCAAAGAAAGATAAAATTGAGTGTGTGTGTGTGTGTATAAATGTGTGTGTGTGTGTGTGTGTGTGTATATATATACATATATAGCTTCGAAATCTGAGAATTTTTTTTTTTTTTTTTGAGGCGGAGTCTCGCTCTGTCGCCTGGACTGGAGTGCAGTGGCCCAATCTCAGCTCACTGCAAGCTCCGTCTCCTGGGTTTGCACCATTCTCCCGCCTCAGCCTCCCGAGTAGCTGGGACTACAGGCGCCCGCCACCTCGCCCGGCTAGTTTTTGTATTTTTAGTAGAGACGGGGTTTCACTGTGTTAGCCAGGATGGTCTCGATCT
>NW_016808456.1:0-935 GCF_001698545.2 Rhinopithecus bieti | reverse complement strand
AAAAAAAAAAAAAAAAAAAAAAGCACAAAGAACAAAAGAAAAACTAGATAAATGAAGCACTTTTATACATCAAAGAGCACTATGAACAGAGTAATAATGAATCCAACTATTGAAAGAAGTATCTGCAAAGTATCAAATATATGTGATAATGAATTAAAATCCGGAATACATAAAGAACTCAACTAAAAAAATAAAATAAAATTGGGCAAATAATTGAATAGACTTTTTTTTTCAAAGAAGATATACAAATGGCCAGAAAGAACATCAAAATGCTAAATTTCAGTAGTCCTTAGAGAAATGAAATCAAGACCACAATGATATAGCAGCTCACATACATTAAGATAGTTGTAATTTTTCAGAATAGGAAAAAAAAAATAAGTGTTTTTGATGATGTGCAGAAACTGGAAGGTACTCACATTGCTGGTGAGAATGTAAAACAGTGCAGGAGCTGTAGAAAACAGAATACCAGATTCTCAAATACTAAACAGAATTAACGTATGATCTACCACTTCCACTTCTGTTTATATACTTAAAGAATCAAAAGCAGAGAATAGAACAGATATTTACTCATCCATGTTCATAGTAGCATGATTTATAATAACCACACAATGTAGAAGCAAACCAAAGATCCATAGACAGATAAATGAATAAATTAAAGGTAGTTATGTTCATCTGTTCATCTACTTGAGATTTCATAGCAAAATACCACAAATAGGTAGCTTAAACAACAGAAATTTATTTTCTTAGTAGTTCTAGAAATTGTAAGTCCAATATCAAAGTGCCAGCATGGTGTTTTGTGAGATATCCCTCCTTGGGTTACATATGGCCTTGTTCTTGCTGTGTCCTCATGTGGTAGATAACCTCATCTTATAGCTTCACCCTTAGGACTCCTAATTTTAATTATCTCATAAATAACCTATCTTCAATTGCAGTAA
>NW_016808455.1:0-1789 GCF_001698545.2 Rhinopithecus bieti | reverse complement strand
TGAGTCTCGCTTTGTTGCCCAGGCTGGAGTGCAGTGGCCGGATCTCAGCTCACTGCAATCTCCGCCTCCCGGGTTCATGCCATTCTCCTGCCTCAGCCTCCCGAGTAGCTGGGACTACAGGCGCCCGCCACCTCGCCCGGCTAGTTTTTTGTACTTTTTAGTAGAGACGGGGTTTCACCGTGTTAGCCAGGATGGTCTCGATCTCCTGACCTCGTGATCCGCCCGTCTCGGCCTCCCAAAGTGCTGGGATTGCAGGCTTGAGCCACCGCGCCCGGCCAAGGTTAGCAGTTTAATACATGAATTGTGAGGGGATACAATTCGGTCTACAGCAAGGGTTATGTTTATATCTTATACAAGACAAAAAAAAGCAGCATTGCCTTGAAATGATATGTTGGGAAAAAATGTAAAGGAAATAAATGCTAGAGTACTGAATAAAACACAATATGTCTCAGAAAAATTCTGGACTATTTTTTACTTGAACTACCTACTTTCATAAAGTTCTGAGCTCTGCAAAATTTATTAAAGCCACATTTTCCAGAGTCTATACTGAGTCAGATTCTATTGGTTAGATCAAGATGTTTGTCAATTAGCAAGTATTCTTTTTTTAAATTAATAGACTTTTGGAACAGTTTTAAATTCACGGAAAGTACAGAATTTCCATATCCATTCTTACTGCTTTTCTCAGTTGTCCTTATTATTAAATATTTTCTTAATGTATTACATTTGCTGCAACTGATGAGTTAATATTGATAAATTATTATTACTTACAGTCCATAATTTATATAAATTAAGGTTCACTCTGCATTGCATTTTACATGGGTTTTGGCAAATATATAGCACCATGCGTCTACCATTATTGTGTCATTCAGAATAATTTCACTGCCCTAAAATCCTTTGTACTCAAGGATTCACTTCCAAAACAGATGTGTCCATTGGAGAGACTTCAGATACCTAATAGAAAGTATTTGAACAATGGAAGAAAACAGTCTTAATTCTTATTCCTGCAGAAGCTTTTTTTTTCATTGAATATGCATTACTGCATTATTTCCCTTATTTCAGTTGAGTCAAGGGTATATGTTACATGAAACATAGATAGTAATTTTTTTTTTTATTTCTCAAAATTCACTCTAAACATTACGAAATAGAATTAAATGAAAGATAGGAAATAAGAATAATTAGAAAGGATCCAAAAAAATAAGATTCTTGTTCTGTGAGTCTCTTAGTAGCTCTAAGTGACATAGAGGATAAATTTATGTGACCTTTCTAATAGCAAAGCAATCTATTTTATTTGCTGTATTCAAGCACTAGCATCTGGTTGGTTACATTTCAGCTGAATTTCATGTTGTTAATAGTCTGTTCTAAACAGCTACTTCAAAGATTTCTTTCTGCAGCCTTGTTTGATATTGGTATTTGTTCTTAGTCCTTTGTGGGGTGCGTTAATTGGATCATTTTACATTAATTGAAACTGTTTGCCAAACAGTGACTTTGGCAATTTGGAATGGAATTTCTATTTCTTTCTTGCATGCAGGCTCAGTCTGGATCAGGGTAAGGGCAAAAAACCTTATAGATATGCATTTCCTTCTTACCATTCCTCAATATTTTGTCCTTATATTTAACTGTGCACAGTCCACAGACCTTTCTAGAGAGTAGAAAATTTTAGTTATAAAACTTTTTTTTTTAATTTTTTGTACGTTTTTACTTCTGCTGGCTAGAAAACTACATATATTTAGGATACTATATATGTTTTCCTCTTAGTTTTATTGGTTATTTATATTTTAACAGACAAAGT
>NW_016808454.1:0-1349 GCF_001698545.2 Rhinopithecus bieti | reverse complement strand
GAACTATCCATATAATTAGCCATATATGGTTTCTTTTTTTTCCTTTATTTAAAATAAAACCACAAAAACAAAATTAAAGAAAAAAAGCCAGGATAATGTATGAGTCTAATTTATGAAAGTGACAACTTAATGCAGATAAATAATACTGTATTTGGAAATTGTATCAAATGTAGACTAGGAGTATCTTAAATTTTAACATTATTATTATTATTATTTTTGAGATGGAGTTTTGCTCTTGTTGCCCAGACTGGAGTGCAGTGGCGTGATCTCGGCTCACCGCAACCTCTGCCTCCCGGTTTCAAGCGATTCTCCTGCCGCAGTCTCCTGAGTAGATGGGACTATAGGCACGTGCCACCACACCCAGCTAATTTTTTGTATTTTTTAGTAGAGACGGGATTTCACCATGTTGGCCAGGATGGTCTCGATCTCTTGACCTCGGGATCCGCCTGCCTTAGCCTCCTAAAGTGCTGGGATTATAGGTGTGAGCCACCGCACTCGGCTAACATTAATGTTTTGAACAAGTAACTAATAGAACCAGGGCCAGGAATGGACCTGAGTGCAACATGCATATATTTGGTACCTTTAAGCATCCTTTTGTAGGTGTCTTTGCTTTTCTTGAAGTTGAAATACAGGCTGTTTCTTGGAGCTGAAATAAGCTGGGAATATGACAGGTTTTCTTTTTCTTTTTTTGTAACAAAATTATTACTTCCAACTTACATGTGAATAACTCATTCTTATGAAAAAATTTCGTTCTTATTATAATAGAGTTGTAAAAATGTCAGTCACATGTAATAACTTAAGTATTGAATTTTACCACTGTGCAGCATAGCTATTTATTTGTGTATGTGGGAGAAGAAAATAGAGAATCTGAAGAAATATTGGCGAATACAAAACCAAATAATCAGACGAAAGCTGAGGTAATTAAGAACTTTTTTTTTTTTTTGAAATGGACTCTGTCACCCAGACTGGAGTGCAGTGGCGTGATCTTGGCTCACTGCAACCTCTGCCTCCAGGGTTCAAGTGATTCTCCTGCCTCAGCCTCCTGGGTAGCTGGGATTATAGATACCCACCACCATGTCTGGCTGGTTTTTTTTTTTTGTTTTTTGTTTTTTTTTTGAGATGGAGTTTCACTGTGGTTTCCCAGGCTGGAGTGCAATGGCATGATCTCTGCTCACCGCAACCTCCGCCTCCCAGGTTTAAGCGATTCTCGTGCCTCAGCCTCCCAAGTAGCTGAGATGACAGACATGCACCACCACACCTGGCTAATTTTGTATTTTTGTAGAGACGGGGTTTTCCATTTTGGTCAGGCAGGTCTTGAACTCCCGACCTCAGGTGATCTGCCCACTTCA
>NW_016808453.1:0-1350 GCF_001698545.2 Rhinopithecus bieti | reverse complement strand
CTTCCCTGTACCAATGTGTTCTCACTGTTCAACTCCCACTTATGAGTGATAGCATGCGGTATTTGGTTTTCTGTTCCTGTGTTAGTTAGTTGACAATGAGGGTTTCCAGCTTCGTCCGTGTCCCTACAAAGGACATGAATTCATTCTTTTTCATGGCTGTATAGTATTCTGTGGTGTATATGTGCAACATTTTCTTTATCCAATCTATCATTGATCGGCATTTGGATTGGTTCCAAGTCTTTGCTATTGTGAACAGTGTCACAATAAACGTATGTGTGCATGTGTCTTTATAGTAGAATGATTTATAATCCTTTGGGTATATCCCCAGTAATGGGATTGCTGGATCAAATGGTATTTCTAGTTCTAGATCCTTGAGGAATTGTCACACTGTCTTCCACAATGGCTGAACTAATTTATACTCCCACCAACAGTATAAAAGTATTCTTATTTCTCCATATCCTCTCTAGCATCTGTTGTTTCCTGATGTTTTAATGATCGCCATTCTAACTGGCATGAGGTGGTATCTTAGTGTGGATTTGATTTGTATTTCCCTAATGACCAGTGATGATAAGCTTTTCTTTCATTTGTTTGTTGACTGCATAAATGCCTTCTTTTGAGAGGTGTCTGGTCATATCATTCAACCACTTTTTGATGGAGTTGTTTTTTTCTTGTAAATTTAAGTTCCTTGTAGATTGTGGATATTAGCCCTTTGTCCAATGGATAGATTGCAAAAATTTTCTCCCATTCTGTAGGTTGCCTGTTAAATCTGATGATAATTTATTTTGCTGTGCAGAAACTTTTAATTAGATCCCATTTGTCAATTTTGGCTTTTGTTGTTATTGCTTTTGGTGTTTTAGTCATGAAGTCTTTGCCCGTGCCTATGTCCTGAATGGTATTGCCTAAGTTTTCTTCTATAGTTTTTATGGTTTTAGGTCTTATGCTTAAGTCTTTAATCCATCTTGAGTTAATTTTTGTATAAGGTGTAAGGAAGGAGTCCAGTTTCAGTTTTCTGCATATGGCTAGCCAATTTTCCCAATACCATTTATTAAGTAGGGAATCCTTTCCCCATTGCTTGTTTTGTCAGGGTTGTCAAAGCTCAGATGGCTGTAGATGTGTGATGTTATTTCTGAGGCCTCTGTTCTGTTCCATTTGTCTGTATATGTGTTTTGCTAATAGTACCATGCTATTTTGGTTACTGTAGACTTGTGGTATAATTTGAAGTTAGGTAGCATGATGCCTGCAGCTTTGTTCTTTTGCTTAGGATTGTCTTGGCTATACAGGATCCTTTTGGTTTCATGTGAAATTTAAAATAGTTGTTTCTAATTCTGTGAAGAAAGTCAATGGTAGATT
>NW_016808452.1:0-1430 GCF_001698545.2 Rhinopithecus bieti | reverse complement strand
ATTTCATCTCACAGAGTTACATGATTCTTTTCTTGGATCTGTTCAATTGCACTCTTTTGTGGAATCTGAGAAGGGATATTTTGGATCACATTGAAACCTATGGTGACTAAGGAAATATAATTGATAAAAACTAGAAAGAGGCTTTCTGAGAAAGATTTTTGTGATGGGTGAATTCACTTCACAGAGTTGCACCTTTCTTTTCATGGAGCAGTTTGCTAACCCTGTTTTCGTGGAATCTGCAAAGGGATATTTTGGAGTGCATTGAGGACTATGGTGAAGTAGGAAGTAACCTCAGACAAATACTAGAAGGAACCTTTCTCAGAAACAGCTTTGTGATGTGTGATTTCATCTCACAGAGTTACACCACTCTTTTCCTTGAGTAGTTTGATAACACTGTTTTCATGGAATCTGCAATAGGGTACTTGGGAGTGCATTGAAGCCTATGGTGACAAAGGAAATATCCTCAGATAAAAACCAAACAGAAGCTTTCTGAGAAACTGCATTGTGATGTGTGAATTCATCTCAGAGTTACACCCTAATTTTCATGGAGCAATTTGCTAACACTGTTTTTCAGTAATCTGCCAAGGGATATTTGGGAGTGCATTGAGGCAAATGGTGAAAACGGAAATATCCTCAGATAAAAACTAGAATGAAAGTTTCTGAGAAACCACTTTGTGATGTGTTAATTCATTACAAGGAATTACACGACTCTTTCATTGATCAGTATGTTAGCACTCTTTTTGGTAAATCTGAGAAGGGATATTTTGGATCACATTGAAGCCTATGGCGACAAAGGAAATATCCTCAGAGAGGAACTAGAAAGAAGCTTTCTTGGAAAGGTCCTTGTGATGTGTGAATTCATTTCAGAGTTACACTGTTCTTTTCAGTGAACAGTTTGCTAACACAGTTTTCTTGGAATCTGTAGTGGGATATTTGCTGCTGCATTGAAGCTTGTGGCGACAAATGAAAATCTTGATATAAAAACTAGAAAGAATCTTTCAGAGAAACCACTTTGTGATGTGATCATTCAACTCACAGAGTTGCACAATACTTTTAATGGAGCAGTTTGGTAACACTGTTTTGGGGGAATCTGAGAAAGGATATTGTGGATCGCATTGAAGCCTCTGGTGACAAAGGAAATATACTTAGTTAAAAACTAAAAAGTTTTTTGAGAAAGGTCTTTGCAATGTCTGAGTTCATCTCTCAGAAGTACACCATTCTTTTCATGGAGCAGTTTGCCAAAACTGTTTTCATAGAATATGCAAGAGGGCATTTCAGAGCACATTGAGGCCTATAGTGACAAATGAAATATCCTCAGTTAAAAACTAGAAAGAAGCTTTGTGATGTGTGAATTCATCTCACAGAATTACACCTTTTCTGTCAATGAGCTGTTTGATAACACTGTTTTCGTGGAATACAGGATATTTGAG
>NW_016808451.1:0-1429 GCF_001698545.2 Rhinopithecus bieti | reverse complement strand
AGACTTCATGCTTATCTCTATTACCAATCCTTTCAAAAAAAAGTAATATAACTTAGAAGTTAAAACATCAATTTTCAAGATAAGCAAAGCTGGACCCAAATTCTAGCTCCAGAATTTACTACATGTGTGACTTAGGGAAAGATGCTTAATGACTCTGACGCTTGCTCCCTCTAGCTTGAAACATGGATATTTCCAACACCTACCTCATGATGTTTCAATGTTTTATGCTGTTTTATACCACCAGGAAATCCCCTCTGCCAGTTCTTCCAATTTTCTACACACTTGTCTATTTTTATAGCTATCTCCTCTTTAAATAGTCAAGTGTAACTTTTTCCAGGAAATTATCCATGATTACTTATTTACCTCAAATCTATTGTCCATGCTATGATCCCAGAATATTTTTAAAAATATACTATAATAATTCATATTATAAAACCTTGTGAAAATATCCATGTTTTTTCATGTAGTTAGTTCATTTTCATTGCATAGTATTTTATTTTGTGAATATACTGTAATGTATTTATCCATTCTACTGTTGATGTATGTTTGTGAAGTTTCCAGCCTTTGCTTATTATCCATAGTGCTGCTGTGAACATTCTAGTACATATATTTTGATAAACATGTTCACATTTCTGTTGTGGATATACCTAGGAGTAGAATCGCTGGGTCATAGGATATACATATGTTCAAATTGGTAACAACTGCAAAAGGTTTTTCAAAATAGTTGTACTAATGTACCCTCATACTACCAATGTAGGTGCATTTCAGTTATTTCACATCCTCACCAACACCTGCAATTATCAAGTTTTTTTTCCTTTAGCCATCCTAGTAAGTGGACTGTACTTTAACAGATGGAACATAATCAGAAAGATGTGGGATATATCTAAGATGTAATAAGAGAACAAGAATGGGAATTGAATAGCACATATTTGAAGGTAATGATTAGGAACAAGCAAAAGTAATTCATGTTTGTACCCCTACTGAATTAACAGTGTTTAATAAAGCAGTTGCATTTCTGTGGTTATACTCAATATAATCAGATTATACTCAATATATTCAGACAGCAGAAACCAGACACTGCACTGTGCAGACTTACACAGGGCCTGACAAATATTAGGCACTCAAAATATGTTTGATGAATGAAAAAATAAATGCTTAAATACCTCCTGTTGTGAGAGACTTACTACACCTCAAGGCTGGAGAAAGGAAAGAATTTAAGTATTTCATGGAGCAATAGCATCTTTAGGATATAGGAAGAAGAGAAGAAACAGTAGACATAAAAATAAGAAATACGTGAAGGAGAAAGCAGAGAGCTAGGTCTGAAAAGATGAAGGATCTAATTTTATTTATTTATTTGCAATTTTAATTATATTTTTTATTTTGAGGTAATTATAGATCCACGAGCAATCATAAGAAATAATAGAGATGC
>NW_016808450.1:0-917 GCF_001698545.2 Rhinopithecus bieti | reverse complement strand
AAATGAATTAAAAGAACAAGGAATATAATACTAATAAAAACTACAATATTTATTTACTAGTTTATTTCATACTATTTACAAAGCATTGTATTAAGGCTCACTTTATCACTAAAAAAATGTTTTATAGATTAGCACTGCAGTCATCAGATTCAAATTTGTTAACAAAGTTAGAAAGTCTTCAGTTGATTCTAAAACAATATTGTAGTATCTATGACACTTCACAGCTCTAAAGGGCGCTTTTTTGTATCTTCTCCTCCTCAAAAAACAAAAAGGAGGGGGCCTAAGAAACAGCAGGAAATAAATGGTCATCACTGCTTAACATGTCAGTAAAATGAGGATCTTCAAGATGAAATAAATTGCCCACAGTCATTAGACTGGTGAAGTGACAGAGATAAGACTAAGTCACAAACCAGCGTTTTGAATCTGCAACTCAATCACCTTCTCAGGCCCATCTCACCTGCTTGTAAACAGGTGCAAGTGGCCCGTGCTTTTTCGATAAGCTAAAGATTACTGGGAAGTAACCAGACATCAGGTTTGCCTCGCACACCCTTGAACACATCTATTACTCAGCGTCCTGATTAGTGTCCCTTTTCACTCTCAGAAGCAGGCTGGTTTAAGTAGACATGGTTTTCACACTCAAGGAGTTTATAGTCTAGTAGAACAAACAATAACACACGTGCCAAAAAATAAAAACAATACACCGTAAGAGTAGTCAGTGCACTAGAAGAGGTAAAAATCAGACACGGTGAACAGAGTCCAACAAGGGAATCAAGGACGGCTTCACAAAGGAAGGAGCACTTGAAGGGGAAAAGGACAACTAGGATTTGGAAAAGTAGCATGGGCAAACAAACATTGAAATATTTAGGCATCCTGGCTAACACGGTGAAACCCCGTCTCTACTAAAAATACAAAAACAG
>NW_016808449.1:0-316 GCF_001698545.2 Rhinopithecus bieti | reverse complement strand
TCTGTGTGTGTATCTATGTGTGTGTGTGTATCTATATGTGTGTGTGTGTATCTATATATGTGTGTGTGTGTATCTATATGTGTGTGTGTGTATCTATATATGTGTGTGTGTGTATCTATATATGTGTGTGTGTGTGTATCTATATATGTGTGTGTGTGTATCTATGTGTGTGTGTGTGTATCTATATGTGTGTGTGTGTGTATCTATATATGTGTGTGTGTGTGTATCTGTGTGTGTGTGTATCTATATGTGTGTGTGTGTGTATCTATATATGTGTGTGTGTGTGTATCTATATATGTGTGTGTGTGTATCTATG
>NW_016808448.1:0-2220 GCF_001698545.2 Rhinopithecus bieti | reverse complement strand
GCCTGGCCAACATAGTGAAACCCCATCTTTACTAAAAATACAAAACAATTAGCAAGGTGTGGTGGCACCTGTAATCCCAGCTATTTGGGAGGTGGAGGCAAGGAGAATCGCTTGAACCTGGGAGGCAGAGGTTAAAGTGAGCTGAGATTGCACCACTGCACTCCAGCCCAGGTGACAGTGTGAGACTCCGTCTCAAAAAAAAAAATTAAGCAAAATATAGGTCAGAGAGCAGACCTTTCATTAAAATAAAATTTTAGGCTGGGTGCAGTGGCTCACGCCTGTAATCCCACCACTTTGGGAGGCTGAGGCGGGCAGATCATGAGGTCAGGAGATCTAGACCATCCTGGCCAACATCGTGAAACCCTGTCTCTACTAAAATACAAAAAATTAGCCAGGTGTCTTGGCATGCACCTGTAATCCCAGCTACTTGGGAGGCTGAGTCAGGAGAATCGCTTGAAGCTGGGAGGTGGAGGTGGCAGTAAGCCGAGATCACGCCACTGCACTCCAGCCTGGCGACAGAGAGAGACTCTGTCTCAAAAAAAATAAAAATAAAAAATAAAATTTAAAAACATATACAAAGTATAAATAGGTATCTAAAATACTGAAGGAAGATATTATCACACAAGTCACATGTAGAAAAATTTGGAGGCTGGGTGCGGTGGCTCACTCCTGTAATACCAATACTTTGGGAGGCCGAGGTGGGTGGATCACTTGAGATCAGGGGTTCAAGACCAGCCTGGCCAATATGGTGAAACTCCGTCTCTACTAAAAATACAAAAATTAGCTGGATGTGGTGGCAGGCGCCTGTAATCCCAGCTGCTCGGGAGGCTGAGGCAGGAGAATTGCTTGAACCTGGGAGGCGGAAGTTTCAGTGAGCCAGGATCGTGCCACTGCACTCCAGCCTGGTTGACAGCAAGATTCTGTCTCGAAAAAAAATTAAAATAAAATAGAAATTTGCCTTCTGAGCTTGTTTCATGAAAAGTTAAAAAAAATCTTTCCTCACAGTTCTAGAGCCTGGAAGTCTGAGACCAGGATGCCAGCATGATGGTCAGGCTCTGGCAAGCACTTCTTCCTGGCTTCCAGTTGGTTGCCTTTTCACTATGTCTTCACATGGCACAGAGCGAGCGAGAGAGAGAGAGAGAGAGAGAGAGAGAGAGAGAGAGAGAGAGAGAGAGAGATCTCTTCCTCTTAGAAGGCCATTCTTTTCAGATTAGGAACCTACTGTTATGACCTCATTTACCCTTAATTATCTCCCAAAAACCCTATTTCCAGATACAGTTTCATGAGGATTAAGGCTTCTACATATGAATTTGGGAGGAGACACAAGTCGTTTCATAGCAGGAACCATGAAAAAAACATTAATACATAATATTCTGTGAAAAAAAGCAGAACACAAATTGATAAAGTTGGACTCTCATCTGGCAGTACAACTAACTGGATATCCTGAAAAACTTTTTACTATAAAACATCTAGAAAATACAATAAATGTGGTGGAGTTTTTTGGGTTTGTTTGTTTGCTTGTTTGTTTTTTGAGAAAAGGTCTTGCTCTGTCATCTAGGCTGGAGTGCAGTGGCATGAACATGGCTGACTGCAACCTCAATCTAGTAGGCTCAACTGATCCTCTTTCCTCAGCCTCCTGAGTAGCTGGGACCAGACATGTGCCACCACACCTGACTAACGTTTTTAAATTTTTTGTAGAGATGGGGTTTTGCCATGTTGCCCAGGTTGGTCCTGAACTCCTGGGATCAAGCAATCCTCCCTCCTTGGCCTCCCAAAGTGTTGGGATTACAGAAGCTTGCACCACTGCATTCAGCCAAATGTTCTTTTAAATATATAGCTGAACTTTTGCAAAAGAAAGAAATATCTGTAAGGGAAAGGAGGTGGCAAGAGAAAGAAGAGTGAGAATATTAACAATTGAAAATTGTTATTATTGGCCAGGTGCGGTGGCTCATGCCTGTAATCCCAACATTTTGGGAGGCTGAGGCAGGTGGATCGCCTGAGGTCGTGAGTTCCACTAGCCTGACCAACATGAAGAAACTCTGTCTCTACTTAGACATACAAAATTAGGCCAGGCGCGGTGGCTCATGCCTGTAATCCTAGCACTTTGGGAGGCCAAGGCAGGCAGATCACCTGAGGTCAGGAGTTCAAGACCAGCCTGACCAACATGGTGAAACCCTGCCTCTACTAAAAAAATACAAAAAATTAGCTGGGTGTGGTGGC
>NW_016808447.1:0-778 GCF_001698545.2 Rhinopithecus bieti | reverse complement strand
GGGAAGGGGAACATCACACACTGGGGCCTGTTATGGGGAGGCGGGAAGGGGGAGGGATTGCATTGGGAGTTATACCTGATGTAAATGACGAGTTGATGGGTGCTGACGAATTGATGGGTGCAGCACACCAACATGGAACAAGTATACATATGTAACAAACCTGCACGTTATGCACATGTACCCTAGAACTTAAAGTATAACAATAAAAAAAAGAGAAAAAATAAAGAAATAATGGGCAAAATTTATAAATTTGATGAAAACTATAAACCTATAAACGTAAACCCAATGAATCCTCAGCATAAGAAAAATGAAAAACCATTAATTACAATCTAATTATGAAAACAGCAATAAAAGAACAAATCTTAAAAGCAACCAGAAGGGGGGAAAAGATATATGATACAGAACATGAATAAAGATTAAATCAGACTTCTCACCAGAAACAATGCAAGCCAAAACACAGTGAAGAAACATCTTTGAAGCATTGAAAGTATAAAAAAAAATTCAACCATCAATCTGGAATTCCATACCCAGTAAAAATATATTTCAAATGTAAAAGTAAAAAAAAATATTTCCAGACATATAACTGCTAAGAAAATTCATCATCAACACACCAGCATTACAATGAATGCTAAAGGAATTTCTTCAGGTAGAAAAAAAAACAGAAATTTGAATATACATAAAAGAATAAAGAGCCCTGGAAACTTAAATATGCAGATAAATATAAAACACTTTTTAAACTTATTCCTTAGTCTCTTAAAAATATAATTGGCTTTGTTTA
>NW_016808446.1:0-7184 GCF_001698545.2 Rhinopithecus bieti | reverse complement strand
TCTCTGCCATGTTTCTTTATGTTGGGGATGACATACCACCTTCATCCATGCACTGCTCTGCAGCCCCCAGAGAAATCTTTTGCACACAGAGGGGCACTGAGGTCAGAGGGACTATCTCTGTCCTTAGAAGGCAGCAGCCCTGGGATCCCACCATGACATTCCCTGGCAGCCAGGTGACCAGGCCACACCACAGCCTGGGTTCTTTGTCTTGTGACGAGGAGAAAAGTCGCCCTCACCCAGGCAAAGCACGGTGGGCAAAGGGCTGGGCCCCGAACAGGGGCCTTCAGGGCTGGCAAATTAGAACCAGGTCCACACCCTCTCCCTCGCCCAGCGTCTCAGGCAGGTGCCTGGGGTCAGGGTAGGAAGGGCTTCCCCAGTGCCCACGGGAGACTCAGGGCCGCGTTCCCACGCCTCCAGCCCCTCACCCATCCTCTCTCCTGCCTGGCTTGTCTGCAGCCCCTGTGTGCCCTGGAGGCGGCGGCAGCCTCTGTCTGTTCACCTTTCAGCGCCCGGGGGCTGGCACTCACTATCTGTGGATGGACAAGGCAGCGAGGGCTGCGGAAGGGAAAGGGGAGGGCAGCAGCCCTGCCACAGGCATCGCCCACACGCACCCAGGCTGTACACGCTGCAGACATCAGTGCCTGACATCCGCCTCAGCAACTGCCTGGCATCCTCCTCAGAAAACCGGCCCTTGCTGAAGAATGACTTTTCTTCCTCATTGAGAAAAATCGCACTTTCCATCCTAGAAAAAATTAAGTGCTTCATTTAAAATAACATATTTGCGAAGTCAGCATTTCACACTGACACATTTCCATTCCTTGATTTGACAGTCTCGGAGCACTACTCTCTGCCCAGGGGTGGAGACAGAAATTTAAAAACAACAACAACAAAAAGTCCGGATGCGGTGGCTCACGCCTGTAATCCCAGCACTTTGGGAGGCTGAAGCAGGCGGATCATTTGAGGTCAGGGGTTCAAGACCAGCCTAGCCAACATGGTGAAACCCTGTCTCTACAAAAATATAAAAATTAGCCAGGCATGGTGGCATGAGCCTGGAATCCCAGCTGTTCGGGAGGTTGTGGCAGGAGAATCACTTGAACACGGGAGGAAGAGGTTGCAGTGAGCCAAGATCACACCACTGCACTCCAGCCTGGGCAACAGAGCAAGACACTGTCTGGAAAAAAAAAAACAAAAAAACCAGATCCTGCCCTCAAGGGGTGCCTTGTCTGGCCAGGGGCAGATACCCAAAAGCAGGAAAGGCTACAACAGATGCAAACAGGTAATGGTGTCCTAGGACAGTGAGCTCCTAGATAGCCTTCAAAGCCCCACCTCAAATGTCCCCTCCCTTATGAAGTCCCCTGTGACAGCTGCAGGCAGAACCAATCCAATCTCTCCACATTGTAAACTCCCGCTGACTCTGTACAACCTCAGTGCTCCCCAACATAAACTCAGGGCACTCTCATAAAGTCAGGGAGAAGAACTACAGGAAGAAACAGAGAGAGAGGGAAAGAGGGAAAGAGAAAGGAGGNAAAAAAAAAAAAAAAAAAAAACAGATCCTGCCCTCAAGGGGTGCCTTGTCTGGCCAGGGGCAGATACCCAAAAGCAGGAAAGGCTACAACAGATCCAAACAGGTAATGGTGTCCTAGGACAGTGAGCTCCTAGACAGCCCTCAAAGCCCTGCCTCAAATGTCCCCTCCCTTATGAAGTCGCCTGTGACAGCTGCAGGCAGAACCAATCCAATCTCTCCACATTGTAAACTCCCGCTGACTCTGTACAACCTCAGTGCTCCCCAACATAAACTCAGGGCACTCTCATAAAGTCAGGGAGAAGAACTACAGGAAGAAACAGAGAGAGAGGGAAAGAGGGAAAGAGAAAGGAGGCAATTTTTGCTTATAGGACTAAATTACCAGTATAATATGAAACTTTGAAAAGCATCTCATTGAGATTTCAAAAAAACTTAGAGTAGCTTACAGCACATTCTACAAAATAACGGGCCTATATTCTTTAAAAACATTAAAGAAAGACTGAAAAGCTGTTTCATATTAAGAAGGCAAGACAGGACATCTGAATAGAACATGTGGTCTGAAATTTTCATTGTCTATAAAGGGCATCATTGTGACTACTGGCAAAATCTGAATAAGATCTGTAGATAATGGCATTGTATCAGTGTTAATTTCCTGATTTCAACAGTCGTACTGTGGTTACATAAGCAGATGTCCTGGTTTTAGGAACCACATGCTGCATTATTTAGGGGTAAAAGAACATCATGTTTACAACTTACTTCTATTTTTTAGAAAAAAATAGAAGTGAAAGAGAGAAAGTAATAAAGCAAATATCATAACATGTTAACATTTGTGCAATCTGGGTGAGGGCATATGGGAATGTTGTACTCTTTTTGCAACTTTCTTCTAAGTCTCAAATTGTGTCAAAAATAAAGTTAAAGAAAAAAAAGAAGAGCCACCAGGTTGTTCATTAAATAAAAGATGAAAATCCAGGGTCTGGATTAGGAAAGATATTCAGCAAACATTTGTTGAGTGGATGAGAGAAGTCAGAATTTCTCCATTTGTGAACAGGACCAATGGCACCTGGCCCTGTCATCCTTCTGGGTTAAAGGAAGGGAACAAATTAGCTCATTCCCTGGCTCTTCTCTGACCCTTTTTAAGTTCAGCACATGCTGACTTCACACGGCCCCCAGTAACCTGTTGAGAAGTTGTGGTCTCTGTTGGAAATGGGAGGGATCAGCTAGACCAAGGATGCCCAGACAGTGTCCCGTGGAACACCAGCTCAGCCAAAAGCAAACAGGGTTGTGTGAGAAGAGGATTCTGGAGGTGACGTAAGTGTGGGAAAGGCATTCCAACAGGAAAAAGATGCCTTGTTTGTGCTGGGAATCCCTGGGATCACCCACAAGGGATGTGAACAAAGCTTTTCCCCACTGCTTAGGGCATGATGAAGTCGGTGATGGAGTAGTGGGTGAGAACATGCTTTGGGAACTGCTGGTGTAGCTCCTGCCATCAGAGCATGGCCTAGCCAGCTTCCAACTGCTTCTGATGCACAGGTGCCAGAGGTACCAGAGCGGACAGACCCTTTCCATGAGGGGAACAAATGAATGGCTTGATGAGGCATGATAACAAATGGCCTCTGAGACCCAGTCTCAGAAGTGTTGGTCTGTCACAGCCCCAAACATGGAAAAGGACCATTGAAGACAAGCATCTCATTGGTGGGGCCAGGACCAGGGTCATATGACCCAGAAAGTGGCCTTTCCATGTACCCACGTTCTCTGTGCTCCTTGACCGAGGGCTGAAGAAGGTCAAGTCCAGGGAAACAGAATTCCATCAAAGGATGGGCACAGCTGACTCCTCTCCAAAGACCCCCTGCTGTTGCTCGCACTGGGCAGGGAGGACACAGAAGTGACCAGGGAATTCTTCTCTTGGAGTTCCCTGGCTGGGGGCAGGCAGGTCACGGGCAGCATGGGAATCACATAGGAAGAGGCATATGGCCAGAAGAGTGCCCCCACAGAGGAGCGACGGGGGCTGACGGGAGGCCCCAGGAGAACAGGGGGGTCGGGGAGAGGGGGCATCCCAGGCAGAAGGGCACACGTGTCACCCAGAGCCATGTTAGAAGGCACGAGTTACTCTGTGCAGCTGCGCTCCAGTGAGCTGATGGCAAGGGCCAGCCTGGCCATGGGGGCCAGGCCCAGAAGCTTCCTGGGGCTTTGCGGGAGAGGGCGACGAGTGTACTAGATTACATTGTGTCCCTCAATTCATGTCTCTCAGAACCCCAGAAGGTAAGCTTTTCTGGAGAAAGGATCTCTGCAGGTGTAATTAGTTCAGCTAAAATGAGGTCAGACTGGAGTTGGATGGGCTCCAGGAGACGGGCACCCTTATAAGAAGAGAATACAGTAGACACCCAGAGGAAGACAGCCACATGGAGATGGTGGCAGAGTGCAGTGATGTGGCCACAAGCCAAGGAACACCCACAGCCACCAGGAGCTGGAAGAGGCAAGAAGGACCCTCCCCTAGAGACTCCAGAGAAAATGTGGCCCTTCTGGCCTTGGTTTTAGACTTTCGGCCTCCACAACTCTGAACAAGCACATTTCTGTGGCTTTAAGCCCCTGGTGTGCAGTGCCTTATCATGGCAGCCACGGGAAGGTAATGCATATGGGCAGGTGGGCATTCGAGGGAACGCTCTCCCTGCAGCAGCCCGGAGGAGGGACACCGGGGAACCCTGGAGTCGGGCACTGAGGCCGAGGGGGCAGCAGCCTGAGGACAAGGGAAGAGACTAGGCATTGTCCACAGTGACTTCCAGGCTTGTCATCTGGGAAGCCAGGTGGACGCAACAATGTCCCCTTAGGTGAGATGGGGGTGGGTTCAGGAAAGGGGCGGGGCTCCAGCCACTCACTCGGATAAGGGGCCCTGCATGCTGATGAGGCTGCTCCGCACAAACCCCACCTGGCCCGAGGCTGCGTGTCGGCCCACGCACCAGGGCAGGCCGGGCACCCACGCCCCAAGGACCTCAATGAGGTCGCCACCTTGGAAGGTCATCTCTTCGGGCCCCAAGCCCTGGAAGTCTGCCAACACCGAGGCCAGGCCCACAGCTACAGAAGAAAGCCACACGGTGAGTGCCAGGGAGACCAAATAGGGGCCAGAGCAGGCAGACAGGGCCAATGCCAGCCACCCTGGACCATGGGGAATTCATCTTTTGGCTGCTAGGAGGTTCGTAGTAAAGCTTGGCCTCTGCAATGAGACAGGGAATGTCTACATGGTCCTCAGAGGGCATGTTTTTATCCCTCTATTGAAGATGAGGAAAATAGAGGTTCAGAGAGGTTGATAAATGAGCCTCGGCCATCAGCCTCCAAAACCAAGGCTCTTTCCTCCTTTCCTTCTGCAGCCACAACCCCCAGCCCCACCCACTCCCCACCCCGCTCCTGCAAGGGGTGTTAGTCCCCCTGACAGGTGCACAGGCCATCCAGACACCGGCAGCTTGGCACAGAGCAAAAAGCACTGGATCTGGCATCCAAGCAGAAGGGCTGCTGGCAGTGCCAGCTTTTCACAGAGAAGACACAGTCACAGTCCTCTGTTAGTGCATGGGGCAAATTCTGCTAGTGCCAGCCCACCTCGACGCAGGGCCTTCCAGGCGTTTCACACAGCGACAGAAGGGTAGAGTCTGAGACTGTTGGGTTGCACTGTCTGAGAAGTGACATTTGGGAGCTCTTCGGAGACAGTGGCCAGGGGCCTTGCTGCAGCTTCACTGAGCATCCTGTGAGGCTGCATCAGCCCCCGGAGTTCCTGAGCATCAGTTATAACCTCACAAGCTGGAGAAGACTCGGTTGGTACAAAAGTAATTGCGGTTTTTGCCATTGAAAGTAATAACAAAAATCACATTTGCTTTTGCACTACCTAATAGTTCTCTCTCTCTCTCTGTCTCTTTCTCTCTGGCTCAGGGAGGGTTCAGGACAACTTCCAAAATGTTGGTGCTGCTCCCTGGCACACACCTTTCCCCGGGAAAGAGAGGCCCATGGAAACACCCATCAGCAGGTTGTCGGGCGTCACAGGGCCACCCATGGCGTCATCAATGGGGTCCTGGGGGATCCTAAGAGCCCACCTGGAGCCAGAAGAGGGAGGTCTTTGCTGCGGGATTTCAGATTTGGGGCAGATACATCCTGTGCAGAGACTGGACAGGTCAGCCGCCCCCAGCAACCCAAGCAACTCCCTCGCCTCCCCCGACACACACACGTGCACACACACACACGTGCGCACACACACACACACGCCTGCCCGGCTGTGTGGCCTTCAGGCCCCGTGTGTGTGGCACTGCTCCCAGGGAGCCCCATGTCCCTCAGCCTAGGGCCCTCATCCTGGAAACACTGCCACCCCTGTGAACCTGGAACCCTGCAGACCCCCAAAGCACCTGCCTCCCTAAGCTCCGCACAGAGAGGGGTGAGGGAGATCCCAGCCTGGGGTTCTGGAGGCCTGGATTCAAATCCTAGCGCTCCTGTGACTTTGCCATGTAACCTGGACAGATCACTCCTCTCTCGGCCTCAGTTCCTTCAGCCAGAAAAAAAGGAAGCTGAACTAGATGACTGATAGTCCCTCTTTCCCAGATAGCAGAACACACTCAGTGTCCCCTGTTGGGATGCCACTGGCCAGAGGACATAGGGAGGATTCTTAGGAGAAGTTCCTCCTGGGTCTCAGTAATGAGAGAAGCCAAGCCACAGCCTGTCATTTGAGATACAGCAAATCAAGAGACTGAGGTTCTCTCTTTGCTCCAACCCAAGTTAATGCCCCTGCTTCAGCAAGTGAACAGGAGTCTGCATGTCACCTGTCCTCACATCCCCTGGCTCTACCCCAGGTCCCCTGTGACTTCTCACTCTGGGTACACATGTTTTATGTAACTTCCTCAAAAGCTTTTTGGATGAGCCTGGTGAGAGCTCATGCCACATCTCCTGTGCCATCGAACCCCAGGATAGCCCTGCCAGGTGGATGTCATTGGCCTATCATGCAGCTGGCAGGCCAGAGGCTCAGACAGGTGGCCAACTTGCCAAGGCCACACAGCTGGGAAGCAGCAGAACAAGTCCATGGCCAGGTCTGTCCGGGGCTCCCACCATTCCCTGTCCATCCCCTTGACCTCCAGATGACCCAGGCCTGGGAGTCTCAGGGAGGCCAACAGCTCTCAGAGCAGCAAAGGCCGGTACCTACTAATGAAACGGAATCAAAGGCTCCGGGGCGGCTGCCTCTGCCACCTCCTCGGAGGACACACTGGGGCTCGGTGGTGAAGAGTCTGCTTCCGGGGCCGCCTCTCCCTGGGGAGCCCCCAAAGCCTGCCTGAGGGCCATTTCCTGCATCCCGGGGACCCATCATCACTCTCACATGGTGGTCAGGACACAGGACAAAGAAGGGTCCTTCAAAAGGATGGAGGCGGTCACTGAGAGTGGCTGGACTGGGAGCAGCTGTGGCCCTGCCCCCCACACCCCTGCCGGACAGACCACAAAGCCAGCACCCGCAGGAGTAGCTCCCCCAATATCTGCAGGTGCAGAAACCCAAAGGGGCCCAGACGGGGAGGTGGGCCTGGGGCGAGGTCCCAGCTCAGCCTCCACGTGCTGTGTATGAGGCTGGCCTCAGTTTCCCTGACTGTGCGATGCAGAGCCAAACGTGGGACCCCCAGGGCCCTTCTGTGTGGACTGCCCCAGT
>NW_016808445.1:0-966 GCF_001698545.2 Rhinopithecus bieti | reverse complement strand
TTAAAAGCAATTTCTTATTTTAACTAAAGATTTTGTCTCTTTTATTCCATCATCTCTCATTTAACATAAATTATAAATAGGAACAATTCCATAATAATGAACTGCTCCTTTTCAGGGTTCAGCTGAATACTCACAAGTAGAGCTTCTGCATTTATTTTAGATTTTAAAAACAATGAAATGCACAACTGTTATTAAATATGATTAGGTATTTTGCAACACAGGAAGTAATTATTTGACACCACTAGCAGTTTCAGTTGACCTTAGAAAAGTTGGTCTCTCTCTAGTCAGGCGCTCATTGCTAAGAGCAAACGGATGAGTTTCAAAGCACTGGTTTGGACTGCTGGAAACAGATAATCAACAGATGATAGAAACATACCCTTTTTGGGGGGTGGCTTTTGTTGTTGTTGTTTTTTTTTTTTCCTTCCAGATCTTGTCAAAGGATGATTGATATGTGTGGAGCAGCCCTTCAAACGCCAGTCACAGCCTGAGGCACTTCCTATAATCAAAGCACACGCCCACCCAGAACTAATTAGACATTAGATTAGTGTCAACTGATTGATTTAAAGCAGCTCTCTCCCCTTTCCCTCTCCTCCACCCCCCAGCAATGCAAGGATGGGGCTAGTCTACAAAATGACTCTCTCTCAACAGACAAATTATTCATGGAAGCTTCAGGAAGGAAACCTAGAGACAATGCAGTATGGCTAAAAAGCAACCAGAAGAACATTTCTGGAAGCAAAGAGTGGGGGGTGGGAAAAAAACAGAACAGAGAGAGAGGGGGAAAAAAAAGAGAGAGAATGAATCATGTTTCTGAGAGCAATGAAACCCCTTGGTCCAATTTGTTGAATTAAGTTAGAGAGAGTGTTTGTGATGTTTGAAAGAAAATTATTTGCAATTTAACCTAGGAGAGTTCTGAGTACATTTGGCTACAATTTAGATACCATTTCTCAAAGTCTTTTTCCTTTTTTT
>NW_016808444.1:0-1126 GCF_001698545.2 Rhinopithecus bieti | reverse complement strand
TAATATGTATATTATATTATATATATAATCATGTATCACTTATTATAATAATATACTTCTTTCCAACCTTTTCTTTTTGTAAATTTGCTTCAGTGTCTACTTGGGTGTCTATATAAATATTTGTTTTGATTCTTATGGAAGAAATCATTCAATATCGTCATTTAAAATGGTATATGGGACCTAGTTAAGAGTAAAAAATTTTCTTTCTATTTATAAAAATAGCAAAGATTTAAAAAGAATTTAAAAAAAAATTTTAGACTTAGGAAATACATGTGTGGGTTTATTACATGGACATTTGTGTAATGCTGAGATTTGGGTGGCTATCGAACCCATCACCCAAATAGTGAACATGGTACTGAGTAGGTAGTTTTTCAGCTCATTCCTTTCCCCTTCTGCCCTCCCTGTCTGCTTTTGGAGTCCCGAGTGTCTGTTGTTTCATCGTTATGTCCATGTGTACCCATTGTTTAGCTCCCACTTATAAGTGAGAACAAGTGATAGTTGATTTTCTGTTTTTGCATTAATTCACTTAGGATAATGGCTTCCAGCTGCATCCATGTTGCTGCAAAGGATATGATTACATTCTTAAAGAGAATTTACAAAATATCTAAATATCTTAAAAGCAGTGAGCTAAGAATAGGAGAGTTTATTGAGAGAACACTATTGCATTAAACAACTATGATTTTGAAGATTACAAATTTTAAATTTTAAAAGGGGTTTTGAAACACATTTAAAAAAATTTGCCTTCATATATATATTTATTTCATATTTTTAGTAGTCTGAAAATTGTTACATGCCTTGGGTCCGGGCAGTTTGCAGATGTACTAATTTCTGTGTGTAGACATCCTAGAAAAATAAAGAAGGCTCCAAGAGACTGTAACAAATAGTTATACAGTCCTTCTACTTTAACAGATACAGAGCATGCATTTCCTTTGTATAGTTGAGTACTAAGTTGAACAAAGTTGACTTAGGTACAGTTTTTTTCTTATTGCTATATGGTAGTCCCCACTTGTTTATGGAAATATGTTCTAATACCCCCAGTGGATGCCTGAAACCACAGATAGTATTGAATCATATATATATTTATATATTTTCTTTTTTTTTTTTTTTTTTTTTTTGAGGCGGAGTC
>NW_016808443.1:0-915 GCF_001698545.2 Rhinopithecus bieti | reverse complement strand
TCTAATTATGTAAATTATGGGGATAGTGTATATAACTTTCTGAAGAGTTTGATTAGTATTTCTGTTTCTTCATTAAGCTGTACCAATCTCCAATAGAAAGAAATAAAGAGGTACTTCAATCAGTTTGGTTTCTAAATGCTTAAAGACACTTAAAACAAACTCAGTTTATTGTTGTTGTTGTTTACATAGTGCTGGATTTCTTTTAGATTTTCTACAAGGACTATTCAAAATGATAAAAAAAAATTAACACCATGTTTCAGCAGAATGTGTTATTATTATAGATATTTTTGTCATTAGAAATTAAATCAGAAAAGTAGCTAGGTCCAAGTTCCACAAAAAAGATAGAGTTCATGATTTGCCTGTGACTACGACATCTTGACACAAAGACATTCTGGTTTTGCCATTGACTTCAGTTTCTCATCAGACAAAACCAAGCAATTTGGAGGCAGTAACATAAGTCACATATCTATGCTGCCTGGCACGTGGGAGTCACTGAAATAATTTAGTTAGTTCCCTTCCCCAAATTTCTCCATGATATATTTATGAATGATTTATGTGAAACAAGGTATTTAAAGATATTAGAACATAGAACTGAAAAAGGATTTATCAGGTGTCCTGGTATCTAAATTATCTAAAAAGAGAATAATATATGGAAAAGTAGTGCAAAGACATTACTTGAGTGCCATAGTCATAAACTATTAAAAACGACAAGATGATTAGAAGGCAGTCAAAAATTTAGATGACATTTATCAGTTTTAGATGTGCTACCTTTCAGAGTGATCACGACAGTCCAATATTGTCAGTTTCTGGGTTTTTATTTTAGATATAAATTTTGAGCATATTTAATTTGCTATAATCACGATTTTCATAGCATGTTTTCTCAAACCATAAGTATAATTTTAATACAACCAAATG
>NW_016808442.1:0-1353 GCF_001698545.2 Rhinopithecus bieti | reverse complement strand
AAAGGCTCAGGCAAGAAAATCACTTGTATCTGGCAAAAGGCAGAGATTCTATGGACTGAGATTGCACTACTGTACTCCAGCCAGGATGATAAAAAGAAATTGCATCATCATCATCATCATCATCATCCAATAAAATATAAAATATAATAAATCCTCAAGTAACAATTTAACCCATCACGTTTCGACCGTGTATTGCATTGTACTGATGTTCTCTATTGTACACTAAACACGTAAATCATTCTCTTATAAAGACACATTCACACTTAGGTTTATTGAGGCATTGTTCACAATAGCAAAGATATGGAACCAACTCAAATGCCTACCAATGATATCCTGGATAAAGACAATGAGGCACATACACACCATGGAATAGTAAGCATCCATACAAAGGATGCATTTCTGTCTTTTGCAGGGACATGGTTGATGCTGGAAAACATCATTCTCAGCAAAATAACACAAGAACAAAAAGGAAAACACTGCATGTTCTCGCTCTTAAGTTGGATGTGAACAAGGAAACACATGAATACAGGAAGGGAATCATCACACACTGGGGCCTATCAGTTGTTGGAGGGCTAGTGGAGGGATAACATTAGGAGAAATACTTAATGTATGTGACGGTTGATGGGTGCAGCAAACCACCATGGCACGTGTATACCTAGGTAACAGAACCACACATTCTGCACAGGTACTGCAGAACTTAAAGAATATAAAAAAAGAAATACATATAGATATATACTCTACATGTATTAAAATATATATAATATAATGCAAAAATTTCATCTCTATGCAAATACATATATAAATACAGTTACATATACTGTATATGGTTAGGAATGCTCATCTTTTTAAATCTGTCATATAGATTGAATGGCTTATACATACATTATATTGTAAGATATTAACTTAAAACTGTAAGTTATACTTTTCTATGACACGTAAATTCCATGTTACTTAACGGACAGTAAAACATTTTACATGATATATATTTCATGAGTTCCTTGTAACACTGAGGCATAAATAATGGGAACTCTGGTGAAAAGAGTGAAATCAAATAGTAGAGGGAATTTAGAGGAAAGCTCTAAACAAAAACAGCCTACCTATTCAGGAGCGTTATCTGAATATTTCTCATACCCTCAACTAACTAACTTTAGGCAAAGCACAGCTAATAGAGTCACATGAAAAGAGTGAGTGTATCGCCTCCTCTGCCATTCCGTTGGTTGAAGCGTCATCATTTGTTTGGTCTCTGCTTGATTCTGATACTTGCAGCTTACAGTTTGTACTCCCAGTAGCCAGAATTATACTCAGAGTGAAAGCAAAAGGATAGGTCTTTGATCTCACTCAAGTATTTTCCTT
>NW_016808441.1:0-735 GCF_001698545.2 Rhinopithecus bieti | reverse complement strand
GAAGTTTCCTAACACTGTTTTGTGGAATCTGCAATAGGATATTTGGGTGCACATTGAAGCCTACAGTGGCAAGGGAAATATGATCAGGTAAAGAGCAAAAAGAAGCTTTCTGGGAAACTGCTTTGTGGTGTGAATTCATCTCCCACTGTTACACCTTTTTTTCCTAGAGCACTTTGCTAACACTATTTTTGTGGAATTCGCAAATTTATATTTGTGAACACATTGAGACCTATTCAGGTGAAAAAGGAGCTATCCTTAAATAAAGCTAGAAAGAAGCTGTCTGAGAAACAGCTTTGTGATGTGTGAATTCGTGTCACAGAGTTACACTGTTGTTTTCATTCAGCAGTTTCCTAACACTGTTTTCTTGGGATCTGCAATAGGATATATGGGAGCACATTGAAGCTCATGGTGACAAAGGAAATATCCTCATATAAAAACTAGAAAGAAGCTTTCTGAGAAACTGGTTTGTGATGTATGAATTCATCTCACAGAGTTACATATTTTTTTCATGGAGTAGTTGGCTAAAAACGTTCTCATGGAGTCTGCAACAGGATCTATGGGAGCGCCTTGAAGTCTATGATGACAAGGGAAATATCCTCAGAGAAAAACCAAAAAGAGGCTTTCTGAGAAATTGCCTTGTGATATGTCGATTCATCTCACGGAGTTACACTGTTCTTTTCATTGAGCAGTTTGCAAACACTGTTTTTTTGCAATCTGCAATGGGATGTTTGAGAG
>NW_016808440.1:0-915 GCF_001698545.2 Rhinopithecus bieti | reverse complement strand
AGTAACATTATGGGCCAGGCACGGTGACTCATGCCTGTAATCCCAGCACTTTCAGAGGCCGAGGCAGGTGGATCACAAGGTCACGAGTTCAAGACCAGCCTGGCCAAGATGGTGAAACCCCATCTCTACTAATACAAAATTAGCCGGGCGTGGTGGCGGGCTCCTGTAATCCCAGCTACTTGGGAGGCTGAGGCAGGAGAATTGCTTGAACCCGGTAGGCAGAGGTTGCAGTGAGCTGAGACCTTGCCATTGTACTCCAGCCTGGGCAACAAAGTGAGACTCCACCTCAAAAGAAAAAAAAAAGTAACATTATGCTGGGCTCAGGGCTGTGTGCCTATAGTCCCAGCTTAAAAAAAAGAAAAAAATCTTGTGGTTTTGTTTTTATTTGATCATTTCTATTTTCCTTCCCAAAGTAATAAAGTACTTTCAGTTCATATTTTCTTGCCGTAATTCTACAATGATCTTATTGATTTGCTCCTACAACTAAAAAGAAGTCTGATAATTACATAAATGAATTTTAAAATTACTTTCCCCCTTAGAGACAGGGTCTCCTTTTGTTGCCTAGGCTGGAGTGCAGCGACAGGATCATAGCTCAGTGTAACCTTGAACTCCTGGGCTGTAGGGGTTCCTCCCACCTTGGCCTCCCAAGTAGCTAGTACTACAGGAGTGCATCATCATGCTTGGCTAATTAAAAAAAATTTTTTTTGTAAAGATGGGGTCTCACTATGTTGCTAAAGCGGGTCTCAAACTCCTAGCCTCAAGGGATCCTCCCACCTTGGCCTCCCAAAGTGCTGGGATTACAGGTGTGACCCACTGACCTCAGCCTAGTTTACATTTAGAAATTTACATTTCTAAAAAAAGAAAAAAAAGAATCTCAGAGTCTCTTCTTAGAAAGTGGGAGAGGGGCCGGGCACG
>NW_016808439.1:0-918 GCF_001698545.2 Rhinopithecus bieti | reverse complement strand
GAAAGTTACGGATATGAAGATATATTTTTTGGTAAGGAAGGTTATAAAGAGATGATAATAAATTTGTATGAGAAAGAATTTTGTATGATGAATTTTTTGTCCTAGAGCAAAATGACTGTTTTTTTTTTTTTTTTGAGATGGAGTCTCACTCTGTCACTCAGGCTGGAGTGCAGTGGTGCAATCTCGGCTCACTGCAAGCTCCGCCTCCCGGGTTCATGCCATTCTCCTGCCTCAGCCTCCCGAGTAGCTGGGACTACAGGTGCCTGCCACCACACCTGGCTAATTTTTTGTACTTTTAGTAGAGACAGGGTTTCACTGTGTTAGCCAGGATGGTCTCGATCTCCTGACCTCATATCCGCCTGCCTTGGCCTCCCAAAGTGCTGGAATTACAGGCATGAGCCACTGAGCCCAGTCAAATGACTGGTTCTTTAAAGAAAAATGAAGAAGAAGAAAATCTGGGACTGGATGGAAAGCTCAGGCATGTTGCTCATGGTCTGTGTAAGTCACATGTAGTTTTGTTTGTTTCTTTGCACATACAGAGAAATTAAAAAGTTTAGATAATAAAATATTCTTTAAAACCTTATAGAGAATTGGAGAAATTTGGATAATTAACATTTTTATAATTAAAATTCTTAGTCTTGATGAAGGTAAAATAAGAAATATTTTAAAGACATGCATTGGCAGTTTGGCAATTCTTTTTTTTTTTTTGAGATGGAGTCTAGCTCTGGCACCCAGGCTGGAGTGCAGTGGTCGGATATCCGCTCACTGCAAGCTCCGCCTCCCGGGCTCACACCATTCTCCTGCCTCAGCCTCCTGAGTAGCTGGGACTACAGGTGCCTGCTGCCACACCCAGCTAATTTTTTTGTATTTTTTTTTTTAAATAGAGACGGGGTTTCACCGTGTTAGCCAGGATGGTCT